>NC_048598.1:117899984-118205817 GCF_003668045.3 Cricetulus griseus
TAAGAGTTGCTGTGGTCATGGCATCTATTCACAGCAACCAAAAACCCCTAAGGCATGTGTCTATCTGCGCTACACTCACACCATCTCCTCTATCTGATGCTGGCACCCAATGCTTGTTAATTTTCTCTTTGTTTCGTTTAACTGCCTTACACCTTTTCTTACTTTTCTCACTTCTACTTAATTTTATTCTACTCCTCTTTGTGTAGTTTGTTAAGATGGACTCCAGATCTGAGACTTCAGTCCTCAGAGTCCTCCCTCCTCCCTTTGCTTCTTGCATGTTTTCTTCTTTTGAGACAAGGTCTCACTGTCTGTAGCCCAAGCTGGCTTTGAAGCCATAAGCCTTTGCCTTACCATCCAGAGGAGGAGGACTGCAGGCACATCCACCATGCCTAGCTCAGTACACGGTTTGTAATATAAGCACTTAAAGCTACAAATATCCCTCAAGGCACCAATTTAGCTGAAAAAAAAAATCACACTGAAAAATTTATGCTTTATTTTTATTATTAATGATTTCAATATACTTTCTAATTTTCTTTGTGATATCCTTGATATGCACAGATTATTTAGAAGTGTGCTGCTTCTAGCCCAAATATTTGGAGATTTTCCAAGAATATGATGGTATTATTTCAATTCTTTTAAATCTAGTAAGACTTCTTTTATACTTCAGCATATAATATCATATCCCAGTTTTTGTCTGTTTAATCCTATGTACCACCAAAATATCCATATGAATATTAATATATAATGACAGCTAAAAATTGGGAGATAAGGTCCATTCATTTGAAGCATTTTTTTTTTCTTTTTAGTTTTTGGAAACAGGCTTTCTACACTATAACCCAGCCTAGTCAAAAAATAAGTGACTGAGACTGGTTGTGAACTCACCACAGCACTCCTACGTTAGTTTCTTATTTACCAGAATCCATGTAACGGCTTAAAAATGTTCTTTTAAATGTTCTTTTTGTCTAAGTTTTTAAAAAACTTATTTTCTCCAACTTCTAAATTGATGATAATATACCTGAATGCTATAGAAAACAAATTTGGACTTTCATTTGGAAATAACCTAGAAGTAATTAATTTTAGTTTTACCTAAAACATCAATCATGACTTCCTTAGAAGTTAAATTTATGCTTCAAAAGGCTTGGGTGTGGGTAGTGGGATTTCTGGGTGGGTAATGGTACTTCTGTACAAGCCTGGCAAGCTGGCTTTGATCCCCAGAATCCAAGTAAAGGAGGAAGAAGAGAACCAATTCCACAGAAGTGTTCCTTGACCTCCACACTTGTGCCATGGTAAAAGTTCCCAACACACATCACACACACAGAGACACACACACATTAACTCAAATTATTGAATGAGAAGGAAGTTTTAATTAACTTGTAATGAAAAAAAAAAGCTCAGTGCAAGTAGCTATGCTGTCTTTCTTGTCACACTGCTTCTGAAGAGGACAGTGCAGAGCAGGCACATGGAAATTGTTGAGTTCTCTGTAACCTGCAGGTGTGCAGGCCGAAAAGCTTCAGGAGAAGCTGCCATCTTGACTGAGGCAAAGCCGTGCTGGTCTTTCCTCTGGCTATTTTCTACTCTTCCCAAATGAAAAGCTACCTGCGGCTCACTTCCAGCAGGATCAGCCATGTGCCTCAGGTATACCAAAGCCACAAGAAAACCACGGCTCTAACATGGCAATAGTCTTGAAATCTCACTAATACCCTGGTCTCTTTCACCCCACCGAGCAACAAATCTATTATTATTGGTTAAAATGATGTACATGTAGTTTTAATAAATTCAGTCTTATACCTGTCTTATAATATGTGGCCATAGAATACTTTTTCAATAGACAGCAATTACACATTGCTGCTAATTCGTAATGAGCCAACTGAAAATAGTTATATAAGGCATGTTTGGTCTGTGCATGGCTGCGCATCATGCAGATGGAAGGAATGTCAACTTTGAAAAATTAGTTACCGTGCTCTTCCTGTCAGCAAGCTTCTTCTTGGGTTTCCCCTGTAGACGTAGAAAGGACAACAGTGTTAGAGAGCACCACCCACTCACTCTCTCCAGGTTCACACACACAAGGACCACATATACAAAGCCTTTACTGCAGACTCCATATCTAGAGAGGGCAGACTGGGCAATTTTGGGGAGCAGAGCATCCTCAGAGAAAAGTAGACTACTGTGAGGCAGGGTCAACTGAAAAATGGGGAACAGGCAAGGAAATTTCAGAGAAAAATGAGAACAAGGACTTAACATTTGTCTATCTACTGATAAAGCAAATTACAATTACTCCTCATGACAATGTGAAGGCAGCTATTACACCCACTGTCATGTGCATGTGTGTGCAGATAAGCGGGAGATGATACTTCTATAATCTGCCCGTGGTCTGGGCTTGGAAGGTCTAACCTGGAGTTCAGGGCTTAGATCTGACCACAGAGCTTTCTGTTTTCATGAGCTATTTCATAATAGGAAACCAAGTTCTACTCTCATGGGGTTCCAAAAACTATTCATCCATAATAGACTTTCCACAACTAAAGAAAAAAAAAGAGAGAGAGAGAGAGACCTTTAAAAAGCTAAATGCCAACCATGCCTGTTAAACAGGCTTTTGCTTTCCCTCAAAAGCATATCCTTCTCATTCAATTTCCACACTTAGTACTGGGGGTGTGGGGTGTTCCACAGTCTGACTCTTACTCCTTCCTGTATTTGGCTCAGCAAAATTTTATCACCATTTATGATGGTTTGAATAGGAATGGCCCCATGGAGTCCTGTGTTTGAATGCCTGACCCATAGGGAGTAGCACTATTAGGAGGTATGGTCTTGTTGGAGGAAGTGTCACTGTGGAAGTGGGCTTTGAGGTCTCATATATGCTCAAGCTATGCCCAGTACACAGTCTCTCTTTCTGCTGCCTGTGGATCAAGATGTAGAACTCTCAAGGTCCTTCTCCAGCACCAGATCTGCCTGTATGCCGCCATGTTCCACCAGGATGATAATGGACTAAACCTCTGAAACTGTAAGCCAGCCCCAATGAAATCTTTTCCTTTACAAGAGTTTCCATAGCCATGATGTCTCTTCACAGCAACAGAAACCCAAACTAAGACATCACTGTATCGTCAATGCATCCACCACAAGATACTGGACAACTATATGCTCACCACCATTGCTGGCATTTCACTACTATGCATCGTCATTCCATTAACTTGTTCAGTTAAATACTTTGCCATTTCAAAAGTGTCATGTTAATGGAGATACATAGTATATAGATTGTGGTATTTTTTAAAAGGCAAAAGTGACATATATAATATTTACAGAGAATCAAGTGAAAGTTAAATTTTCATGAGGATGCTTTGTTTATCTTTTCCTATACCTTCCCATTCTGCTAGTGTACTGATATGAGTGGCCCAGGAAACTCAGGATGACTAAAGCCCAGACAATGGTCATCTCCAGGGTTCTATAATCATGGCCTCTAAGTATAATCTTATGGGTAGCTTTTAATAAGTAACTCCACTTCCCTCCAGGGATGGCGGCAAGGGGATAAATGTCACTTACAAGATAGTCCTGGGTTACTAATTTGCAGCCAGAGGGTTTTTTTTTTTTTTTCTTTTAAACTATTGCATACAATCAGACACTAGGTAAGATACTGTTTGCCAAAGCTGTTCAAGTAGACAGGAAGAGTGTGGGAAGGGATGGGAGGTGGAAAACCCAACCTTAAGAAATGAGTGAATAATAGTTTGAAATTGACAATAACAATTTAATGTGAGAAGGAAACAATTCAGAATGGGAGAAGAATTTACTGGAAGATGTGAGGATTTGGAATGAACACATTTCATCTCTTCCAAAGCGTATTTTTCTACACATGATAGGCTCTTAACACTGACAACGATGAACACAACAAAGCACCCACTCAAAAGGCCAACAGGTAAAGTACAAGTTAGTGAACAGGAACTTGTAATTCAATCCAGGAGTGTAATGCTGACTAAAGGACAACAGATTTAGCTCAAGCTATTTAGGGATGGATGGAAGGTGTCACAAGCAAAGGGAAGTTTGTAAGGATAAGGAGATATGAAAAGCAAGAAAAATGTGGCCTGATTGGGCCGTGGTTGGTACAAAACCTGAACTGAGGCTTTAAAAGGTGGCCAGATTAGATCATAAAAGCATTCTTTGCTAAATGGGGAAATTTGTTTTCTTATTAAAAAATTCTAGGAAGTTTATATGCAACAGTTGTTAGCTGAAACATACAGAAAGATTACAGAAATATGCTAGCTTGCATGATGTAGTCCAATTAAATATTATCCATATAAATTTAGGAAAATAAACAATAATGGTTTTTTTTGTTGTTGTTGTTTTTGGTTTTTCGAGACAGGGTTTCTCTGTGATTTTGGAGGCTGTCCTGGAACTAGCTCTTGTAGACCAGGCTGGTCTCAAACTCACAGAGATCTGCCTGCTTCTGCCTCCCGAGTGCTGGGATTAAAGGTGTGTACCACCACATCCAGCATACTAATGGGTTATTATAGCTCATTTTCAAAAGAAACTTCACTTTCTTTCCGCCATAACTATTTTAAATGTTGTAGATACTGCTCACTAGTTGAAACCACAGTGGCTGGCAAGGCTGCGGCTATGGTTTCACTAATGAATAAGACATATATTTTGTTTTGTTTTTGGAGATATGGTCTCACTATGCAGCACTGGCTTCAAAAGCTTGATCCTCCTGCCTCAGCTTTCCAAGTGTTAAGATTACAGGTGTATGACACCATGCCCATTCATATATAACATACATCATGTTTCTTGCTCCAATCAAAATGTTTCATAATTATGGCTAGACTGGGTTTCCAACTGGCCTACTGTGCCTTCTTTACCACTCATTCAAAAACCCAAGTATGGAGAGATCCAGAGTCAGGCATGGAGTCCATGTCAGTTCAGAAACAGAACAATAGATCTTGGAAGGAAACTTGTGCAAATGCATATTTTAAGAAACTAGTGGATTACTTCTAAACATGACTGGACAATCAAAGCTCACCAAATATATGCAGATACCTGACAGTAAGAAATAGATTTTTTAGTTGATAGTTTTTTACTTGTTAGTAAAAGTTAGTCCTCTAGGTGGAAAGAATGAATATGGAGAAGCTGAAAAGATTTCAAGACAAAAAGATTTGAAAAGACATACTATGCATAAAACATGAAAGCTAGTCAAAAGTGCGAATAGTTGCTGGATATGAAAGTCACACTTTCCCCAATAGGAAAATAAATGTAGTGCCTCCTGCCTGTGATCACAGTAAATGCTAAACAGAGTTAGGACTATTTTAGAGTTTTAGAAGACAAAATATAAGAAACCCTCAAGAAGTTAGGCATGGTAGCTCACAACTGAATTCCAGGAGGTAGGAGGTTGGGCAGGCTCTCCATGAGTTCAAGTGAGGCTCCAGGTAAAGCTGGGCTCTAACATGAGCCCATCTCAAAGAAAACACAGAAAAGAAATCTCCAGGGATGTAAAGCTAAGATATGAGATGAACGGAATAAAAAAGGAAGAGAATACAGCCAAAATATGTCAGTACAAGTCCACAGGGAATCAGAAGAAGGAGAAAGGAAGCTATGCCCATTGAAAGACTTATGACTAGGCTGTGGGATGCAAAGTCAGAGTACTGACAATTGACATAGCAGGACATATCCTGCTGAAGGGTCTGACCTGCACAGATAAAGAAACCTTGGCAAATTCCAGTTTGCATGCAAAAGTCTGGGGCTGTCTTCCACACAAATCTAAGAATCGTCAAAAGCTATGTGTGTGGTTATTGAACACCACTTATCACAAATACACAGATTTGAAAGTGCAAATCCAATTTCCTATGATAACCAAGGAACTGCAGGAAATGGCTGAAGTCTGGATATCTATTTTAAGACTTCCTCAGAAAACAAGACATATCATTAAAGTAAAGAGAATTTCTTCAAACAACTAAGGTGCTTCATTAAAATTACCAATTACTGAACTGTTACACAATGTGGTTATACTGCATGGGCTACAAGCATCCATAGGGGTAAGTGGCCCTGTAGCTGGGCCATCTGAATTCCAGCCTCTGCTAACATCAGTTCTCAACTCCCCTGGCACTGCGCTTACCAGCTGCCATCTGTGCCTATGTGTTTACTTTGCATTTATGAACCCTCCTTGTCTTTTGAGCCAGTAACACTTTTGTTCTTGAAAACCAGATGATTACACCACTGAAAACTGTGCCTAGAGCACTGTTCACTCTCTGCTTCCTGCCTGACTGCTGACCAAGTGTGACCAGTTGCACCACACTCCTGCCTCTGTGGCTTCACTGAAATGATGAACTGGCCTCTCAAACTGTGAGCCAAAATAAACACTTTCTACAGAAAGGAGGGAGGAAGGGAGGGAGGGAAGGAGGGAGGAAGGGAGGGAGGATAAACAGCATGCAAAACGTGCTGAGTAAGGATCTTAAAAAAAGAAGGGGAACGGGGCATCTGGTAAGACAGCTCAGAAAGACTTTTATGACTTAGTTTTTGGCTTTTAAAAATATTACAAAATTCGGGCTAGAGAGATGGCTCAGAGGTTAAGAGCACTGACTGCTCTTCCAGAGGTCCTGAGTTGAATTCCCAGCAACCACATGGTGGCTCACAACCATCCGTTATGAGATCTGGTGCCCTTTTCTGGTGTGCAAATATATGTGGAAGCAGAATGTTGTACACATAAACAAATAAAATCTTTTAAAAAATATTACAAAATGCTGAGAGCTGTTAATGCATGCTGGAAGATGAGCTATATGCTGGGTTTTGTAAAAGACCTTTTCTACTCCAGGCCCTGCATGAAGACTTTGATAAAGCTGCTACCTTCTTTTACATATGTTTTCTAAACATTTAGCTGTGCAAATTCCTACCTGTCCTGGAATAGGCGTGTTGCCAGCATATAGTTCATGGAGGTTTTGTGTTCAAGGTAGGACCTGAAGGACAAAGAAAGAAACCAAATTATTTCTTAAGTTTAGTTAAAGGGGAAAGAGACAGAAATAATACCACAAATCACGCACAAAATTGATAGAATATTTACGTACTATTTCTAAAGTGCCAAATGAGATGGTTGCTCAGAGTAACTGATAAACAATTAGAGTAAGAATAAGTAGAATAAAACAAAGAATAAAGAAGGGGATTTAACTTAGAAAACAGAAGACAACATTTTCTTTAGATTAATAAGAGGTCACTCTGAAAGGTAAAAAGAAAACTAACCAAGAACTCACATGCACAGACGAGTACAACAGAAACCGGAAAAACTGCCTCAAGGAGAGAAACAGGAGGCTTTCAGCTCAGCTGTCCCCAAAGAGGAAGCACGCTGTTGGAGAGGCCAGTACTTCCATGCTGTTTACTGTGGGGGATATGCATTTCTTCTTGCAAACTTTCAGAAACTGGGCAATCTGCATCACTAATTCATTCATACATTCTCTACACAGCTATTGAATGTGATTTTGCAACACCAGCCAGATAGGTTTCCTAGGAGCTTTCTCATCCCACATGTCCCATGGACCCTTTGCCTCTAAATGGAAACCTTCTTAGCACAATAGCTGCTCAAGTCCACCCTGTTACACAAAGCCTTCCATGTTAGGAACACTGTTGAGTCTACAGGTTTCCTTGTCTGACCTCCTCTGTTCTGTCACATGCTGTCTCTAAGAACACTTGATCCAGAAAAACTGCATGATGCAATCCATCCTAGATACATGCCCAGAAGACACATTCAAGAATGCCAACAGCATAGCTGTTCTTGACAGTTACAGACCAGAAAGAGGTCAAATGTCCATCAACAGAAGACTGAAAAATTAATAGCAGTTTCAACCCACAGTTTCAAGGGGAAAAAGGGTAATCAAGGGGAATGAGATGTATTGACATGAATCTTGGTGATTTACTTAATGAAAAGAAAAGAGCAACATTACATGGAACATACTCTTTCTGTCTGGAAGATGTTCAAAAGCAATGAAAGAAAAAATTCTGCTTCTATACATCAGAGGATAACTGGTACAGGCCCCACATTCTTGGCACCAAAGTCAGAAAAGTGTACAAGATATAGAAACAACTGTTTTCAGACATTAAACAAATAGTGGTACAGGGGGTGATTCTTATTAGTGAGAAGTAACAGAATTAAATCTTCCAGTTCCTCTGCTGTTCTTCCTATAGGCGATTTCCAGAGCATTCATAAAAGGGATTCAAGTGGGGTCCCACAGTCTCTAAGATGAAAAGACTAGATCAAAGCTATAAAAAGCATCTAGAATTTTCAGGGCAAGGTACTGAAGAGGAGCAGGCTAAATATGAGAAAAAAAAGAATCCCACAATAATGATGAGAGCCCCCTGAGTTTTGGGGTGCATACCGATCTTCTCAGGCAGAAGGTAAAAGTCCTCTAGGTTAAGCAAAAGGCAACAGTCAGAGTCAAGAACAACCAAGACCAATGGACCTCAAATACTGCCACAGTTCACAAGGGGCTGAAAATGGAGTTCCAGCTGCCAGAACATGAGGATCTTCTTGAAAGCTGGGTCATTTCACGGATACCCCAAAGGTATCTTTTGACATAGATGGATGCTGGGCTTATATTAAAAGAACCCTAACTTTATAGGCTGGAAAAGATTATGACAATCTACAAATGACTCAAGTGCCTCAACAAAAAACTTGAACAGGGTTTAAAGTGGGCAAGGAAATCTGAACACTGAATATGTATCATATTTAATCAAAATCTACTATACATATGAATAGTGTATCCCAGAAACCAGTGGTTCTGAACATGTGGGTTGCGACCCCTTTGGGAGTGAAATGACCCTTCCACAGGTGGGAGTCGCATAGCAGATATGCTGCATATCGGATATTTACATTATGATTTATAACAGTAGCAAAATTACAGTAGTGAAGAAGCAACAGAATAATCTTATGATTGGGGGTCACATAAGGAATTATATTCAAGGGTCACAGCATTAGGAAACCACTGCCATAAACTAAAAGAATGCCAGTCAATGGACTCAGAAATGACAGACAGGAGTTAAAAAAAAAAAAAACAAAAACTGGGAGGGAGAGGCAGATGGATCTCTGAGCCCGCGTTCAAGGTTAGCCTGGTCTACACAGCAAGTTCCAGAACAGTCAGGAACCATGCCCCACCCCCCCAAAAAAAAGAAGTAGATATTTACTAAAGTTATTACAATGCATGCACAATACTAAAATTATTACAATGCAAGTCTGAAAGAAATAAAAAGAGAAGGAAACAAGACATAGAAAAATATAAAAAGGAATTCTATATACAAAAAAGTGAATACTGGAAATAAAATGTTCACTGGAATTATTAGAAGTTAGGCTGCTGCAGACAAATGAAAATTAGCCTTAAAAAAAAAAAAAGAAAAGAAAATTGACCTTAAAGACAAAAATAAATGGCCATGAAAGCAACCATAAAAAAATAATAATAATCTTGGGGCTATGGAGATGGCTACTTGGTAAAGTGCCTGTTGGGTAACTTGGGACCTGAGTATGGCTTCCCAGCAACCACATAAAAAGGTTGGGGCAGTGGTGAATATCTGTATCGTCAGTGCTGAGTGTGAAAACAGATACCCATAGTTCATTGTCCAGGCAGCCAGGTCAAACTGAAGAGCTCCATCAATAAGAGACCCTGTCTCAAATACAAACAAACAGGCCAGAGAGATGGTGCAGCATGTTACGGCACTGGATACCAAGATTGGTGGACCTGTGGTCTATCCCTGGGACCCATCTGGTAGAAAGAATCAATTCCTGTGAGTCATCCTTTAATGGCCACACAACCTGTGCCACACACACAATCACTGTTCCCTCGTCCTGTAATATATTGATAAAATAAGGTAGAGAATGATCAAGAAAGACGGCTGGCATTGCTGTCTGGCCTCTGCATGCAGGTCTACTTGTGTGGAAACACATCCACATGCACAGTTACACAAACCTACACCCACACCCTTAGAAGGAAGAGACAGCACTTTGAGCAAAAGAATAAGATGCCAGGAGACTACGAAAGACACTGCATACATAGTCCTCCTAAGAATAAGATGCCAGGAGACTACGAAAGACACTACATACATAGTCCCCCTAAGAATAAGATGCCAGGAGACTACGAAAGACACTGCATACATAGTCCTCCTAAGAATAAGATGCCAGGAGACAATGGAAGAAACTGCATAGTCCTCCTAAGAATAAGATGTCAGGAGACAACGGAAGACACTGCATACATAGTCTTCCTAAGAATAAGATGACAGGAGACAACGGAAGACACTGCATACATAGTCTTCCTAAGAATAAGATGCCAGGAGACTACGAAAGACACTACATACATAGTCCTCCTAAGAATAAAATGCCAGAAGACGGAGGACTTTTTTTTAAGTACTAGAGAAAACAGTGTCAATCTAGAATTCTTTCTACAACTTGTCAAGAAAATCTTTCAAATGTTGAAACAAAAGCATCTGTACAGAAACAGAAGTAGACAACATGTTGCTATTGGAGTTGTGCAGGGCATAGCAAATCCTAAAAGAGGAAGTTCTTCAGCTGGAAACACAGTGAAGACTATGGAAAATGGCAATGTATGTATAAACACAAGACTTAATTTTCCTTATATTTTAACTGACTCTTCAAGCAAAAATAGCAATGTAGTACCATGGGATTTAGAAGCAAAACTCATACCAGCAATAACACAAGAAGGACAGAAATGTTATGGTTGTAAAGACCCTATTTTATACATGAAATAGTATATTGTTTGAAGAGTACTTTGCAATAAACAAAACACATGGTCACTAGAAGAATAACAGAGAGGTAGGATAACTTATTAACCAAAAGATGACATAAATGAAATAACCAAGAAAAAACTAGATAACTAATACAAAATATCAATGAAATGAGATGTTTAATTACTTGTTGTATTTTCTTTTTGCTTGATTTTAATTTTTATTTACTTTTTCACAGCTTCATGCATATGCATAGTGTACTGTGATTATATCCGTCCTCTGTTACCCTCTTATCCTCCATTCTTTGCCCCGGAAACCCTTCCTCTACTCAACTAGCAGGAGCTGATTCTTAAAAAAAAAAAAAAATTATTAATTTATTCATTGTATTTTATGTATGTTTTACCTACATGTATGTATGTGCACCACACACGTGCTTGGTGCCCATGGAGGTCAGAAGAGGGCACTGGATCCCCTGGAACTGGAGTTACGGATGGTTGTGAGCCACCATGTGGGTGATGGGAACTGAACCTGGGTCCTCTGTAAGAGCCACAAGTGCTCTTAACTGCAGAGTTATTTCTCCAGCCCCAAGATGATTTTTCTAAGATAATATCAATAAACTTTCAGTTAGAGTAATGAAAAAACAAAGAAGACTCAAAAAAAAAAAAAAACAGGACGAAAGGAGAAATCATACTAGTTAACAGAGATGCAAAGGATCATGGCTAGGAAGTAGCTGTTATTGGAGTCTCCACCTGGAGGGAGCATGCACACAGCTCTGGATTCCATGTCCAGCACCATATAAACTGGGCCTAGTGGCTCAAACCTGTAATTCCAGCACTCAGGAGGTAGAAGTTCAAAGGTCAGAAGTTCAAGGTCATCCTTGGTGATATAGCAAGTTTGAGGCCTGCTTGGATATATGAGACCCTCAGAAAAAGGGGGGGTTGGGGTGGGAGGATGCTGAAGCTAGAGAAATGGCTCAGCAATCAAGAGCACTTACGGAGGACCCCTGCTTGGTTCCTAGCACCCACATCAGGTAGCCCAGAATGACCTGTAACTCCAGTTTTAGGGGATCCGAAGCCCTCTTTCAGCCTCTGCAGGTACCCACATTCACATGCACAAACCATACAGAAACACACAAACAAACACATATTGTTTTAAATCCTCAGGATAAGAAACTATTAAAGAACAATTACACTCTAACAAACCGGATAATTTAGAAAAATGAATAAAGTCCTATGCACATACAACATACCAAGATTTAATTAAAAACAAATAAAGATATGAACAGATGAATAAAAGATGGAGATATTCAATCAGTAATAACATCCAGTTAGAAAGAAGAGGAGGAGGAGGGGGAGGAGGGAGGAGGAGGAGGAGGAGGAGGAGGAGGAGAAGGAGGGGAAGGAGGAGGAGGAAGAGGAGGAAGAGGAGGAAGAGGAGGAAGAAGAAGAAGCAGCAGCTGCAACTGCCACCACCTAGGTCCTGGTAAGACAGGAAGGGGTGGAGGGAGGGAGGGAGGGAGAGAGGGAGGGAAGGAATGTAAAAATCCTTAACACACTGAACTCAAAGCACATTAAAAAAAAAAAAAAAAAAAACTAAAAAGTCTAAAAAGGATGCAAAGATGGCCCCGAGTGCTATACCCCAAGTGCACCAAAGAAAAACAGACACAAAAGATTAAACAAGCTAGCAAGGATGCAGAAAAAGAGAAGGAACCTTTCAGATGCATTGCTGAGAATGGTAACTGTCACTATAGAAACCAGCATGGATATTTCTCAAAAATTAACAATAAGAACTACTATATGATCCAGCAAGAGACACCTATATTTTCGCATTTATTGAAACACTATTAACAGGATATAGAGTAGATCTAATTATTCCATCAAGAGTAGAATAGATGAAGAATATGTGGTTCCTACACAGTAGAAGATTGTTATACCATAGAAAGAACAAAATCTTGTCATTTTCAACAATATAGATGAACCATAAATGTGGATGAAATAAATCAAGCATAGAAAAACAAATGCTGTATTATTAACTCCTATGCAGAATCCAAATAGAAGTCTGACATCATACTTAGAAAGTAGAGTGGTGAGAACAAGAGTGTTTCATAGATAGGAAGTAAGGTCAGCAGATCTACTATGCAGCATGGGGACCATAGATAATAACATTCTTGCAAAGTGGGAGGCATTTTAGGTGTTTCTACCACCAAAAGTAATCATGAGATTTAGCCATTCTAACCTCTAAACATCATTTGTCTAGAAACACTATTACAAAGATAAAATCAGTTACATTTTTAATTTTTAAATTGTAAGACAAAAATCTCCTGGTGGTGGCGCACGCCTTTGTTCCCAGCACTGGGGAGGCAGAGGCAGGTGGATTTCTAGGAGTTCCAGGCCAGCCTGGTCTACAGAGCAAGTTGCAGGACAGCCAGGGAGGGTTACAGAGATACACCCTGCTTCAAGAAACAAAAACAAACAAACAAACAAACAAACAAAAAAAAACCCAAAAATTGTAGGACAAAGCAATAGAAAAATACTAGTCACAAGAAAAAGTAGAAGTATATTAAGGCACACTAAGTAAACTTCAGAATAAACAGAACAGACAGACAGACAGATAGCATTTTGAGGAACAAAGAATATTTAACAGGGAGAAAGCCTGTTTCTCATGAAGATACAGTTCGATGGTTCCCTCAACAATAGAGTTCGAGAACACAGCAAAATGGACAGAACCAAAAGGAAATGCTGAGTGTCACTAAGGACAGCTGTGAACTTCCAGACAGAATCTCAACAATTGATAGGAGTAAAGATGGCTGAGCTAAAAGCACAGACCCTGTGGCCTGATGCACCTTCTTGAAGCAGCCCATCCAGCCACAGGGCAGACACCCTTTCAACATACACTTTCCATGTGCCACAATGAGCCAGGTGAGAAATCTCAGTAAATTCTAAGACTCAAGTTTTACAAATGATATTCTCTGACCTCAACAGAAGTAAACTGAAAAATCAGTTTTAAAACCAACATACTTCTAAGTAACCCAAAAAGAAAATGAACAGAGAAATGAGAAAATATTTTAAACAGATAAAAACAAAACACAATAATCAAAATGTGTGGGGTGTCACTAAAGAGCAACCTAGTCTGAAATTTATACACTCAATACTTAGTTCAAAACATATTACAGACCTCATGTAAAGGCTACATTAACAAAACTTCCTATTGGAAACATAAGAGAAAAGGGCTTTGCACAGCAGAAAGTGGCAAACATTTCATAGAAAAAAAAATACAAAACAGCCTAAGTTTTAACAAAAGCCATTCTCATAAACATGAACAAACCAGTCACAGACTTGGGGGAAATACTATATAGATACATGTATAGATGCATACATACATGTATATATACATACATCGCCAAGAAAGGACTTGCAGCAAACATATGAAAGTCTTTTGTAACACAGTAATAAAAAAAAGTACCACTGCAGATGATAATACCCAGTATTGTTATCCCTCTTAGAAAATCATTCAACCACAGAGATGCACTAGTCTGCCTAAGCTGAAAAAGCATGGTGACAGTAAGTGATAGTAAGGAGGGGGACCAACTAGAGCTTTTCAACATCTTGGATAAAAATGTAAAAGCACATTACCACTGGCCAATGACTTATCAAACTCTACTCTAGAAATGAAATTTTAAGGGCAAACAAGGCACAGCCCATGGACACTCACAGGGGTTTTCCTCACAACAGCCAAACAATGGGCACACCCGGTCCATGGTAGGAAAATGAATAAAGACACTGTGATAGAATCAAACACAATCAAACAGTTCACAGAAATAAAGAATGGATTATTGCTTCATATGACAATTGGCATGGACCTCAAATATACTGTATATATATAAAAAAGAAGCCAAGTGTAGAAATTACATAGTGTATAACTCCACATGTATAAATGCTCCTGGAAAACAGAGAGTGATAGAATGCTTATCCCCTGACGCCTGAGGCCTGGGATGATGGTGAAGGGTGACTGTCATGGGTCACATGGGACTTATGGAAGTGACTTATGTAATGGTTGTGGAGTAGTTAAATTGGGGTTTAAATTGCCAAAAACCATCATCAAAATGCACACTTACAATTGGGACAATGTATTTGTCTGGAAACTGGGACTGAGTGCTTATCAGAAATGAAATGAGCAATGTATTATTTAGGCACACAGTGGGAACAAATAAGTTTTCAAATCAAGATGATGAAAACCATAAAATTAAGGACAGGGAACTGGTTAGGAGGGAGACAAGGGATTCAAGATAGGGAGGGAGGGCTGGAGAGACCGCCCAGAGGTTAAGAGCCCATATCAGGCAAGCGACTCACAACCGTTTGGAACATTAGTTCCTAAGAATCCAATGTCTCTGGCTCACGAGACCATTTGTAGTCACATGCACACAGTCACATGTATACATGTAATCAAACATAATAAAAATGAATCTTAAAAAAGGGGGGAGGGGAGCTTCAAAACATAGATGAGTTGATTACCATTGATGGCCTTCTTCTTGGATTTGTTAATATTGGTGGTTTGTCTTTTGACCCCCTCTCTGAAGTCTGGGTCTCAAGGAGCCCAGAGAGGCCTCAAACTCACTACCCAGCAGAGGATGACTTTGAACCTCCTGCCTCTACCTCCTGAATCTGGAAATCATAAGCATGCATCATCATGCCTGGTTTGTGGATTAATTAATATTTTAAATAAGGTAAGAAAGGCATCACATTAGAAGCATTAGATTGTGACTCCCAAGTCACAATCAAGCTAATAACTTTAGTAAAAAAAAAAGAAAAAAAGGCAGTCACCTCACCCATATATTTCCCATGTCTCAGATGTAGGAAATATGCGGATAAATCCCCCTCTCCGATCATTCTCTTCCTTTACTCTCCGTAAAACTTTGATCTAGGTAAAGGAAGAAAGAACAGAATAAGATAAAAGAGTACCTGCTTTAAAACTGAAATCCACATGACTATAAGACAAAGGCAGAGTTACAAATGGGAAAAAAAAAAAAAAAAAACACGACAAAAACGTGTGTGGAAAAATCAATGACATTTAGGATGTTTTCTAGGGAGAAATTTCTCCTATCTAGAATCTTTCTCCATTCAGGGAAAGAAATAATTTGTTGTCAATGAGTATTATGAATCCCTCACTAATTTGCACTGAGCCCTGTGTCAACCCACAAAAGCCTAAAATGAAATAATCTTTACCTCCTCCATTGACAGACCAAGCACAGAGCCGCCTAACTTCCCGGGTACCTTCTCCCGGGCTGAGGCCACAAGGTTTTTCATTTCTGCATCACTAGCAGAGAGTGGACGGGAACGCTAAGAGGAAGAAAATGAAAGCAAGGTTGAATGTAGCAAGCTCCATTACCTTTCTCTCACTCCCACCTCAGCACCAGTATTTTTCAGACCTGGAGATGCTCAAACCTCCAGCTCAATTTCTAGAATTAATCACTTAACCCAAAATCCCAGAGAACAGGAAAAAAAAAAAAACAGTGAACTACAAGTTAAGAAGAGAAAGAGCAGAAAACTGCTAAAGAGCAGAAACAAGAAAGACAGCAATGCTGAGGGTCTCCTCGGCGTGCAGCCCGAGTTTTCGTTTTAAGGTATAGACAATATTTCTGGCTATATACCCCTCAGAAATGAGACTGTGTATTTATTCTAGTAGATAATGATGTTCTTTTCAGCACTTTGAGAGGAGAGTTGGGAGACCCGAGACAAGAAACCAAGGAATACGCTTTGCTTTCATGCCACACAAGAAAAGGCTGGGTGCTCTGGGATGCTTTAGAAACTGAAGAGCTCCCTCCCTCTCTTCATCCTTGGCATTAGAAAAGGTCATATTTAGGGGCCCTCCATCTAACAGGATTAGTGCCACCCCATTCACTCTCACAGGCTCTCGCTGGTGTGTGCAAACAGCTGTGCTTTGAGAAGGCAATGGAATGTCAGCCGCTTACAAAGTAAGGCCTCAGAAGGAATTCTACCTTGCTGGAATCTTGGTTTTTTTTGTTTTTGGTTTTTCAAGACAAGTGTAGTCCAGGCTATCCTAGAACTTGATTTGTAAACAAGGTTGGCCTTCAACTCACAGAGATCCCCCTGCCTCTGCCTCCCGAGCACTGGGATTAAAGGTGTGCATCACTACCACCTCACCTGGAATCTTGTTCTTAAACATCCCAGTGTCTAGAACTGTAAGAAATAAATTTTCTGCTAAGTCACCAAGTGACATATTATAATGGTTAATGGTTTTCCCTTTGAACATAGGAAACTATACACTCATCTGTAAAACTAGCAGAGGAATTAAACTAGATTTTTATCATAGGCAAAACTCCATGACAAGGTACCTATATAATGAAAGATTATGAAACCAGCATTTATTTGTCTACTTTTTTACTGTGGCATCCTCAACATCTAGAAAAGTAAATCAATAAATATTCATTTTACAAGTGAGTAGCCATGCTGGGATATAGCCCTAATGTGTTCAGAATTTAAAACTGCAGAAGAATTTTGGGAAGCTCTAGGAATAAAGTGAACAGTAGTATGTACGAGAATCGACCTGAAAACGGAAAGAGTAAAGATTCAGACAGGAACACATCACTTTTCTAAGTCTTTAAAGTGGGAGGATTATCTAATAAAGAAGAACTGAAAGAGTAAAGGAATGACTTGAGGACTCTTCTCATCCCACACTACTTATTGTTTGAGGAAACAAGCAAACAAGCGTATCTACCTGTGCATGTATAGTTGCAATCATAGAGCCACATAAAGCCACTGGCAAAGAATCTTCCAAAATCAAGAAGCCATCCTGTCTGATCCTAAGGGTGCTTTACTATCTACTTTAATGTAGGAGGGAGTTAGCAGATGGAACCCTGAGCCTTTGAGTGTACTAGCAACTTCTCTACTACTGGGGTATACCCCCAGTCCTAAACAGGCTGACTGACCATTGTAGAAGAAGCCAGGCTCCACTGAACCAAGAAGCCAATATTTCTGGTGATGAGTGATGTATACCATCAAGTGCCCAGATAAATTTTAAACTGCCAAATAGTGTCTGGGTAAGAATCTGCCATGAAACATGCACCAGAGCTCTCACATGATTGTGGACACAACTATGGATTTAGAATCCACCCAAAGAAACGATTGTGGATCTCAGCATCACTGAGGAGGAACCAACTGAATATAAAAAGGCCATGGCAAAGGACCATGTACCTGCACTCAAACAGTAAGAAGCAGGTGGTGATTCCAAAATTTTTCTCTCAGCCTAAAGAAGTCTGGCAAAAACCTAACAAAAATGGAGACTCAGAAAAAAAGGTGAATACCCTAAATGATAGCAGAATTGAGGGGAAGAAAATATGAGACAAGAGTAAATATAAATAATAAGAATCTATGATTTTATATACGAAGTTAGGAACTTAACAGTAAAAGGAAGCTAGAAATAGTTCAGCTCACATGTGCTGTGACTGGCTATCGAGAAAATAAAAGGTCTTTGAATTTTACAGACGTATGAGAAAATGTAATACACTATTTATTCTAAATTTAATTTCCAGCCAGGGAGTTATTGCCAAAATATAATAAATACAATATATGGCAAAATTGGAAAGGGTTAAAAATGTAACTAGAGCATCATTTAAATGACAACAAATCAAAGAGTATCAATGAAACATTATTTAGAGCCTTTAATGTCTGGAAAGTCAATAAATGAATAAATAAAACACCTGTGCAAAACATAATTATGAGTGTATGAACATGAAAGTAATACTAGATATTGATGATGGGTGCAAATAACCTGAAGAGGACTTACAAGTGTGAAGGAAACGAGGCCTTCAGGTTATAAACCACACAGAGACACTAGCCTAAATATTCTGCTGTTGTATTATACTTTCTTTCTCACAAGAATTTCACACATGCATGTATTCGGCAGATGCGGGCCCTGAGTCCCAGAGTTTCAAGAACCTCCCTGAGGTCTAGCAGCTAGGTATTGGCAGGGATTGAGCTTGAATCCAGATCCCTCTCATTCTAAAGTTCACCTGCTGTCCATAGTACCATCACAACCATACAGTTCATTTTCCAGACATTCAAGGGAGGAAATAATGCAGATGGAGGTAACAGAGTGAAAAGAAAAGGCACAAAGCAAACAATACGAGAGACTTCAAAACCTGACAGCCACAGAGAAGGTCTGCAGGCTCAGAAATGCCTTCTCTTTCCTCCCGTTCTTGATCTTACCTTACCTTTGATAGGAAATTAGGGAAGACATGTAGGGCTTCATTTCCAGAAAAATGGTGGCAAAAGAGGTAAAATTAAGGAACATATTTATAAAGCTGGCTCGATAAAGCCAGGAAGGCTTTGTATCATGTAGACAAGTTTAGATATATAACTAAAGAGCGGCCTTGCTGAGGAAAAAGAAAAGAAAGAAAGAAAAGGATCCTAAGTAACACAAGCAGTACAGCCACATGTATAGGAATTGAAAATGACACAGGAAAATTAAGATTAGAATTATACACAAAGACACTGAGAACAAACCAGCAGGCCATGCAATGATCTCAATGCTCTTGTCATATGGATTTGTTCAAGGGCTATTTAGAATGTAGGCCCTTTGGTTGGATGTTTGGTTTTGACTTTTATTATGGACAGAAAATAATATTTAGGTAATTACTAAATATGAAACATTACATTCTGCAGAGGTTTGACTTCTACCATCATTGTCACCAAATACACATTGCAGAAGCATATGGAGCAGTTACCAAACACACCACTAGACACCCTGAGGACTTTTCTTTGCCACATAAATTACTTTTTTGGGAGCAGGAGTTGAGGAAGCTGCCATTCAGGCCTCCACCTTACCACTACCTGGACCAGAGAAGACAACTGTTAGGATAAGTACACAGAGCTTCCTGCAGAGCATCAGTTGGGATGACCTGAGCCTCCAACCAAGAGCCAAGGGGTGACCTCCAACATAACCCACAGCAGCAAAACCTGAACAGCACACAAGAAAGTGGCAGCCAATTCAAAATTCCTCGTAGGGACAGTAAAGGAGCAAAGGTTGATCATGTCAGAAAAACATGCCTTATTTTAAAAGTCTCATTTAATTACCACAGGTTTCTAAATTCAGTTGCAAATCACTACACATCTCAAGTACCATCTGTGAAAAAAAATGCAAATAAGGCCAACACTCAATGTAGAGAGTGCGAACACGAAGCAGCTGGAGTAGTATGCTTCCTAAGACACTTGAACCAGATAAAATTCCTTTGTGAATTTTAATATTTTCATTCCAGAATATTTTGGGCAAAATGGATAAACTCTGTTCATCATTTCAAACCAACTGCCTTTACCACAACATAGTCACCCTAGGGAACTGAAGGCCCTGAGATACTGCATCCTCTGTTCTCATGGTCTATAACCAAAAGGACACTGGTACATTTCTTTCCATGCATTCTATTTTGTGTTTTCAATTATCAAAGGTACAATATATGCATACCAAGAGCCCAAAGCTAAAAGGCGCTCTGTTTGAGAAATGGGAATTAAATTTGAGTCAAGTCTCCAAATGACCCAGAACTTACCTGTGTGAATTCTAATGACTGAATCTATGCAGATACTTGATGTTATAAGAGATTAAAAATGGAATAAAACCGTACCTCCTCCTAAAAGGCCTATGGTTCTCCATTTCCTGCATCTAAGACATTGGAAAGCACAGGGCACATGCAAGACACCTGCCCCTGGTTGAAAAGTGAGAGTAAGTATTTCTCTTCAGTACTGTTATCTTGCTATTCTTTGTGTTCAACTTCTCACTACTGTTAGACACTGAAGACCCTGAGTGAACTAGCCTGCCTGACAACCCTGTTTCATACAGTGCACAGAGCTCCTGTATAGGTATTTCTGTATCTATCCCCAAGGCTGCTTATAAATGGCATCATGGACTGCCCACCAGTAAGCAGAACAAATAGTGGGTACATTCCTGATGATCAGCAAAGAATTGCCAATGCAACAGGCAAGTTAAGAAACAAGAGTCCACTCTACAGGATTGGAATACTGCTACCCCTCAAAGAAAAGCCTGGAAGAAATCATATCAAAACTGTGAGAAACATTCACAGCTCTAAGTGTGCAGCTCTATCCGGGGATGCTTGCAGAGAACAATTAGCACAGGAATGCGACTGCTGAAGTTCCCCCACTATACCTAGGTTAATAATTCTCTACCTTTTCTTACTAAAATGACAGAAATCCCTTTGATCTGTGATGATGCTCTTGAGCAAGTATGACACTGATGTCTGGTTGTATTTCTAATCTGAGACAATACCTCTTACAATACAGTACACCACGTTCCACAGCACAGCACCACCCAGGGCATCATCCCAGAGCAGGGCTCACAGCAGGGCAGCCATGGACCCACTCCAGCTCAAAGACACGCTAGTTTTGGCTTGTAGTGCTTTAGCTTTGTTTTGAATGAGTTAACTGTCCACATTAAAAATAAACAAACAAAACAAAAAAAAATCATTTCTGATTTCTCTTGACAACAGGAGGCTCTTAGCCCTGTTGGCTCATGCTGGAACATGGAAGTGATCAGCTAGACCACATTCGTAGGTCTGCTAACCCTTTGATGGGAGGCCTCCTCTCTTCAGTTAGCCGGATGCATCGCTGTGTTGTAGCTGCCTACTCTTCCTTCTCCACATTACTGGCCTGCAGGTCTGAGAAGTATCTGACTGTGAAAAGCTTGTCAGTGTGAAGGGATCTGACATAGCACCACTCTCAATGAGATCTGTGAGCAGACGGAGGAGGAGGAAGAATGGAAGGATGAAGTGAAGGAAAAAGAGTGATGAAAAGGACGGGGGGGGGGGGGGCAAAGGGAGAGAGGGAGAGGGAGAGAAGGAGAAGCCACTAATAGTACTTACAGTATAGAGAGAAGCATAGGACAAGCACAGGACACTAGAGGTCCTTAAAGAAAGGCTGGATTATAAAAACAAAGTCACTCCAAAGCTTGAGTAGGCCAGGGAGTCAAGTGAGATGGGCAGAGAGGAGAGAGGCAGAGCTTCATTTAATGAGAAACCCTAAGTGGCAGGACTCGAGCATGCAGACAGATGGCACAACTGAATGAGCAGACCAAAACCAGAGTGCACAGAGACCAGAGCAGTATCTGACCAAATGATGCTTCTGACTCACCAGCTTCTTTGTGTATTTATATTGGCTGTGATTGGAGCTCATGACCACTGAGGGCCCCTTCCAAGAGGATAGAGGACACAATGTTTCAATGGATCATCTTTACAAAACTCATCTGAAGATAAGAGTTTGGAAGAGAATGTTCTGCCTTTTCAACTCCCTTCCTTCTTTCTTCCAAACTCACCATTTCTCCCCGCAGATTGAAGTGCCCATAAACAGAGCAGAGTGGGGCCTGCTACGTCTTCAGTTTCCTCACTCCATCACTGCCATGCCCCAAGCAAGCCGTCTCTGGACTTCATGCTCCTCAATTTGCTTACCTGAGGTTTCTGAAAAGGGTTCCGCCTGGAAGACTCAAAGGTGGGATAAATTGACCGGTTGGATATCCGCTGGGCAGGATCTTGGCACACAAATCCTGGGTGGGAAATGAGCAGTATTAGGAGATACCCTTTTCTAAGAAGTCAGCCTGTTTGGTTTGGTTCAAGTAAGTACCTTTAAACTCATGCTAACAAGGGAAGTAGACTGAGGAGCTGACTAGAATCCCGAGACAGGGACATGCTTTGATAAGTCTCAAACAAATGATACAAGTCATCTTTATGAAACACATGACTGTTCATAAAAGAAAAGACTGTTGGTTGATTTTTTTGTTGTTGTTTTTAAGTAGCTTTCTGGATGACGACTAGAGGAAAAAGAGTTTTTACCAGAAGAATCCAATAGCAAGTGTACTATCATGTCCTGTTATAACCTGTTGGGAAGACAGAAGATGGCCTACTTATAATTTCTGCAATGGGCTTTATGCTTATCTACAGGTTAAAAATGCACTTTGTTGCCAGGTGTGGTGGTGCACGCCTTTAATTCTGGCACTTGAAAGGCAGAGGCAGGTGGATCTAGTGAGTTCAAGGCCAAGTTGGTCTACAGAGTGAGTGCCAGGATAGGCTCCAAAGCTACACAGAGAAAGCCTGCCTCAAAAAACAAAACCAAAATGTTTTGTTATATCTGTTTTTCTAGAAAAAGAATATATAATTAGCATTTTTGTACTTATAATCTTATTATTATTTTATTATTGTTATTATTTTGGTTTTTCAAAATGGGGTTAATCTGTGTAGCCTTCTAGATGTCCTAGAACTCACTTTGTAGACCAGGCAGGCCTCGAACTCGAGATTCCCCTGCCTCTGCCTCCTGAGTTCTAGGGTTAAAGGTGTGCACCACCACTACCTAGCTCTAATTAATTATTTTAATATTCAACTGTAAAGTAATTATCCTAGGTCATGATTCTCAAGAAGGAAAATAGGGATTTTGGCATAAATCATAGATTACATGGTTTTTATATTATTGGTAAATTGTATGAATCACTGTAAAAATAAGAGGTTTTTTTTCTTTCAAATATTTTCTAAGAAAAAAAAAGAAACATAATTTCTACTAGTTTCATTTCCTTCCTAAAAGAACTAGATTCTCAACCAAAAAAGAAAATGCTACAATCCACATGCCCAGAGAGGCTAGGTAACAAGGAAAGCTCAGAGGAGGACACTAGGACCTCACTAGGAAGGAGAAACAGAAGAGATTTTGTGGTGGGCTGTGGGTGGGTGGGGATGGGAACACCAGTGAGCAGGCAAAGGGGGCTGGGGGGGGAGAGCACTGAAAAAGATAACTGGAAAGGGGGAGGGGGTGGGGGTAATTTGGGGGCCAGGTAGAAAACCGGTGCAAGGAAAATTCCCAGGAATCTACAAGGATGACCCCCAGCTAAGACTCCTAGCAATAGTGGATATATAGCCTGAACTGGTCATGTCCTGTGACCAGGCAAGACTTGCAGTGGAGGGACTGGGACACCAACCCAGCCACTTAACCTTCAACTTACAATATATTCTGTCTACGAGATGTGCTGGGATGTAAGGGTAGCCAACCAATGACTGGTTCAGTCTGAGACCCATGCCATGGGTCTCAGTAAGCCCACCCCTGACACTGCCTGGAGCACTAGGACCCAGAGGCTAAATAGCACAGAGACCTAGGATAGAACCAAACACCACTGGAGGAAAAAAAAATTGTCAATGTAATGATGCCTGATGATGTTCTGCTATACTCATAGATTGGTACCTAGCCAACTGTCATCAGAGAGGCTTCATCCAGCATCTGACAGAAACAGATGCAGAGACCCACAGCCAAACATTAGCCAGAGCTTGTGGAATCCTGCTGAAGAGAGGGAAGAAGGTTTGTAGGAGACAGAGGGGTCAAGGACATTATGAGAAAAACCTACATAATCAATCAGCCTGTGTTCATAGGAGCTCACAGAGTCTAAACTGACAACAAGGGAGCTTGCATGGGAATGACCTAGACCCTTGGCATATATGGGACAGTTATGCAGCTTTATCTTCTTGTGGGATTCCTAACAGTGGGAGCAGAGGCTGTCTCTGACTCTTTTGCTGCCTTTTGGAACCCTATTCTTCATATTAGGTTGCCTTGCCCAGCCTTAATACACAGAGAGGTGCTTAGTCTTACTGCAACTTGATATGCCATCTTTGTTGATATCCATGGGAGACCTGCTCTTTTCTGAACAGAATCAGAGAAGAGTGGATTGGGGTGGGGGTGGGGGTTGCAAAGGGGAGATGGGGGGAGGAATTAGAAGGAGAGGAGGGAAGAAACTGTAATTGAAAAAGAATGAAAGAGAAAAGAAAGAAAGAAAAGAAGAGAAAAGAAAGGAAGGAAAAGAAAAGAGAAAGGAGTCGCTAAGTTTTATAGCATCTGCTGGTACAAGTACTAGTTCACATCAAATGGATTTCATTGTGTCTTTTTGGAGAAATTTTAAAACCCAATAATAAATCCACGTCATACCCACCTGACTGCCCATCTCCATTTCAAAGTTCTGGCTTATCTACTTAAAATGGGATTTCTTCCTCAGGCTTCTTTGGCTATAATACTGCAGAAGGGATCATGTTGAAGCCAGCAGAGAGTGTCTAAGAGAAATACAGAGACTGTCTAGGAGAAATACAGCCGATCTCCTTTGTAATAGGGCTTCTTCAGTGGGTTTCACTTTCCCAGCTCGGAGAAAAATATACTCTCTGCAGATCTTTGCTTAATTCTCTGCCTCAGCTCATAATTCCCAGGCCCCAGGTCTCAGCCTTAGTTGTGGTTCAGCCTCGGGACAGGATGGAGCCAGGGGGAGTAGAAACATATAAACACTTCCCTGAAAATATAATTTTTTAGTACAAAACATTCAGCATGGCTTAGGAACTGCCAGTTGGCAATACCTACAGAGCCTGGCAAATGGAAGGTCTGGTTAATTTTTTGTGAGTCCAGTTCAGAGCACACTGCTACTTACCTACAACAGTGAACATATCCGAGATCATACTGGCTTTAATCTTGAGGTCCAGGGGTGCATCACTAAAAGAACAGAAAGAAAGGAACAATTGATCACTTTGTAAGTTAACCAAAGAGCTGCCTCGTCATGGGTCCCAGTACAGCAAAGTTCCCAAATATCAGAGAAGCAGCATACATAGCACATCAAATCCGAAGGCAAGGGGAGAGTAATTTCGGTGGAAAATAACAGATTACAAGCCTTGTGCTAAACTCATCCTCTGTAAGGCAGGCCTAGCACCAACATGTTGATTCCTTCACATGGGATCTTTTACACCAGATCTTGTGCAATTCAGTTTTGAGCAAGCCAGGGATATTGCTTCATTATCACTGTGGGGTTCAGAGGCTCCGACTGTCAGTATACTCATACTTTTATGAGGGCCCTTTATTCAAACTATGTCATAATGCTTCATCGTTCACTTAGCATTCACGTGCAAGACATGACATTATGGCCACGTTGGTACTTTTTGGAAGTCTTCATTTTCTGTGCTAATTCATTCTCCTTAGGCTTGTAAATAGGGCAAGAAGATACAAGCAAGCCCTACCAACATCTACCGTGAGAGGAAGCAGGAACCCACTAGAACAGTGAAATAGTACGGAGCAAAACAAGAGGCCTTACTGTGGAGAGGACTACCCTGGAGCTTCAGTCCTTCACCCGACCCCCCCCAACCCCCCGCCCCCCCCGACCCCACTGTGTTCCTCTGGGAGCATAACATCGGCTCCTATACTTCACTGGGAAATGTGTAAAGGGTTGATTTGACAAAGTGCAGCATTAACAACTGAAGCTGCTGCCCAGCTGCACACCTCACACCTGAGGTGAGCCAAATCCCCACTCCACCAAGTAGTCAACATGTCTTTAGTTGATGACTTGGCACTCTGCCAACCTCTCATCCTTAAGAGCTCAGCAGCTGGGTGGTCTCTGGCAGAGACCTCTAGGGTTTTCTGTTTAGAGAAGCACATAGCTAGTAGAAATTCTGTCGCTGCAGATGTAAGCAGGGTCTTCTTGGTACTGAAAAAAGATACTTCTTCCCTTCTAAATAACAGGTTTTATTTTATTTTCGTAAACCTAAGGTAGTCAAATGTTTTAGACGGTCACCTTGGGTGGACACCAGGCCACAGAACTGACCAAAAAGCCCACTCTGTGGGGCTTTGGCCCAACTTTACACTGCTCTAGTACATGCAGACTCCCTGGGAAGTCTGTGGCAGTAAAGGCAGCATACCACCTGAGGGTATTTCTGTGGCGTTAGCAGAGAGCCTACAAAGATAGGGGGCGGGGTGGCAACAAAAAAGGATAAATCTGTAACTAAAGAGTCTGACTACAGCAAGATGTTCTGTTGAGGGATAGTCATGATTTCAATGGTAAAGTCTACATCTTCCCCAACAATAATTTCTTTAGGAACGTGGCTTCGATGAAGAAATAGTTGCTTTTGTTTTTGTTTTTATTTTTTAATTTAGGTCTGCTCAGGCTGTTATCAGATCAGAGGACGAAAATTCTGAGATGGTATTATTAGTATAGGGGATAATGAGGAAATTAAGCTGTTATGATTTTCATATTCATATTTTCTAATGAGTAGTGCATTTTGCTCATACTGTTTGCAGTTTGGGATATCTGTCAGCATGTTTTCTCAAGACTATTGCTCTTTCCAATGTAATGAAGTAACTTATTATTCATGTTTCAAGTGGTTTAGTAATACAAATAGGATGAAATAACAGACACAGTCTTATCTTAGCATTTTAAAATAAATGTTAAAAGTCAAAATAAGAATGATCCTTAAGAAGCTAAATAAATGGCAAACATGTATTGCAAACTGGCAGGGAAACCGATTCCCACAGGGGTTTGATAACAAACCATAAACCACTTTATTTTTAAAAGTCTAACCATCACTGTGTACCCCAAAGGAAATAATATCCCTCCCCCCCAAAAAAAAAACACATTTTAGTGTCATGTACAGATTTGCCTTGTTTTTCATTGACAGACTGACTTACCAGGCCAAAGAAGGGGAGAGATTCACTTCCAACAACCATGGCTTCAGAGTATTATCTATGAGTACATCAAAGCCATACAGTTCTGGAAATACAACACAACAGGCAAGATCACTTTCCATGCACATAAAGGCATTCAATCCCATCCGTGGCCTAGAACCTCACTGAGTGTAAGCAGTAAGCACAGACCCTCTCCAGTTCAAGAAAAGCTAGTCTCCTCAAGTTCAAGGGTAGCTACAAGGAACACAAAGTATTCCAACACACTATTACTGTTCCTGAGTTCTATCTACACAGTGAGACAACACACGATCCCACTGTGCTGAAGGATGGGAGGCAAGAGAAGGAATGAAGCAAGACCACCTGTTAGGAAGGCCACGCTGGGCTTACTCGGTGCTGGCCTCCTCTACCCGCCACTCTCTGAGAACTCAAGCACCCACGGCAAACACAGTTCCTTCACCCATCTCAACTTTCAGATGGTGCTCCTTCGGTCCAGCTCAGAAGACATCCAAATGAAAGGGGTACTTATTCTTTCCCTTCTCCTACAGTTTCAATTTCTTTCTGAACAGAGAAGTAAAACATTTGGCCTGAGAGACAGGTGGTGAAGCAGGCTGTGACAGCTATTTTATACCAGTAGTACTATTCAAGGAAAGGAACGAGCCAAAGACCAAGTTTCCATGGATTCTGAATTCTTTGTTGATTCTCTTCCTCTACCTCCCAACTATGGCAAGAAGCAAGGTAGCACCTACCAGGCACCTCTTCTCCTAGAATCCCTGCTTTTACTTAAAGAATTCAGAGATGCGAGGCTAACTTGGAGCCCTTCAGGCATTATTGGTGAGATCCGCACAACAGGAGCAACAATGGCACACAGCCCTTGGTTCATACATTTTAAACACACAGACATTCAGAAGTCCCACTCCCTTCTAATATCATACCCAGTGTCACTCAAACAAATCATCATCTACGTCTCTTCTCCAAGAGAAAAACTGCTACTTCAGAGCTCACACACAAAGAAAACAAGCATTCATAGACATAAATTTCCCTGTTTCAAGGAGGATTTTTTTCACTCCTTAATGTTTTGAAAAACTAGAAACATATATCACAAAGATCTAACGCTGTATGTAAGGCAGCACCACGAAGCCTAGGACAGGCTCTAACGACGTCATACAGTGGCTTGGGGATGGCACTTCAGTGTAAGATACATCCTTCAGACTCCCTTTCTCTTTTCAATAGTCACTGTCAGTAACTGGAGATTCACACAGGCTATAGCCTATTATACCTTCAACATCAAACAGGCATTCTTTTCTGTTTGCTCGAAACAGGTCTTGTTGTGGATGTAACGCAGACAAACCTCTAACTGATGATCCTCCTGCTTCAGCGCCCAGGTATACACCCCCACACTCAGCTAGATCTGGATATGCTAGTGTTTTCATGAATATGTCTGGTTCCATAGTAACTATTTATATAGGACTCCATTTAATTTGCAAAACTAAAAAATAATAAAGGTTTGGAGCATCATACATTTCCATAACTATATAAATCTTTAAGACATAAGGAAAAGGAAGCTCCTTCAGTTGCTCCTTTGCCAGCAAATTCATACTTTTACAGATGTTGCCGTCTTCTCAATGGCTTGCCTAGTCTTCAGTAACAACAACAATCTAATTCTCGCTTTAATCTGAGAAAAAGATTTTTGTCATGAAGCTCTAAATAAGAAATTTTAAAAGGAAAAAACCTTAGCAGGTATGTTGGCATACATCCGACAGGAGGACTGTGAATTGAATGTGACTTTGGGTTGCACATCAAGATAAAATAACAGGAGGAGGGGGAGGGAGGGAGGGAGGGAGGGAGGGAGGGAGGGAGGGAGAAAACAATGTATGATCTAGACTTGCTGTAGCATTACATAAGCAAGACACAATATCTCATACAAGAAAATATTCCTTTCAGTTTTTAAGAGCAGAAGCAAGGATTCAACTATTTCCCAATGTAATACTTAATAACAGCATGAAGAACATGTTGACAATAAGAACTGATGCATATATTGATACGATATGTAGAAAGAACCAGCAAAGGAAGCCCAGTGTGAGGCGGATCAAGCATCAAGGAAAGCCACTATTTTAACACTCGGCAATCACACTTAATCATTTCACTGAATCAAAGGCAAATTCTAAGAGCTCACATTAAGCTGAAAGTCTGAAAAAAAATATTCTGGGAAAAGAAAAACATATCTTAAAGTGAGAAAATCACTTTCACAGCACTAAAATAAACTTACCCCTGTAGTAAAAAGCTGCTGAGGATGCCAAGCTCTAGGGTTAACCAAGCCTCAATCTAACTACACTTAGACCAGATTTGAACCTACAAACTGTGAGAATGGGGAAAGAAATGCATATTGCTATGTGAAAGCATGGCACAGAGTGCCAGATACTACTCACCTTCATAAGACTGGGCTCAGTGGTAGGGAGTGGGGGTGGGGGTGAAAAAGAAAGCATGCATTTCAGATCAAATTCTTGATCAGCTCAACAAAAATACTGATGTCCTCTACCTTTCTCTTTAATCTAGTCAATCATTTCTACTCTCTTAAGAGGAATAATTTACACATGATGAGATAGATGAATCTTAAAGATACAGTTGATGAATCTTGGATATGGTTACATCTATATAACCCTCACTCCTATCAGGGGACACACAGAACACTTCCATCACCCCGGAAGACCCCTCAAGCCTCTTCCTGGTACATAACTTGCTCCTGCCTCATCTCTGACAACCATTACTCTTAATTCTTTACACCATCAATTCTATTCTAGAATTTCATATAAATGGACATCATATATACTCAAGTCTAACTTCTTGTATTATACTTGCCATGTTTTCTGAGGTCCATCTACCAGTAATTCCTTTTAAGGTATCGATACTGAGGTACAAGTTATTTGTAATAAAATTCACCCCTTTGGAAGGAACAATGTGATGAATCTTGAAAAGTGTATGGTGGCTGTTAAACCTGACCTCAATCACAGTACAGAAGACTTATTACAGATGCACCTTGTGCCTCTTTGAAGTCAATCCTCACCTGCCTCATCTTCCAACAACCACCAATGGGATTCTTTCTACTTTTTTTTCCCTTTTCCCAGAAAGTCAAAAGTGAAATATGTAGTCTGTAGTCTTCTTAGAGCACTTTCTTCCATGTGGTATTGTCTTGTGAAACTTACCTATTCTTACATGTATCAAAAGTGTAGCTCATTCCTTTTAACTCCAAAGTAGTATTCCATAATATGGACATACCACATTTTATCCATTTAACAGCTGATAGGTATTTCAGTTGTTTCCAATGTTGGGCCATTATGAGTAAAGTATCAACATTTGTGAGCAGGAATTATGTGGACATAAAGTTTCATTTCTCCTGAATAAATACCTACAAGCGGAAACACCTGGTCACATGGTAACTGTATACTATCCTATGTACCTCTTACCTCCTGAGCCATTTTCCTAGCTGCCAATGAGAAGAGAGGGAAAAAGTGAGCTTCTGTCTAGGAGATGCTATCTAGAAGAGGAAAAAGGGCCAGCTCCTGTCTTCTAACATTCTATAGTCTGCACATCATACCCCGTCTGTGAGGGTGTATTTTCCTGGTTCCCCTAAGCAAACTGGTGGTAACATTTGCATATTCCAACTGTATTATAGTTACTCCACTATGTAAACTCTCTTTTTGCATTTCATATCTGTGTATCTCCCTCACTGGAGGGCAAGTGCCACATCTCATTTATCATTTTAGATCAAGTGTGCTAGGTGGTTTGCCAACTTATCAAAAGCTAAAGTCATTTTGGAAGACTGAATCTCAATTTAGAAAATGTTCCCCAAAAGACTTGTCTGTAGGCAAACCTGTGGTGCATTTTCTTGATTGATGATTGATGGGGGTGGGGGGTTAGTGTCACTGCAGGCAGGTGGTCTCGGGCTGTATAAGAATGCAGGCTGAGCAGGGCATGGGGAGCAAGCCAGTAAGCAGTGCTTCTCTATGGCTTCTCCAGCAGTTCCTGCCTTGAGTTCCTGTTCTGACTTCCTTCAATGATGGACTTTGATGTGGATGTGTAAGCTAAATAAACCCTTTTCTCCTCAAGTTGCTTTTGGTCGTGGTGTTTCATCACAGCAAGAGAGACTTAAGGCAAGTAATCTGTTCCATTAGTAAACCATTTAGGAAATGTATTAAGAAACAAAGGGCAAGGGAGAGGATTCAGTTAATCAAACGCTTTCCAAGATCTTGAATTCAGATCCCCAGGATTCATGTAAAAAAATTGGTCAGACAGCATGAGCCTATGAGCCCTATACTGGGGAGTTCAGAGGTTGAAGGATCTTTGGGGCTTGCTGGCTAGCTGAAGCAGTGAACTCCAGGTTCAGTGAGAGGCCTTGTTCAAAAAATAATAGTAATAAAATAAAAGGCAAAGTGGACAGTGACTAAGGAAGACATCAGACATTAACATCTGGCTTGCACACACTTGTATACATGGACCCAAATATGGACAGACAGATGGGAACACAGACACACACACAAACACACACACACACACACACACACACAAAGAACTACTGAGGGTGGAAAAGAAAATTATGTATAAGTCAAAGCCAATAAATAGCTGATCTCTCCTAGCCTACCTACATAGTCATAAGAAAGCTGCCAGTCACAATAAAAATAACAAGAATTCATTTAAAAAAAAAGAAAATAAATTTATTTAGTGCACTGCAAAGAGAAGAGCTGGCATACCAGTAACAGAAGAACCACCTGCCAAAAATAAACAAACATTCTTGTTAAGGAAAGATACATTAAGGAAAAAGTCTGATAAAAGATGGCTTTTGAAGAAGGGGGCGGGGGAATAGGTAGAAAAAATAGTGCCACAGAGACCTGAGAGAATGACTAAATACACCACAACACTCATTTTGAAGCCAATGTAGTCAGCCTCCCCAGAAATAGGAGCCCAGCTGAAGCTACAGTCCCTGGGCAATGGCGAGTGCTGGCACTGGCGAGAGCCTCTTCTGTACCGGGAATGCTTTTCACCTCAGCTTAGGATTTGAGTTTAAAAACAAAATCAAAGTCTCTATAATGGGTCCAAAAGAGAATTCTGGAAAAAAGTAGAGCAAGATCACACAGGAAAATGAACTGGGTAAGAGAAGGAGCCCAGTGCTAACTTGTTAACTCACTCTCGAAACACTACGGCATCTAGCTACTGCCTGGAATGGAAGGTCTAAAAGGAGTATCTAGGACTGGGTATTGTGCTCTTTTCCAAGCCTGATCTGCTAGAAAAGATGATGTCATTGTTCCTGAGATCTAGTTACAGGACAGCACAGGAGAATCCAGGATGTGAGGCATGCCAAAAGGAGTGGACTCATCAGAGTTGTCATGATGTGGGTGGAGAAAAGGGCCAGATAGCTGGCCTCAAACTTGGCCTTGCCATTTATTAGCCACATGACCCAAGACAACTTACTTAAGCTTTCTGACTCTTTCCCCTTGTCATAAACCAAGGGTTTACGATACAAGGTTGGTAGTGAGTGCCAACAACACTGCTGGAGACAAACAGCAGCCTCTTAGTGCCTATGTCCCTTTAGATGGAAACAGCTCTCCATCTAAACTGGAGCGAGGGATGAACTCAGAGGGGCTTGCCTTGAAAACTGCCCCTGCCTTGCATTCCTTTACTGCTGGTGGAGAGGCCTGCATGATGGAGAAAGCATGCTACCTTCTTGCATCCCTCTGACACCTTCCTTCTAAAGAATATGGAAAATGGTCAAGAGCAGAGGTAACAGAAAACTAAAGCAGATTTCACTTAAGGGGGGTAAATCCTGAACACTTGATTTTCAGCAGACATGCCACTGGTCTCTGATGAAAACAAGACTAAGCCAGTCAGTTCATCAGTGTCTGGTCTCCACGATCCCACACTAGAGGGTCGGATCAGAGCCCATCACTTCAGCCATTCTCACAAACAAATGTTAAACCACTGTCAGCAGCAACATCTTTGAAAGACAGCTAACATCCTGTTGGTTTTGGCTGTTTTTCTTTAAATGGCCAAAATAAGTTGTTCTCATAGTCAGTAATTTCACAGTGCCAATTTCCTTAGCATATTTAAAGAATTGCCATCAAAGCTTATTAGTTCACATTGTACCACATTTTCACAATCGTGGAAGGCAGTAAAATTTGACTGTTAGAAACATGTTTTATTGGGGGAGGCATCCAAAAATCATATAATTGAAGTCCTATGATCAAGATGGGAGGTTGCCAGGACTCATCCTCTGAGGCCCCTGTTCTTCAGGCTGAGTATCTCTCATTCAAGTTCTTTACTCACTAGCTCTAGAACCTGAGACAAGGGCTAATTGCTCAGGGTCTCCGTTTCTACATCAAGACAAAACATTTGCTAAGGGCCGTCAGGAGTTTATTAAATAGCATTAAATGGCTAAATTTCAGAGTGCCTCTTATGGCTGACACATGGGCAGTAGTAACACATTGCAGACATATGAATACAGCAGCATCCAAGGGCACACTGAGTTTGAGAAGAGCAAACTGCTGACAGTAGTGTGCTGCTGCAACATTACTCTCTGCCTAGCACAGAGTTACATGTGCAGATAAAGCACTGACCGGGAATGCTGACAGGAGCTGCAAACAGTACAGGAGGCAAGAGGGGAGAAGAACTCACAGGACAGAAGCCCCCTGTAACAGAAGGCTCCGGCAGTAGTCAGTAAGTGGGAATCCCATCTCTACATTCTGTTTCCTAAAAGTAGGAATGTTCTGCTTACACCAAAGTGTCTGGGGAGCTCTCAAGTCCTGGTTACCCTGACACACATACAAAGTGACTCCTTACAACGCAAATCCCATGGGAGGCCAAGAGTCAGAGGGAGGCAAAGAGAGTCACAAGTATATAGAAATATACAAAATTGTATCTCACAAGGGGGTTAATGAAGCACACAGAATCCCAGGGCTGACAGGAAGTGGAATTAGAACCACAAAAGCCAAGGAGACAGTCAACAACTTAAAAAACTCCAGATGCCTTGAGTTTATTGGAACTGGACCAGGACAGGAAAGGGGAGAGGAGACCTGGCTGATGGACTTTGGGATAGTTCTCTGAGTCAGAGAGAGAGTTGCTGTCCTTCTTTCACACGGAGTTCTGTAAACCCATTCCTAAGTTTCCAAAAAGCAATCAGACTATAAAGCAAGATAGAAAAGGGAACACCCAGAAAAGCCTTCAGGATTAGCTACTTAGAACAAAGGGTTGTTTTGGTTTGTTTTTTAATATATCAAGGGTCATGAGAAATTTACCAACATAGGCAAATAGAAGTAGAAAGGAAACATATTTAATCTTGAAAGGTTTCAACAGTTGAAGTCACATCTGTTAGCCCCCACCTCCATTTTCAAATAGACTACAACAATTCTAAGAGTCACAAGCCTTACCAAATCAGATCCACTGGAAAGCTTACTGCCAGGCCACAAGAAGCAATGAAAACAAGCACCAAGCATTCATTCAACAAACATTTCCCAAGATTCTCATGAGCACAAGATGCTGCTCTGAATGAGAGGGACAAGCCAATGGTGACACTAGGACGGCCATCATCAAGGAGCTTCCACTCCATTAGGAGACCCATATATATAAATGATACTAGAAGACATGCAGGAGACACTGCAGAGACATGAAGGAGGGCAGGAGCTACATGTGGGAATCTAACATTCACTAGGAGAGTTAGAAAAAAAAGATCGCCAAAGAAGTGATGCTTGGCTTTGCCTGGAAGGATGTTGGTGACCTACTTAATAGGTAAAGTAACATGAGAAAAATGGAGGTAGTTCAGCCACAGGGTAAATTAACACACAGAGTTAGAAAAGGCCCCAAAACTCTGACTTGACATAAGATCAGATGGAAAGCTAGACACAATGGCTCAGAGACTTCTGGGAAAACATCTTGGCATATGATAGGAAAAGTATCATAAAGCAAGCCTAGAACAGCACATGGGACTTATACAACAAGACCCTGTGCTCAGCAAGGCTTCATAAAAGAAGCACAGTGGAGTGAGTTATAACAGAATTTGAGAAGGCAAGGCAGACAGGAGGGTTCTCCAGCTAGACACAGAACCTGTGGACACTGGGCACTTCCCCTCCAAAAGGTCTACGTTTAAGACACTAGTCTTTTACTCTACAGTGCCAGATCCTGACTTACTTGCATCTTCCATTCAGTCTCAACAGTTCTCCTACTTGAGTATCAGTCAAATCCACACATACTGTTATAGTCCATTGAAGACATCAAGAAATAGTGTCTAATTACGAAATTAGTAAAAGTAATTTTTACTAAGTACAGCTTAAAGGCCAGACATTGTGCCAAGTGCTTTCTTTGCTTGCATTGCCTCACTGGATTTTTACAGTACTCTTAGGAGAGAGATACCATCATGGCTGTCGCTTATAGTCTAGAAAATGAGAATTAGGATAACTTGCTGAAAATCACCCAACCAGAAACAGATGCAAATGGGTCTCAAATTCAGGCTGCACAGGCTCTATGAACCATGTTCTTTATTTTCCTGCTCTCCAGCCCCCTAAGCAAGCCATGCCACCTCTGTCATTACTGTGTGTATCAATCCATATTATAATTTAGCTAGCATCACCATGTCAATAACCCTGTGTGTTTTATGACCAAAGTCCAAAAAAGCCTACCTGGCCTTATGAGCTTTCATTCTGGCCATTAACACTAAGTTCCTATCCATGGAGAAAGCAGATGCTCACAGGCAAACTTGGTGTGACAGACACAGCTGGTGGGTCAGGAGGTCAGAGGTTTCCTGATCCAGGTTGTGAACTGCTTTTTACGCTATCTCTATACAACTGAAAAGAGAGAGTGAAACAGAAGGGGAGGGAAGGGGAGGAGAAGAGGAAAACTAGGAGGAGAAAGAAGAGGTGGTGGGGGAAGAATCCACTAGAAAGAAGAATAAAACAAAAAGGAGGAGTCATCGGAAAATGGGAGAAAGCACACACTGGTACCAGCAGAGCTTCTTGGATCTGTTCCCAGTCTGGCTGCCAGAGAGCTCTGGAATATATTTGTTAAAGTTGGATTCCCGTGCAGCCTATCTTAGACTTTTTCTGAGTATACTCTGACAGAAGGACTCACACTTTAGCATCACTCCCCATTCCCCACACAGAAAGCGAGTTACTCCTCCAGAGATTCCAATGAAAACTCAGCACTGGCCTCGTGGTAGGATTTGCATCTACTCTAGGCACTTAAGAACACAAACCTAGGATGTGCCCAACTCCTACAGAATCACTAGGTCCCACTATCTGAGAATCCCAAGACCCTCCTCACAAAACACAAGTGCCTGGCGGCTCCTTACCAAAACAACTACTGCGGTGCGGGACAAAGGTTTTACAGGCAGTGGCGATAGCTAGTTCAGCAGAGATTATTGTCTTAATGATCAGGTCTTCCACATGGGCCATCAATGCTGTAAAAACAATCTTTTGTAATGAAAACAGAAACACTACAACACATGCATTAGTAGGAGCAGATTCCAGGGCACTATACAACTGTAAAAACATCTAAATGGCAGTCTTCAGAACGGGTGCCATAGGGCTGGCATGCCATAAGTAAGTGGATGGACACGGGTGCAGATGGCCTGTGGCAGGGGTGCAGGCTGCAGAAGGAGCCTTCTCTTTCTCTTGCTCTCCTGTCACCCTTTCCCTGTGCACACAAAAAAAGTCTATTTTGCACACTACTTCCCATTCTGTTCAAGGCTCAGAACGTGTTCTTTTTAACTCCAAGCCCCATACTCAAATTCTGCCCTGTCCATTCTCCAGGTCAGCAACAAGAATGAGAGAGTTCAACTTAAGAGGAAAAAACAATTGTTTTTGTGTTTTTTGTTTTGTTTTGTTTTGTTTTTTGAGGCAGGGTTTCTCTGTGTAACAGCCCTTGCTGAACTGGAACTCACTTTGTAGACCAGGCTGGCCTCAAACTGTCAGAGATCCACCTGCAACTATCTGCCTTCCCAGTGCTGGGATTAAAGGCGTGTGCCACTACTGCCCGGCAACTTAGAAAAAATTTAAACTCAGAGCCAATATAGAGATAGGCAATTTGACATGCAAAACGCCACACTTCCTTAGCAGTATGATGTTCAAGAAAGATAAACTGAGGACTAAAGAAAGAAGTGATGTTTTCCAAACTAGAAACAAGAACAGGGATTTGGGGAGGGTTGTAGGAAGTCTCTGCTCCACTGTGAACCACAGGAAAAACAAGAACAGCTACCCCCTGGCTTCTCAGCAACATTGTTTTGTGAGACACAATAGTTAAATCGTACAAAGAAACGGAGTCATGGGGCTGGAGAGATGGCTTGACAATGTAGAGCATTGACTGCTCTTGCAGAGGACCTGTATTTGGTTCCCAGCACCCATGTAGGACAGCTCACAACCTCCTGTAACTCCGCTCCAGGGGATCTGATGCCTAATTATGGCCTCTACAGGTACCCGTGCACATTCACACACATACACCCCCATAATAAAGATATATATATTTCAGTACAGTCTAAAAGGAAAAGGTATGATACTCACCAGTTGTATCCTTGCCTTCTTGTTTCAGGTACCTAAGCATGGCACTCATGCTCCATTTGTTCCCATAATCCTCCACTTCTGGATCATCACAACTAAAAAGAAAGGAATTAAGGCTACAGATGCCAAGAGGCTTGCCTTTCTCTGTGCTTTGAGTATTTTAGAGAACACACACTTTGCTGATTTACACCTGGTTTTTCCTGGTTCTACTATAAAAAATGCTTTCTATCAGTTTCTTAAAAGAAAGGGAACATGTAGAGTTTGCTTTTCTAGAGGGAAGAGAAGAGATATAATTCTTCTTCTACATCAAGAATGAGTGAAGATTAAAGGCATGGTGGTACACGCCTTTAATCGTGGCACTCAGGAGGCAGAGGCAGGTGGATGGATTTCCTGTGAGCTCGATGCCAGCCTGGTCTTCAAGGAAAGTTTCAAGACAGCCAGGGCTGTTACACAGAAAAACCCTGTCTCAAAAAACCAACAAAAAGGGGCTGGAGAGATGGCTCAGCAATTAAGAGTGCTGACTATTCTTCCAGGGGACCCAGGTTCAATTCCCAGCACCCATATGGCAGCTTACCACTGTCTGTAACTCTAGTTCTAGGGGATCTGATACCTTCACCCCAATGCACATAAAATAAAGGTTAAATAAATTAAAAAAAATAACAAAAAGAAAAAAGATTAAAAAAAAAAGACTTAGTGAAGAAAGGCATGAAAAATGTGAACAAGTTTAAGAATTGTTATAATAAATTAACAGTGGGATTTAACACATCTAGTCTTTCAGCTGAATGTCACGTGAGGCCAGCAGACAACCTCAGACGCCATTTTCAGACCAGAACTGACTTTGAACTCTTGTCTCTGGTCATACCTCTCAAGTACCACTAGTGACAGAAGGCACTGGAATGACAGGAAGAGGGCTAGGCATCACTCTAGCACAAAATGGTGAATGGGGCAGGCTCCCATGAATGTTGTCCTGCAACCAGTCACTTTGTGCTTTGCCACTGACTTCTCAATCCTTAGCGGCCTTTCCAGTTGCATCCCTGCTCATCTCAAAGTGAGGGGCAAGACAGCTTTAAGCAATTACAGGGCTGGTCATGGGCCACTCAATGAGCCTCTTTCACTTCAGCAGCCACCCCAGCGCTTCCAGCTTCTTTCCTTGCTTGGACCTGGTGGGAACTTATTTTTAGTCTGAGCAGAAAGTGACTGTTTGGGTTTCTTTTCTATTTTTCCACTTTCGGGCAAAATTATCTGGATGAAAGAAAACAGAGCAAAACTAACATTTCCACACAGCTGGGTTGCTACTCCTTTCCACTAACTCTTCTTTAAGATGGCCTCATTTCTTTAATCACCCCCCCCTTTTTTTCCCCTGATCATAGTAGTATATTTTAGAAAATTTGTAGAAGCTACCTAAAAGTAAAGAAAAACAAGCCCTAAAAGCTGACTACCCCAACCTCACACTTTGTATTTAAGGAGAATTACCATGTCAGAATCTATCTTTTTCTCCTTTGTCAGAAAAAATAAGAAGTTTTAGCTAGCAGACCGAGCCAGTCAAGGTGTTTGCTGCATGGACTGTGTCAGTGTGTATTTCCATTAAACGATAGACAGAAAAGATGGTTCTTAGCTCTGATTCTGTACACACGTCCTTAAGGTTGAACTCATAGAAATGGAACTGCAGTGCCAAAGGATACAAATGATTTTAAGCTTATGATGTGATTTCCAAGCTGAAACACTGACCCCTAAGTCAAGCAGGGAGAGACAAATGGCGAAGGTGTACTTTGCTAGAATAAGGTGATCTCCTCTATGCGGTATGCCAGGGAGAAGCAGCAGCAGCCAAAAGCGATGCCTCAAAATGGATCCTTGAGAGGCTGGAGAGGGCTCAGTGTCTCAGAGCACTCACTGCTCTTCTGGAGGACCCATATTCAATTCTCAACACCAACATGGTGGCTAACAACCACCTGTAACTCTGGTTCCAGGGGATGTGACACCCTCTTTGGCTTCTGAGGGCACCAGGCACACACATGGCACATACACACCCCAAACACCCATATACATAGGCTGATTAAAAAAAAAAAGACACTTGACCCTCCAGTGTCACACTATGTTCCAGTGCAACCTGTTAGCTTTCAGTGTCTCCACTACTCACTCACACCTGAGTCTGCTTCCTAGCCCAGATGCAGCCAGTACCTCACGTAGTCTCCACTCTTCTTATTCACACTGTAGTTCGTTAGGTGCATGAACTGGTTCCGAATGTTCTTGGATCCTTGATCATATCGCACAGTTGCAAACCTAATAGGAAGAATTAAATAGGCTAAATGCCAGGAACAGTTTCAGTGGAACTGAAGATTGGGAGACCACAATATCATGGGGGATATTATCATTATCTTACAAGGAGGGTGACACTATTATCTAACAATTCCTGTGAGAAGTGTCTTCTATACATTATCACATATCAATTCAATCCTAAAAGCAACTCTTATGAAATAGATCCATGTTACATTTAAATTTTAAATAGATATAAAACTAAATATGACCCATAGAGACTGAAGAACTTGGTCAGGTGAAACACACCTTTAACCTTGGCACTCAGGAGGCAGAGATCTGCCTGGTTTATCTAGAGAGTTCCAGATTAGACCCTGTACCTGCCCCCCCCCCAAAAAAAAAGACTTCTCCAAGATTGCAAACTCTAAAACCCCATGGCTTAACCACTCTTGGATGTTGCTTCTCTTATCCCTTCTATCAATGGGAAGAATGAAAATTCAAAGCACAGTAATTCACAAGCTGGGCAACTGTATGTAGGCTGCTACAGCTATGAAGCTGCAAGGAACACCTACACCTATTCAGGGTCTGCACCGTGTACGGACAAAGAGAAAGGGAAAAATGGTTCAGCACAGTGATGTGCAGACTTGCAGCACAGCCACAGAGGGAACAGCACCGACTCATGACGACTTAAGAAGGACCATAAAATCACTGACGACAGGGAGGGAGCACAACAGCAAACATGTTGCAGCACAGGAGAAGCCAGCAGCAACTCCATGTCTGGGACTACTGTTAAGAGAAGGTCAAAGTAAAAAACACATTTGCCTCTAAAGGCAGCAAGCAGGGAGAGAGAAAACTGTCCAGCGATGCTCAGTATCAAAAAGACCTCAAGACAACAGTTCACATACTGTTAGTGCCATATCACCCTGCTCTAAAGTGCTTTTCCCAAGACACATATCCAAGTGTGTGAAAAAAACCTAGAAGGCCACAAGTTTATTTTCATATGATTTACAAATCGTTTACATATGCTTACCCAGACTATGAAGTCAACATGATTTTTACCACATTAAAGGTCAGGATTTAAAAAATTTCCCTCTTCTCTATTTCTTCTCACCCACCCCACCATCTCCACTCCCTAATTCCCTGTACCAGAAATATACAAGAGCCAAAGAAAGAAAAGTAAGAAAAAAGAAAAAAGAAAAAAAACCAAGAAACTAAAATAAACAAACATGAGGCCAGGAAAAAGGATGTGGATAGCAAGAAAATTTTGACCAGGCAAGTATGGCTAAAGAGAATTTGACAAGCATTGTCTATGCTTGAGAAAAACCTCAAAATTTCCAGAAACTTCTATGAGTTATTTAATTCTTTGCCATCTTCATATGATGATTCTCAGAGGAAGTGGAAGTCATTCTCTGAATTCTTATGAAATACAAAAGGACACAACTTTTGATGATCCAGTGACTGCCTGCCTCCAATAGACATTAACTGATGGTGACATAGCGCTTGTCATTATTTCCCTCGGCAAGTACTGAGTATGAGGGAGAGAAAGTTCTGGTCAAGGAAGGAGATGTCTCTTCTTGGCTAACTCTGCATACCTGACGAAACCTGTTCAACATAGAAAGTCCAGGAGAAGCACAAAGTGAGCTGGATCTGGGGTTCCATGCATTTGGACACCTAGACTATTTTCAAGAGGGCAGGGCATCTACAAATCATTTTTCTTCTTCCTCATCTTCCCTTCATTGGAATATTTGATTCTAAAACACAGCATGGACAACATTACAGATGTCACAGAGTGGGCTTCTACAGGGTCTAAGAAACAAAAAAGAATCGAGGGTAAAGAAGTATGACAGCAAATGCCCGACAGGACAAAAAACCAACTCTGTCATCTCACAGTCCAAAGAACAATGCATGAAGACCACACAGAAGGAAGCGAGGCTTAACCAACAGTTACATCTTACAGCTCTCATGAAAACCTGGGTTAAACACACCACATTCATCTCTGATCACCATTTTCTTCCTATTGTCTAGATGAGAACACTATTCCAAGATCTGGTCTTATTATCTGGTTAACCCTCAAAGATTTGGTCTGGGACGGATTTTTCTTTGTTTTTGCTGTTAACGTGAATGACTTGGCTAGCTAACTTCTTGCAGCTCCATGAGGAAGACAGTGTACGGATGGAGAAGCCAGCCCTGGGGGAGGGTAGGAGGTTGGCTATGGCAGAGCAATAGCCCATGGGATAAATGGGCAGAATGGAGAACACCTGACTGGGGAGGTAGCCCAGCAAGGCCAAGAGACTGGTTACAAACAAGAAAACTGAGTAAATAAATAAATATGGTAAAGATAATGGGAGACAGCTTTTTCTTTGTTGGAATAGGAGGTAAAATAGGTAAAACACAAAAGCTAGTTTATGCTCTGAATTTTGGAGCAGAATTCTAAATGCTAATATAACCCCAATTCCTGATGCCCAGATACAGAAATAAATGTGGGTGAGCATATGAGAAGAGGAACACATACACAGACATTTCCTAGGCCTCTCGATTGCAAGCCCCAAAGCAATGACATCATCTAGCATCTAAACCTCCCCCGCCTGCCACCCCTCTCTCTTTTTTGTTTATTCGAGGCAGCGTTTCTCTGTGTAGCCCTGGCTGTCCTGGAACTCACTCTGTAGATCAGGCTGGCCTGGAACTCACAGAGATCCACCTGCCTCTGCCTCTGAGGCAGAAATTAGTAAGTTTCCTGTGAACTTGAAGACCTGGTCATTCTGAAGGGACCAGACCCTCACCCAGCCCCCTGCTTTGGCAGCCATGACAGGCTGCAGAAAAGACCCTGGAAGGCAAAGGCCTCTGACTCAGCACCCCAGTCATTAGGAAGCCAGATACCCTCCATTTGGCAAGGAACCAATCAGAAGTTAGCTGGCAGGCTCTGGATATGCTTTATGGTAACAGTGGAGTACTGAGAATAACAAGGGCCCTGAGAAGGCCTGTAGGCCATAGCAACCTACCTGCAGCTGTAGCTGGCCAATCAACACAGGCCAGGTCACCCAAGCTTGGAAGAGCACCAATCCTGAGACTGTTGCAGACCCCAGACACTCCCCTTGCTCTACCCCAATAAATTCCCTGCCCATGGTTCCTCCCTGTCCTTCTGGCTCCACCCACCATGTTGAATGGAAGGAGGACCTGAGTTAATACAGTTAACTTGATAATTAAAGACTCTTTGCTTTTGCATCAGATTGGGTCTCTTGGTGATTTTGAGGTTCAGAATTTGGGCACAACAATTCCACTTAGGAGCACTGGGTAGCACAAGAGCCTTCAGATAGGACAGCTGCTCTCCCAAGCTCCAGGATCCACCTGAGCAGCTTCCCTCTGGGCGTTTAGGATTGTGACCTTCACACACTGTCACACTTTGTCCTTTATACGCCTGAAAGGTTCAACACCAATTTCCCTATTAACAAACTAGAGGAAACACTGTTTACAAGGTAAATCAGGAACATATCTGCATTCACTCATCATGCAGTCACATGAGATGAGTGCTGACCCTCCCTCTGAAGGAGATCAAGATTTCAGACAGCCAGGCCGGGCCTCCAACAGAGTCTCGGGCATAGAAACATACTCAAGGCCCCATGACCAGCACATAAAACAAACTCAATGGCATTTTGGTGAACTGTTTTGTTTTGTTTTGTTTTTTTTTTTTGGTCTCATATTGCTTCATTTGGATATTTTTTTTTTTTTGCCTTACTCATGTTTTGCTTGTATATTATGGCTTCCAATTTCCTGAAGGGGGGCCGTTTTTGTTTTGTTTTTGGTTTGGTTTGGGTTTTTTATTTGTTTTTTCCAAGACAGGGTTTTTCCTGTATAGCCCTGGCTTCCTGGAACTCAACTCTGCAGATCAGACTGGCCTGGAACTCAGAGAACTGCCTGCCTCAGCCTCCTAAGTGCTGGGTTTAAAGGCATGTGCCACCACGGTCTGGCTCCAATTTTGTGTTTTTGTTGCCTTTGTTGGTATGTGTGGTTCTTGTGCTTTTTCTTTATTGTTGTTTTTTAATACAGGTCTGAATTTATTTTATTTTTTTGCCTGTTTGTTTTCTAAATAGATTCTAAATAGAGAGAAAGAGGTCATGAAGTTGGGGAGAGAGAGGGAGGTGGGGGGGGTCTGGGAGAAGATGGAGAAGGGAAAACAGTGATCAATATATATTGTACAAAAAGCATTTTCAATCATGAATTAGTGCTATTCAAGAGAGAGAGGAAGGGAGGTGAGAGGGAGGGAGTGAGAGTGGGAGGGAAGAGAGAGGGAGGGGAGAGAGAGACAGACAGAGAGACAGAGACAGAGAGACAGAGAGAGACATAGAGAGAGAGAGAGAGAGAGAGAGAGAGAGAGAGAGAGAGAGAGAGAGAGATGGCTCAACCAGAAAAGGTACTTCTTCACCCGCCAAGCTGGAAGATGTGAGTTAGGTCTCTGGGACTCACAAGGGAGGAGAGAAGCAATTCCCACAGGCTGCCCTCTGACCTTCATATGTGCACTTTGATGCATATGCACACAGACAGACACACAGAAAGACAGACAGACAGACAGACAGATGAATGTAATTTAAAAAAATATACTAAGACTTAAGAAAGCTCATACAACACTATTTCATAGCTTTGACCATTATGCCAAGAAAAGATAAGGGTCTTACTTTCTTAGATATCAATCTGTAAACAAATATGGGTTATCTATTTTGAAAACAAAGTCTTAAAGCTACACTGTCTCTTTTGTAATGCTTCTCACTTGGAATCATGATTTCTCTGAAATACAAGTATGCGACTAAAGAAAGGACTGTGGTAGTAAGCACACACAAGAGGCTTCAAACGAAAGTTCGACAGCTTTCCACTTTACAATGGTGTAAGAATACTCTGCATTCTGAAGAAACCATACTCTGAATTCTGAATGTTGATCATTTCCCATACTAGTAATATGCACTGGTACTATCCTGTAACCCTAGGCAGTTTACCAAGCTGTAGCCAGTCACCCACACCATCAGGAGGGTAACTACTGATAGGCAATGGTAAACCATATTGCTAAGCTAATGTGTCTGGCAGGTTGGGTATGTTAAGTGCATTTTCAGGGGCTGAGGAGATTAAAGGCTCAGCAATTAAGAGCACTGGCTGCTCTTCTAGATAACCTGGGTTCAATTCTCAGTACCCACATGGCAGTTCACAACCACCTATAACCCCAGAATCTTTCTTCTGGCCTCCTCCAGCACTGCATGTATGTAGTGCATTTACACATAAAATAAAAACAATAAAAATCTTTTAAAAATGCATTTCCAATTGATGCTAATTTCAACTTGAGGGACTAGAGTTAGACATATACACTTGATAGGTAGACAGACAGGAAGACAGGCTATGACTAGGAAACAAAGATAGCAAACTTCTAGCTTCCTTCTAATACTTCTGACCAGGCACAAAAGCCCTACAAGCCTTTCCCTCTGCCACTAGAACCTGGTAGGATGTGGATGAGTTTAACAGTTCAAGGTCCTAGAGTTCAAGGCAAGATCAGAACATGTTTACCCCAAACTGGGGTGCCTATCAGCTTCCCTATCTTTGTTCAAACTGACCAACCCTAAATTCAGGGAGGAAGACCCCTCAAAGACCCTAAAACCCCACAGCCGTTGAGAAGAGATCAGGTTTTGGCTTTACACATCTCTGCTGGGCTCTGCAGGGTCTTTCTGGGCATGAGCCTTGCTGTATGTGTTACCTCACCCCTAACAAAGGCCTTTCTTCACAGGCTGATTCTGAGGCTGCGTCTGACATCTCCCCAGCTGCTACTTGTTGTACAGGATATATGAGGTGTTTTCTTGTTTTTTTTTTTCCTGTCTTTTAATTCTTTAACTGATGGGGGGTGGGGTATTGAAGGACTGGGGGGGCGGGGAGGCGGAGTTTATCAAGACCCATAAATGGTAACAAACTGATTATGGTTATGTTGGGATGTAATTCAAGAAGCATCTATGGTGGGTACTTATAAACATCACTAGAAAGTGTATCTAAGTTGTTTGTTTCAAAATCTTTACCAATACGGAAGCAAGCACAAAAATAAAATAAAATCAGTGAGCTCTTACATACTCCCCTTCCCTGTAAAAAGTGTATAAGGCCCTAAGAACCTGACAGCATATATTCTTATGGTCACAGTCATGGAGCCCAGATGTAGAAGAGTTAAGTATTCAATTTGGTAGATACATTTTCTACATTCAGAACAAATGCACAAAGAAAGGAGATTGTAATAGTGGCACAGGAGTTATCTTTAGCAGACATAGCTGACCTGAGCAGAGAGGCCTGGGCAATCAGACTTCACCTCAGGCACCCTTGCCAGAAGCCACTGGTTTCATCCTAGCCTGACCTAGAAAAAACTTATGGAAGAGAACAAGAGGCCCAAGAGTGCTCTGATCTACTGTCAACCAGCTGCAGCAGAGAAGCTGCCAAATGCTGCAGTGACTGGGTAGCGCCCTGCAGAGCGTCTGGGAGGGGATTACCAGCCTGATCCTGTCCTCAGAGCCAGAAATGACTCAAACTTCACAAACAGCAAGGGCCTGCCAGGGAAAGTGACAGTGAGACTAGGACGGGCTTCTCCCCATTGCTGGTGTCTCTTCCCCCAATTTGCTGCTGTGGCAGATTCTGGACAGTGTGCAGCCTGTGAGGTAATCTGAATTCCTTGGCAATGGCCAAGTACCTGAATTCTTTCAAAACCACAGGAATCCAGCACAGAAAAGGTAAATATCCCCCCGGAGCCAGTGTTAATTAGCAAGCAAAGCTACTGAAGAAGGGCCTGGGGGTGGGAGAGGAAAGAAAGGCATTACAAAATGCTTTGGGGTCTTTTCTGCAGTTCCACTGGGCGATATGGCTGGGGAGGAGGATGGCAAAGCTGCAAATGGGCAGCACTACAAGAGGCCTTTTCAGTCTCCTCCCACTTCCACCACAACCTGGGTGTCACCCTCAGAGCTCCCCATGGACACTTTCATGAGCTTGTGCTACCTTCCTTTGAGTCACTGACAACACATATGGTTTTCAACTCAGTGTCATTTTATTTAAAAAAAAAAGAAATCCTGTTTCAGTGCAAATTTGGCTACTAGCTTTGTCTCAAAAAGAACTGTCTCAAATCATTTATATCCCAGATTGGATCCTTCTAGAGTTGTAAAATCCAGAACAAAGCCTTTTTGGATTCTACTTCTGACATAAAAATGTATCGCCACCATTTTGGTGAGAACAACATCCCTCTCTCTAGAAACGCAAGGTCTCCTTTTTACTCATTCAAAACAGCAGCTTACACAGGGATCCTACAACAGGAGCCTGAACAGGGTTCCTATGGGGAACCTACAGCAGGAGCCTGCACGGGGATCCTACAGCAGGAGCCTCTACAGCAGGAGCCTGCCCGGGGATCCTACAGCAGGAGCCTGCACGGGGGAACCTACAGCAGGAGCCTGCACGAGGAACTTACAGCAGGAGCCTGCCCCGGGATCCTAGAGCAGGAGCCTGCACGGGGATCCTACAGCAGGAGCCTGCCCGGGGATCCTACAGCAGGAGCCTGCACAGGGATCCTATAGCACACAGAGCAGAAGCATGACCACCAGGACCATGAGACAGACCAGATAGGCAATTTCACTTTAATATCTCTTCAAGAATTTACCTACATAAAAGAAACAGTAAGAAGGAGCTGGAAAGATGGCTCAGTGGTTAACAGCATGTGGGTTCAGTTCCCAACACCCACATGACAGCCCCTTCTCTAAGTTCAAGAGGATCCAATGCCCTCCTCTACCTCTGCAAGCACTGAACTTATATATATGCAGGCAAACACTCCTACACATAAAATAAACAGTGAGCAGTCTGCTTTTTGTGTGACTAAAACAAAGACAAATGAAAAGGTTTCAAAGGGAAGGGAATTTACACAAAATAACCTACTTCACAATGCGATGAACTCTATAAAGTGAACTTTCAGTCTCCTAGCATTAATTTTTGAAACTCCCAACAAAAATGACAGGGTATAAAAGCCTAAAGAAGGAAACTAATTATTTTTGCCTCCAGGTCTGTCTCTTTAGGAAAGATTATGGTTTTCCTTCTCGTCTCCAAGTAAAGCAGCCTGGTGATCTCATCCCAAACTGATTACCTTCAGTTATGTCTACACAAAGCACACGTGACCCAAGATTAGCAGGAGCTGCAGGTGTGGAGGAGCTGTCGGCAGATGCTGAGCGTAATGATACAGCTGAGCGCACTCTGAGGCCTGTAAGGCAAGTGCACGCCAAGACAAACAGTGACTGCACAGGCCACTGAAGAACCTGCACAAAACAGTGTCTCGGATGTCTGGGCAAACGGCTCGAGGTAACACATGGATATGCCTACTATGATAAGGATTTCACATCCACCAAGGTTTCACCAAAGACCTGAAAATTTTTCTTTTCCTTTTTTGGTTCAATGGTACGAGTATTTAAAAAGCTATTTTGCTGACAGTGAGGAAAAGTGCTCACTGGCCATAAAAATGTGTGTACGTGTGCACACACACATGACAGTTCCTGCTAGAAACAGACAACTGTCACTAATTCAGTAGCTCTGACATCTAACCAGAGTTATTTACACATGTGCAGCAAAATGTAACCAATGCTAGTATTGCTCTCATTTTATACTCAGGACCATAAAGATGCAAAAACTAAGTAAAATTTTACTCATAGTGAGGGCTACAAATACTGTGGGTGAAACATCATCAGGATATGATACAACATATATTGGTATGACACCCTTGAGAAACAGTGTGCATAAATACCTCCTCTCTCCCAGAAGACTACGCAGGGCCAAGGATAGGAGCTGGGGTGAGGACAGATGGGGAAGGATAATGGAGAGGCTCATTGCACAGGAGAGGGAAGGCTCAGAAGTCTCAGCTATGAAACCACACTCCACCGCACCCTATCCGCAGAAGAAGCAGAAGTATTTTACCTTCTCTCTGTTCTAAACAATATGGAAACTAGGTTTTGGTATTTATATTGTTCTTCTTTCTATGTATATTTCAAAATACAGGAGATCATATCCATAAATACTATAGAAAATGTCTTCCTTGAGTTTGAGAGATGGCTCAGGCATTAAATAATTAAAGGCTAGGCTCACAACCAAAAATATAAGAAAACATCTTCCTTATGACAACCCAATTAGAGCTCATAGTTCATGTGCAATGTCTGGTCCAGGCCGCTATTCAACTGGGAAACGTTTTATTTTTCTCCTTCTCAGTTTTCAAGGGACAAGAGGGCAGGACGATGAAGTATCAGTAGCCTCCAGTGCTCCCAAGGCTCCAACTCATAAATCTTAGTTAAAAATATGACAGACCTTATAAAAGCTGTCATTGCCACCTAGAGGTGAAGGGAAGACATGGCTCGGCCAGCGAGAGGCTTTGGTTAGTCCTTCACTCCAAAACAAATTGGAAACAGAAAGTCAGTTGTCACAGTACAGTAGAGCCTGTTAAAGCCATGGACAGGTACTTGAGAGTTCTGTGAGGACAGGGATTCATCTTATTTCTTCATAAACACAATTAGTTACTTTCTTTGAGTAGTCTCTATTTTCAAAATGAATTTTCTAACACCAGAAACATGCATATAGACTCACTTTGCAGTTTATTATGTCTGCTCACAGATGCAGATTGCTACCCACTATCCCATTAAGGCCGTGCCACAGAACTGCAGAGCAAACTAGCTGACTAAGAAAAAAAAAAAATAAGGGAAAGGAACACATAGTAAAGTCACATACTTTTTTAAATAGCTTAAAGGATTTATAGAAATTGTTCCCTGTAAGTCTTTGTGGGTTTGGGAGACAACACACCAAATTATTATAAATTTATAACTTAACTCTGTTGACAGGCACTACCCTAAAACCTACTAAGCAAGCCAAGAAAACTATATTCACAGCCACTGCAAAGTATATAACTTGTACATTAAGGGGTGACAGCCGTGAATACCCCATAAATATGAGAAAGCATGACTATTCGGTGAGCTCCAATCCCTATCAGGAGAGCTCAGAAAAGTCACTGCTTAGGCAAAATTGCTTCTGCTGCTGCCAAACAGTGTCGGCAGTATAGCTGTCGTGGGGATTGATATAAGGGCCTGGTGTATGACAAGTACATTAAATGTGACTCTTATTTTTTTCCTTTGAAATCTACTCTGAAAAACATTACAAATTTTAATACCCTAGGGCCCTCAGAACAACCCTCACAGAATGAAATTACCCTGTCCTCCACACCTGAAGAAAGATGTGTGTTCCCACAGTCTTTGTGTAGACCTGCAAGTGAAGCTATGGAGTACCAAGACTGCTTCCTTCATTTGAAGCCCACCTGGGTACACTCTATTTCCCTGAGTTGAACCTAACAGAAAGCAGCAGCCTGATCTCAGAAACCGTTTTTGGGTCTACTCTACCACACCCAGTCAATCCTTCCACCTAAGATAGCCTCTTACCTAGCCAATCCTTCCTCATAGAGATAGATGACAAGGGGATCATAGGAAGTCACGAGCACATAGAGGCGCACATCAAACTTGAAATCTAGGAAGAAAGAAAGTTGAGAGTCACAAGAAAAAGGAAGTTGCCGGGCGTTGGTGGCGCACGCCTTTAATCCCAGCACTCGGGAGGCAGAGACAGGTGAATCTCTGTGAGTTCGAGGCCAGCCTGGTCTCCAGAGCGAGGGCCAGGATAGGCTCCAAAGCTACACAGAGAAACCCTGTCTTGAAAAAAAAAAAAGTTTTTGTTTTCTTTTGCAATGAACAGGACACATAACTAAGGGCTATGGAAGGATAGCAATCCTCTTCACATAAAGCACACCAATATGCACAGCTTGCATTTCGAGACTAAAGAAGAACTGCTCACACTGTGGCATGCTGGATAGTTGCTAAACACATACAGTATGATGTGGGAACATGGTCCAAGAATGAAGTCTTGTGAGGAGATTTCTGAGTGCTAATGAGAAAACTCCCAGAAACCAAGACAAGAGTCTTGTGACTTCTGTTTCTCCAAAAACATGGAAATGTTCTTAGATTATGCTTTCTTGCAACTCCCAGATAGTAGTGAATTTACTTCAGATTATTCATTACAACTGGCTATTGTTATTTGTTTATATGGCTCTATGGATAAACATTTCTTTGCCATGCACAACTTGCCCTCCACAGACACCACATGTGTGCGTGCGTATGTAAGCATGCACGTGTGAGCAGTACCTCTCCTTGTATCACCTAATTTCAGTTTCAAAAGGATGGTAAAGAACCATCCTCATCTCTGGAACCATGTGTACCAAAAATGTCAGACTAGCTTTAAAAGATTTACTAGAGAAGACTATGAAGAGGTTACAAAGTTGAGCAAGATCCAGCCCAATCTAGTCAAGAATCAATCACAACTCACCATCTATGAGCAGGGGGTTGTTAATGTAACGGGAGACCAAGATGTTCTCTTCCAGGGAAATCTGGTTTGGCTGTTGAGTAAACAGAAAGGAATGAAAAGACAGAAATCCTAAAATGTATAGTGAGGGGGCAAAGTGCTTAACCTTTTAAGAAATACTATGGAAAAGCAATAATATTCAGCGGGCCATATGACATACCACTGTGGACACCTATTTACAATAGGAAAATATTTACATTGCACCTCTCATAGCAAATGCAGCTAAATAGCTTTAAAGATTTATGTGCATGGTATAAAATAGTTATTTGACAAGAAAATAAGATCTACTTAAAAAATAAAAAGTTGCTTCTTCTAGAATAAAGACAAATGGAAGTTTTAAAACACTACACTATCCCCAGGGCACCTCTCATTAACTTGTTCCGGATGCCACAGACCCACAATGGGGCATGGCATGCCCAGTGAGATGGAGCGAATGCTTGATGCACTTAAGTCACTTGCTAAGCAACTGTGTGTAGACTGAATTACATCATTTAAAGATCTCACCAACAGGGAAAAAAGTCTTTATATAAGAAACAGTGGGTACTGCCGCCCATGTGCAAAGACTGGGTAGGGTACTCAGTAATGAAGAAAACAGAAACAACTGTCCCCTCACAGAACTTCAGAGTCAGCAGCTCCTTTCCCCTAAAGGGTTTATGGTTTCGGGTTAGAACAGCAAGATGTAGACTCTAAAGGGACACAGGGAAGCAGTTTCACAAATATAAGATGTCAAACTGCCTAAGGGGCCAGTCTGCAGAGCTGTGAACAGGAAGGCCAGCTCTGGCAAGCAGAAGAGCAGACACAGAAGTAAGCAGTGAAAGCCTAGGGCATGTGCAGGGTAGAAAAGGAGGCCATTGTCACTTGTGAATCCAGCAGATTCACAGGCCTGGGGCTAAAAGCTGTAACTGGGAAATGGCTGAAAGGGGTGGGGAGAACAGAAGGGAGGAAGCCTTTTGGCACTGGGATTTGAACTGGCAAGGGGAGTTGAGATTTCAGATGGTGGGAAGCAGGAAGTTATTGCAGACTCCACATGGAGGAAGCAGTAAGACACATCCCAAACAGAACAATTGCATGCAGTATTAGATTAAGACAGAAAGATCAACCGCAAGTCCGTGCCGATGGGCAAGGAGCTCCAAACTGTAAATGGCAACAATAGCAATTATGAGATTAACTATAGTAGCTGCTTGGAAATAACTAGCAACATTTGCAGAAATAAGTACGATTTAATAGAGGTACTGAGCATTTACCATGTGCCAAGAGCACTTCCTAGCATGTCCTGAGTATTATTTCATTCCCACCCAACCCCAGGGCAGGTATACCACCATTCACATCCTACAGATGAAGGACAATCAGAGGCGGGACCTGCTCGGGCACATAGCTGCAAGCACTAGAGTAGCACTGACAATGGGCAGCGTTGTGGAAGCTTTGAAGTACTGTTCATTGTGCTCCCCAAATTCAGGCACAAAGTAACTCCCCAAATCCAAATGTCTGTAACAAGGCAGTTCCTAGCCCAGCTACTACTGCTCTTATCTCAAAGGCAGACCACAGGTTTTACAACCCATCTCTGTGCATCAAATGAACAAATGACATCAGTATTCATTCATCCTGAATGAACTCAAGCACCCATCCCATTTCCTGATGCCCTTACACGTCTTGATCAGTCAGTATATCACAAGTACTATCTCCTTTTCCACGTCAGTGAGTGAGAATACATGTCATCACTAGAAAAGCAATAAAGCTGCAGGCTGGATTCCAGACATGAAGGTAATCGATCACACCATGCAGCACCTATAGGCTATAACTGAACCACAACTGCAGACAACATCTGAGAGATGCCTATGGACTACAACAGGTACCTGACTGGTACCCACATGTCCTCTGGACCAGGGAAGACACTGGTGGTGGCTCTCCACTCCATGGCATATCTAGTGTCCATACCTACTTCCTCTGTTTAACCACTGAACTATGCATGACATCAATTCTTCTGTTGAGATTCTTTAGTACTGGCTCAGTTGTCTACCCTCTCATCCCTTTCTGCATAAGGAAAACTGAAAGCTCACAGACTAAAGGGCTATTTGAAAATGGCTCCTTTGCCTAGTTCTATACATTAAAGCACAAGGAATAAAAGATTTTGACAACCTTAAGTGTATTTCCTACTCACTAATCCTCAGTTAACTAATTGAAAAGTATTTCCATTTCAAGGTAGAATGTCCTTCCAAAGTTAAGGGAAAAAAAAAAATGCAGGCTAATCCAAGAATCAAAATTGCTGCGGAAACTGGAAATATATCTATTTTCCTATCTGGATTATTTTTGTTTGTTTGGTTTTTTTGTTGTTGTTGTTGTTTTGTTTTTCGAGACAGGGCTTCTCTGTGGCTTTGGAGGCTAACCTGGAACTAGCTCTTGTAGACCTGGCTGGTTTCGAACTCACAGAGATCCACCTGCCTCTGCCTCCCGAGTGCTGGGATTAAAGGCGTGCGCCACCACCCGGCCCTATCTGGATCTTAAGATTCAAGCTTGTGGTACTTGTTAAGCTGCTACAGAGTACAAAATCATGGTGGTCAAGAGGATCTCTGGAACCAGCGGGACCTCAGCTACAACCCTGACTACCACTTACTAAGAAAACAGTGACTGTCACATTGGGGCTCTTACAAAGAGTAATTTATTAGGAAATTCTATTTGGAAGGCAAATGGAAGGTGCAGGTGAAATGTTCAAGAAATGCTAGCTGGTGCTGTCAGTGGTGGTACACACCTTTGGTCCCAGCCCTCAAAAGGCAGAGACTGTGAGTTCTAGACCAGTCTGAGTACATGGTGATTTGCAGGTCAGCAAGGGCTACATAGCGACAACCTCTCAAAAATAGCTTTCAAGAAAGAAGTATCAGTTGCTATAACTATTACTGCAAACTCAACAGTATCTGTGTGGTTCTGAATATTAAATTCCACAACTTGACAACATGCACCTCGACATGCCACATGCCAGAGCAATTCATTCAACTACAATGAAGACACAGAAGAATTAGAAGATAGAAAATAATTAGAATTTCTCCAAAGGTTTTAAGGAATAATAATAAATGGCACACAACCAGCACTTCCTTAATAATTCTTAAACAGTAAGAAACACAGAGCACATAAGATAAATACATGCAAATAAATAAAAACAGAATATAGGATTATATGAGCAAGGAGGGCAGGGGTGAAGGGTGGACCTAAATCTTTTGGTACTTCACAACCTCAGGATGTCTATTAATAGAGCTATGGATAACAAAAGACCCAAGGATTACTGAATTAGACCTCAGTGGTGAAATTCATATCTTAATCAGAAAACACCAGGTCTTCCCCCACCTCAACTCCCATATCATGAGTTGGGGAAGTATGGCATTTGTTCAGGTTACTGAAGAAGCTGGAGTAAACAGCTTTGTTTCTTTATGCTGCATTTCTAGATAAGAGCACACCATTAAGAGCTATGTCAGCCAAGCCACTAAGATGTTTCCCTCTGTAGGAGCTCACAATGCTCTCTTCAGTGTTACACAAAACCACACTTTTTCTTTCATTTTTTTCTACTCTTCCTTATGGAAAAAAGGTTGCTTTTATGGATATTTTTCAACAGGTTATGACAATGACAAGGAAGTTTTACTAATAGGTCTTCTCATGCTAGTGGGAAGATAGGGAATGGCATTTTCATTTGACCCTAACATCAATCTCTAGCTCCCTGCAACAGTTCCTCCCCCACTTCTCTGAGTTCTACACCAACTCTTTGCCTCAGTGCTCTCGCTCCCTCCCCCTCAACTCTGAAAGAAAAGCAGGCAGCAGCCTTGGAAAGAGTTACTTCATCCAGTTGGCTAATGGGTCACATATTCCAGGGAAAGGGTCCAGGTATGGAAAAGAAGGGGTGGTTAAGGAGAGAGGAAGATTAACAGTGCAGTTTGTAGGTCTGGGTAAAAGGTGATAAAATTCCAGTTTTGGGGTGAAATGGAAATGTGTTCCCATTAGATCCACATGTTACCAGCTCCCCTGTGCAGGCTGGCATCTTCCCAGGCTTCTGTCTGGCACCTCCACTAAATACCTAAAACAATCCATTTCATTCCAAAGCTTCACCACTTTGGGGGTGGGGGGAGCTGGCAAAGGTCTAGCCAAGTACTTTGATCTATGCAGGGGGTCTCAAGGGACTGAGACCATGGAGAGGTGGGAGGGAGAAAGCGACTCTTACATAGGCTGCCAAACTTGCATTCCCTAAAGACGTCATTCCCTTTATGAGCCTCAGCCTCAGTGAAGGGTTGGAGCAAGAGGTTCCCAGCTCCGTTAAGGAAAGTGTAGCTTTTCTATTCTTTATGATGTTAGCTTTAAAAGAACAAATCACTAGGGCAAAAGATCATTCCAAAAGAAAAAAAAAAGCCCCAGATGAGCTGGGAATAGATCCTATTCTCTTTGACTCGTGTCTAAGAAAATAAAAAGCAAACTTGAACCGTAGCTGACTCTCAATAGCAATTCCATTTGGCAGCTAAAACCCAAACCCAAACCCAAACTAGCGCCGTCCTTGCAATTCAAACAACACTGCACTCCTGGCAAGGGGCTGAAGGCAGGACTGTCAGATAGGAGCCTTATGCCAAGGTCACGGAGACAAGAGCGAGCCAAGGCATACCAGCATGTTTTATGTCACACAAGACCCAGGGTTGAGGGGCTCCAGGTATAGGGCCTGAGGCTGGGGCCTGATGCTGTAGTAGCAGCTCTGCCTGAGTTCAAGTCCACCATTTCTCCAGTGAGAAAGGTCTGGCCATAACTGTTTACTGTACAGTTTTGGATCCAGACTGATCCTGAGGACTTTCCAAAATGAAAGACTTCAGAAAGTTCATTTCTGCACACACAGAAAATAGCTCAATGTGAAAAAAATAACTGGGGAATTTAAGATGGAGTACTGACCACACACACACACACACACACATACACACACACACACACACACACACACACACACACACACACGCATCTACCCCAACCTCCCTTCCAGAGCTCACTGGAAAGAGAGAAAGGATATTTTCAAAAGAATGAAATAATAACAAAGGCTAGGGGAAAAAGCAAAAGGAGCCAGAATAGATCAAAAGTCTAAGTATATCTTCAAAGACGGGGAACAGATAAGATCAAGGGAAAATATAAAAACAGAGCAGAGCAGAGACAGCCCCAGCTCCAAACACCAGGTAATGAAGATTCCCAAGGTGGCCCCTGCAAAGGTGTAGGCCGACAGGCAATTAGACAGCAAGAACAAGAGTGGAGTGGGCCAAAACCCAGTCAAATTCATTCCCACAGTATGGGCCTAGTGAGGCCCCGGGAGTTCTCCAACACCCCAAGGAGTAGCATGCACATCAGGGGATGTGCATCTCAGATGCCATCTCAGATGGCGATTAAAAGGACATTTGGTATAGGTGCAGGGTTCTCATGGAGGAGAAAAGAACCTGAAGCCACTCTATCACCGAGAGGCATTAAAAAGAGGGCAAAAGTAGCTTTTCCCAAGATGGAACTCAAAATAAACTTACCACCACCACCACCACAAGAGAGCTCTCCCTATTGCAGCAGGTAAAAGGCATGCTCTTCACCCAAACCCAAAGCTGATGGTCAGCATGCTTCACACAAGGAGAGCTAATGAAGGACGGCACGACATTACATCACAGGGAAGCTCACAACAGCCTCCAATTTCATTTCTAAAACGGCAAATACCGAAGGATTCTTAAACTTGAGAAAAATCCTGCCACAGAAGGAAAGACAATCCCAATAAAAAGGCAAGATCAAAACAGTGTTTTAATAACATTTCAATGGTACCCTCAAAAATGTGAGTATCTGCTGTACAATGATAAATAAGAGTAAAGATGAAAATCAGAAAATAAGCACCCCTGGAAATTAAGTATATAGCCAATGGAGGAAAGACCAAGAGCTCTTCAAAAAGGAGACAACAGATGGAGACAGAGGCCCAAGAGATGCCTTAGTAGACAAATGGCTTGCTGTACAATGAAGAGGACAGGAGCTCAGGTCCTCAGAACCAGTGGCCATGCCCAGGGAGTGCAGTAGTGCCACTTGAAAGCAGTCCAGTCTTGGAAAGCGGAAGCAGGGGATCCCCAGACCCTGCTTCAGAGAAGAAGGTAGAAGAGCAATCAAAGAAGATGCCAGATACCAATCTTGGGCCTCCACTGGAACACAGGCACACAGGCACACAGGTACTCACACACAGACATGCACATGAACACATGAACACTCGAGCACACACACATGCAAAAAACATACAAATATGCACACACCACACAAATATTTACATGAAAAAAGAAGGAAAATAGAAAAAAGACAAAGAGAGAGAGAGAGAGAGACAGACAGACAGACAGAGAGAGAGAGAGAGAGAGAGAGAATACTTTTCCCCCAAGGAAAGGCCAAACAAATATCTAGAAGAAAAAAAAGTTTGGGCTTAAATCCTTGTTAAATTTCACAATCCTAGTGCTGTAGTCTATTTCTACTGACCTTAAGTTTTTAATAAACTTATAGAGGAGGAGAAACTGTGTCAGTTATTAAAAATAATTATAAATGTCATGCAACTCTTTAAAATATGTTTGTTTTGGGTTTTTTTGTTGTTTTTGTTTGTTTGTTTGTTTGTTTGTTTTTGTTTTTTGAGACAGGGTTTCTCTGTGGCTTTGGAGGCTGGTCTGGAACTCAATCTGTAGACCAGGCTGGTCTCGAACTCAGAGATACACTCGCCTCTGCCTCCCGAGTGCTGGGATTAAAGGCGTGTGACACCACTGCCCGGCTAACTCTTTAAAATCTAAAAGCAAAAACTTAAGAGATGGACTATGGAAGGGCAGGCAGGAGTGATATAAGCGTAATAAACGTTAAAGGGGGAAATACCAGATACAGTAAGAATCTGAGAAAAGAAATACAGAATCAACTGTGTTACAGGAAGTCCACCAAGTGAGACTGGATTTGGCATTTTATTTACTTACTCTGTATATGCATTTTATTGTTGTTGTTGTTGTTATTATTGTTGTTGTTGTTGTTGTTGTTGTTGTGGCACTGAGGATTGAACCCAGAGTCTCTTGCATTCTAGACAAGGCCCTACCACTAGGCATGCCCCCATCCTGTATCAATTTTTTTTTGCCAAGAATCAAGGCACTGGCAGCTTCTGAAGGAGAGGAGGGTAAAAGAGCAGAGCGGGGGAAGGAAAAGGAGAAAGCAGCAACGATGGCAAAAGCATCACAGCTACTTAAGCGACAGATCGTTGCTAAGGAGCTGACAGACAGCATCGTGAAGCAGAAGACACCTCTTCGTGCTAATACAAAGGCAGCCTTCCCTCAAAACCCACCTAGCAAGTGACATTTTGGCTATGGACTTAGTGTGTCCCAAGAAGGGAGGAGGATCCCAGCAGAGTGAACAACAGACAATGCATGCCCAACCTCCACTCACTTCTGAACTCAGTGCAGAAGGAAATACCTACTCCAATCAGTGCCACATCTGTCGTTCTCTGCATACTTACATTGTTGATCAAGTAGACGCCCCGCCCCCTAGAAGAGGCCACTGGTTTTACTATCCAAGGTCCCCGGTCCTTTGAATATGAATCTGCTCAAAATATTGGGAGATAAAAAGGAAAGAAAAAAACAAAGAGAAGAAGGAGCATGAGTTAATTATCTTAAACTGAAACAACAGTAATCTCTTAGGTACCCAAAGAACCTTCCAAATCTCCAGCTGGGGGGCAACAACTCATCACCTATGTTTTCAGAGTAGCCTTAAAAAGGGAAATAGAGCTGGAAGAAGCAGAAGAAGATAGAAGGGGAAGACGACTCGTATAATTGTATCTCCCACTATTTCCTCTTTCTTCCATAAGGGTGGAGACAAAATAAGGTCAAACTTGAAGGTTAGTCTGTTACCAAAAAATGACCTTCAGGAAAATCTCATTTTTGTTAACTGAAGGACTGCTAGTACACAGAGACAATTGAGTTTTTTACTGTATCTCCAAATACAGTTACTTCCTTTGAATAATTCTTCAGACCTCATAAACCAGGCAGAGCGTTGGGGCAAGGAGGCATCATGATTTACGAGCACAAGGGGGTCTGCATGTGCACCAGCTTTGGTTCTGTTGTAAGTATCTTTGAGTCATAAGAAGAAAAAGCAGCCAGGCAGTGGGGAGCACACCTTTGGTCCCAGCACTCAGGAGGCAGAGGCAGTGGATCTCTGTGAGTTCAAGGCCAGCCTGGTCTACAAGAGCTAGTTGCAGGACAGCTAGGTCTACACCAAGAAACCCTGTTTCGAAAAAGGAGGAGGAGGAGATGATGATTGGCACTGCGACTCCCTGGGACTCCTGCATGGTCTGGGGAGAGGCTGAGGGCTTGACTTCCACTTGGGAAATTTCCTAGGATGGGGTGTGGGGGTGGGAGCCTCATGGGGTGCTGCTGAGGATACCCCAGGAAAGAGAGAGAGAGAGAACTGGAGGCAGTCTCCACTCTATTTCAGTCCCTTCCTCTTCCGAAGAACCCCCACACCCACTGTTTCCAAAGAAGAGGGGAAAGTAAAAGCAGAAAACTAAGGTACTGGTTTCTTGCTATTTTTCTTCCCTGAAGGCGAGCGAGGTGTGTGAAGAAATAAAACCAAGTGAGTGAAAGTGTCTCTGGGCCCTCTCAAACGCCCAGCTGTTCTGCATCAGGATAACATCATTTTATCCAGAACACAAAAGCATAAACCCAATAAAGTTCCCTCAAGTTTATGGTCTCTGGTTTGAGTTATTAAAAGGCCAAGTGCTGCCACCTGTGTGTGTTAACCCCACCTCTGTTCTTCCCACGTGAGACACAAAGGCCCCCTGACCCTGAGCAGGGTCCCACCCAGGCAGACCTCAGGACTCCAGCAGCCATACACCTGGCACCAGCAACAGCCCCAGGATAGCGTTATCTTCCCAGACCACTCACCAGCCACCTCTTCCTTCTTCCCTTGGCAGGACTCAAAGTCTCTTTTATGCTCCACAGGAACTTGATTTTGCAGTACCACAAACCACTTTATCTGTAGGGGACCAGGGGAGGGACCTAGGTACCTTTATCCACCTTTTCCCAATCTTCTCTTGCCTCTTCCCTGAATGCAATTTAACACTTAGCAGTGGAAGAAAAAAAGTACCAAGCAGAATCTGAAGTATCTAGATACTAACCAGGTTTAGAAGTGTACCTTCTACCTCTGTTCACATGCATGTGAAGCATGTATGGGGATGGAAACATGGCTCAGCAGCCAGGAGCACTTGCTGCTCCTCCACAAGATCTGCCTGGATCCCAGTAACCATGATGGGAGCTCACAACCTCTTGTAACTCCAACTCCAGGGACTCTTCCAAACCTCTTCAGATATCTGCATACACTTATACATGACATTCACACACACGTATGCTAAAATTTTAAAAATCCCACATTGTATATACACAAAGTTATCCCACACTGTGCTATAAGAGCAAGAGATTAATTAAATCTACTCTATCATATCTACATGAGGGGCTTCAGGCTGCAAACTAATTATGAAAAGCTGGGACATAAGCAATTTTGGTTCTACAGGAAGTGCAAGCTCTGTTAAGAGTTCAACTCTAGCCGGGCATTGGTGGCGCACGCCTTTAATCCCTTTAATCCCAGCACTTGATAGGCAGAGGCAGGTGGATCTCTGTGAGTTCAAGGCCAGCCTGGTCTACAGATCAAGTGCCAGGATAGGCTCCAAAGCTACACAGAGAAACCCTGTCTCGGAAAACAAAACAAAACAAAACAAACGAAAAGAAAGAAAAAAAGAGTTCAACTGTACTACTGTAGAGTTGGAAAGAGATAACATAAAAAACAAAGGACAGTTGCTGTGTTCCCATAAAACCTCATTTATACACTGAATTTCATGCCATTTCCACATGCCACAAAGTTATAGTCATCTAACCATTTGAAAATGTAAAAAGCATCCTTAGCTTACAGTGATGGCTGCAAACAGGCAGAGGGTGGAATATCTCAGAGGCCACATTTGCAGGGACCTGATCTACACAAGAGAACCTTCAACAAACATACACAATGAGAATGTTGTTAATTAACTAGTGTAGAACGATCTATCGGAAAGAAGAACGGACAAGGCAATAGCTACTACATGCTTCCCTCGGTACCCACACACATTCAAGCTGTTTGACAGTGACGGCCAACATGTCCAGAAAGACATGCAAAGACTTAGGAGCAAGACCTGGTGAGCCCCAGGGAGAGAACTGAGAACCCATGAATAAAAAGTCGTCTTGCAGCTGGAGAGATGGCTCAGTGGTTAAGAGTACTGATAGCTCTTCTAGAGGACCTGGGTTCAATTCCCAGATCCCACATGATACTTCTCTCAACTGTCTGGGACCTGACACCCTTACTTGCACAAGCATACACACAGATAAAACACCAATGTGCATAAAAATAAGTTGTTTTTTTTATTTTTTTTAAAAGAGAGGCTTCTTCCCTGATTATTGTTTTTATTTAGTTTTATACCATGGAAATATATTATTCTTTCAAAAAATGTAATTTATATCATATCAAAATAGTGCTATAGAAGAAAGGTTTATATGACAAAATATTAAATCTAAACAAAATGAGGCCACTAAATACGGAATATGTCATTCTTTTATGGTCATCCTCATACTTCTGAGAAAGCAATGAGACTAAGCTTTGAATATGACATGTCCCACACAGGCTCAGTTCAAACACTTGGTCCCAGCTGGTGGCACTGTTTGGAAAAGTTGCAGAAACCTTACTGAGGTGGTGCCTCACTGGAGGAAGTAGGTCACTGGGGGTTAGCCTTGAGGCTTCACAGCCTGTTCACACTTCATTTCCTGAGTGTAGATGCCATGTGACCAGGCAGCTTCCTGCTCCTATCACAGTACCTTCATCCCCTACCAGTTCACTATCATGGTGAACTATATCTTTTGGAACTGCAAGACAAAATTACCTTTCTCCCTTGAGTTACTTTTATAGGGGATTTGTCACACCAAAAGAAGAGAAGCTAAGACAAGAAACTATTATTATAAAAAGAAAATGAAATTTTCTAAGACCCATCCATCCATCCATCCATCCATCCATCCATCCATCCATCCATCCATCCATCCAAAACCTTTATGTATTTAATCTGTCAAGTAGTTTCCTAGAGTGGGATATACAGTAGTAAAACATTCTTCTCCCTCACACAGATTAGGCCAGCAAACACAGACATTAAACAAGCTCTTACAGACATAGAGTTATGAAGTGTTGGGTGCTATAAAAGTCTCAGATGACCAAAGCTGCCTGGAGACAGTCCCCTCCACAGCACCACCAGACGTTGAAAACTCATTTTCAGAAAAGGGTAAGCGTAGCCACACACAGCATTTGCCACTAGCATGATGTTCAATCTTTTCTGGGAAGCTGATGTTCTTTCTGGGCTCAGGAGGTAGCCCAGTGGTCGCACACTTCCACAGCGTGCATGGGATCCTATGCTCAATCCCCAACATGGCAAGGAAAACATTATTTTTAATTTAAAAAAAATTGAATTGTGTGTCTGGTGCTTCATTACTGGCAGGTTCTGTGAGCATCTCTGGTGCTAGCATTTTTACACTGATTTATGAGACTTCAGAACAAAGATCCATTGCTTTTGCATGTCTTAAAAAAAAATGAGCAAGAAGCAAGAAAAATCAGAGGCAAAAAGCAAGGCAGAAGTCAGAGCAGTCTTCTTGGATGAAGACATGATAGACAACTTTGACAGCCTTTTCCATCACCTTCAGGTTCCAAAGACAGCATTTTCGGTACACTGGAAAGAACACTAACCCAGGAGTAGGAGCAGTTTCAGTTTTCCAGGTATGATGATGCTACTGGACAATGTTCTTAAACTTCTTAGTCTTATCTTCAAAATGAGGGATTTCATCTCATTTGTTAAGATCTCTTATAAACTTATGGTCCTAGAAATTTACTTTCTGCATTGAAATCTGAGTGTTTGAAATAAACTGCATGATACCACAATTGTGTTCATATCTCAGACTATCTCTCAGCCTCCTTTACAAATAGAAATGTCACAGAACACAGTTCCAGGAGGAAGCTCTGCTTGTCTATACTGCTGTCACCCCGTCTTCTCTGCCATTTCCTTCTTCTTGCCTTAAAGTTGTCTGTTTGTGGAAAATGGCTGGAGTGAACAACAGATCCTTAGGCTGGTTCTCAGCTTGTGTTCTCCAGGGTCACATACCTTTAGTTCTACATTAACCTGAACCTAGAAGAGTCTGTGCTGTGTCATCAGCCCGGCTCACTGATGACTCTGAACAATTCCGGCGACCCTCGGGCTTTCACATCTCTGGCTATAGTGACTGGCTCCTGGGCTCAAATTCTCCACATACAAACTGAAGACTTTTTCTTAATAGGACAAAAAGTTAATCATCTCGAGATCACCTTGGCTCATCTTCCCAGTGCCTCTGAAACGCTTTCCATCCTGCTCAATCCTGTCAAAGGTCCTGTCGGGACCCCTTTTAAGAAATGCAAACCCATACTTTGCCCTTGCTCTTGGTATAAGACCATACCACCCTCCTTTCTAGGCAGGCTGAGAACTTATCACATGAACCTAGCAAACTGCTTTCTTCTCCATGCAAACTCTTACCTGGCCAGCACCGAGCCTTCTTCCCTCCCTCCAGTTACGGAAGATGTGCCCAGCTCCTTTCTACAGTCCACTCTTCTACTTGAGCCATTGCCTCTTCTGAGACCTCCTTCCCATGTTCTTCTACCATCTCTCTCTCCTGGCTCTCTGTGGGCCTGCTTCTCTATCCTTTGGCATCTCTTGGTCATCACTTTCATCTGGAACCTCCGGAATCTGTATGTTTAGCCAAACTCAGAGTTGCTGCTTCTACAATGGTCTGCAAAACATCACTGCATGCTTTCCCCTCAGCATCAAATGTATACCATGTTCACACTGAACACTTCTCTTTCCTGTAAGCTCCCTCCTCTTGTATTCCTGGTTTTATTCCCGCTTAGACTTACAAGTCCTGGTGGGATAGTAGTTGTTCATACCTGTAATCTCAACTCCCAAGGAGGCTGAGGCCGGACTGCCAGGGCCCAGGAGTTTGACGCCAGCCTGGGCAATCACCCTCACCACCCCCACACCCCTCTCTGAGGTCTCAATGATCCTCATAGCTTTACGTCTTTAGAGGCCCATTTGAACCTTTTGCCTGACACTCCTCACATCAGTTAATAAATCTGGTTGGCCCTTTCATTCTACCAACTCACATCTGTCCATTCTCACTGCACAGCTCAAGTCAACAACAATTCTTAACCACATCCCTGCAATAACTTTCAAAACCACCATCACTTTTCTTCTCTCGGCTTCTTTATCCCATGGGTGCTTTTCTGGCTAGTGTTTCCATCTCTTTTCTTCTCAAAAATCTCCTACTGCCTACAGTCAATTTAGTCGGGCAAGGTGAGGAATTACAAGTGTCCTGCAAACAGAATTTCTGAGTTGCATGTACTTGAGGGACACCAAAGGAAGTGAAGGGAATTTGAAACAGACTATACAAACCAAAGGATTGTCTCTTTGAAGAGGGGATGGATAGGATGACAGGCTCCAACATGGGAACTTGGGAACATGAATGGCCTGACAACACTGGACTTTTTAGTCATGGTTTTAAATGTCAAACAGAAGCTAGAGACCCTGGACAGAAGTTCAGAATGTGTGGCATCCAGCAAGTGGATTCTTCTTCACTGAACACCTTTCCTACCTCTGTCCTTCCAAAGACAAGAAGTCCCCGCTGTGGTCTTTGGGTAGTGACAGAAGAGAGTGATTTGCGTCACTTGTCTGCATGTGCTAGGTCTAAATGTGGTGGCCTTGGTCAAGAGGCTATGTGTCTTTCAAGTTCTTTTTGTTAAAGTGGAACTTGTAAGAATCAGAATGACTGTCTGAAGACACAATTCCACTTCAACAAGCTAGGCTGGAGCTGACAGTGGATCTCTCATCCTGTGCCACCATCTATCAAGAGCCCAACCCTCCTCCTGCCCACTGAACACTGCCCCCAGGGCTGGAGGACCACAGAGGAATAAGAAGCAACAATGGACTAAAAAATGCAAATTTGATTCCTTCAAATTTCAGTAGAGAATAAGATTAGTATTAGGAAAGGTTCATATCTGGAACCCTTTTTTGTCATTCACCAAAAGTCTATGATCATGGTTGCCATTCACAGGCGCCTACCTGCCCAGTGTTCTAGACTCTTCTTACATCACCCCTACTGTATCAGGCTCTGGTGTGAGGGGGAGAGCTGGAAACACCCGAGCTACTCAGCCAGGCCTGGGAAAGTAAGTTCAGTGAGGACAAAGAAATAGGAATTCCATTATAGATCTAGATCCAAGCCACATGCTCCTGTTACTTTACCAGCAATTCAGCTGGCATTCAGGTCCCCATTACATGACTATGTATATTTTTTATTAGTATGAAGTGTGACTGATAACACCAAATGCTTAACAACAGAAGACACATGATGCTGGTCATGGTGGCAAACTTTAGTTTCAGCACTCAGGAGGGAGAAGCAGGTAGATGGAATTCTGTGAGTTCCAGACCAGCCCCATCTACATACATAGCAAGTTCTAGGCTAGCTGAAACCCTGCCTCAAAAGACAAATAAACAAGCACAAATTTTAAAAAGATGTGATACTTTTTCTACAAAGAATTTAAGTCCACAAGTCCAGGCAGGAAGAACATTAAAGTGAGAAGTGGAAAAGAGACACCAAAAAGAAAACATGTAGGTCACACTCACAAGGACAAAATGCCCTCCACACATACGGACTCTCAACAATGGAGAGATAACTGTGCAAAAATACCCAAGACAGGATGTGCCTAGATGACACCAATGTGTCCTTACATAAGTTATTACTGTCATCCTACCAAAATTAAACATAGAAGAGCACCATCTAAATATGAATAATTTAAAAGTTATGCCTATAGCTGTTCTTCCCAATTAAGCACAATTTTTCAAAGATTTGGAAAGCCCCAGTTAGCTGTAAGGTCAGAAATGTCAAAGTTCAATCGGCCTCGGGCTCAGACGCTGGGACGTCCTTGGGTTCGGACGCTGGGGCACTCACGGCCAGCACTTACTACAGAACTCCGCGTACTCAGCTGGCAGTAGGAAGGTCTGGGGGAGGATGTGGAAAGCCTTAAATCCATGCGTATGCTGCATTCGAATGATGTTTTTGTACAGTCGGTCCTTCCGGGTTAGTTCATAAGACCTGAGAAGCAAGCAAGTTTTTCCATTTCAGTGGATTACAGCTACAAAGGTTTCCTCCGTTACCACACTGTGAAGAACTCGGAGCACTGAGTTCTGAAGCAGCTACTGAAGACAGTAGATTATCCCAAATCTATCACGCTGCTACTCCAAAAGCCTTTTCCTCAAATAGACTTTTTTGATCAGATTTGTTCATAAAGACAGAAGGTATACAGAAATCCCCCCCCCCTTCCGTGTGTAATTCTGATGTGTTGATTAGGTAATCACCAAAATAAAAATACAGGACAATTCTAATATCCCAAAGTGGCTTCAATTCCCTTGCAGTCAGTTCTTTCAGTCACTTCCAGACACAGGGAAAACATCTGTTTTCACTTCTTTCCAAACAGATAAGCAGGATACTGGAATATGTTCCCTCTCTTCTGAGCATGAAACATCTCAGCTTTACCCCTGGGAGTTGCATATATCAAGCATTTTATTCTTTTATATGCTCAGTTATGAGTTGTGGTGTGCATATACATACACCACAGTTTGTTTATCTAGTCGACAGTTGAAGGACATCTGGATTACTTCCAGTTTAGGGAAGATAGTGAATAAAGTTGCTTGAAAGCACTTACATATAGATTATTATATAAACATCAAATTTTTATACAAACATTTCCATTTTCCCAGGTGTGGGCCTGCTATGTAGTTTACTAAGTTATCTGTTGCTAGATAATAAACAACCCCAAAATATAGCAGCTTAAAATAGTAGTTCCCATTCATGATGTCACCCAGTTTCTGTGGGCCAGCAGCGTGGGAGGACAGAACTGGGTAGTGAAGAGGCTGCAGTCCAGATGTGTGCCTGCACTGCCATCATCAGGCTCGGTTGGATGGAGCAAGCACTTCTCAGAATCCCCATAGGTGTGGAGCTGGCTGCCAAGGAGAGGCTTCAGTTCCTCTGGTGAACCCTCCCATAGGCTGCATATTTTCATGACACACGCTGCTGGCTCCTCTTAGGCCCACGGATCCGAGGAAGAGGTTGCAATGTCTGTTATGACCCAGTCCCCCAAATGGCACAGCACTGCTTCTGCCACACCCCATTTGTTAGAGGCAAATCACCAAGTCTAGCTGACACTCAACAGGAAAATTTAGCTCAACCTTTTGAAGGAAGTGTCAAAGAATTTACAGACACATTTTACAATCACCACAGTAGTATATGTTTAGCTTCGTAAGAGCTGCCAGCGGTTATTCTGAGGATACTGGAAAAGCAGGCTCAGTTTCTCCTACCATATTCTGAGAAAATACCAAAGTATTTTCCTAGTCTCCACTCTCAGCTCCACATAATTTCTCAAGACCCCTGACACTAGCTGGGGGGGGGGGGGGGGCTTTTCCCACTACCAGCAAGCAATGCCACTGCAGAAACCACTGGGTGTCCTCTAATTCAATTCTGACACTGTCTACCTGGAGGTGGTATCCGATCCCTCAGGATGAAGGCGCAGTCCCCAAAGCTGACCCTAGTTTCAAGTGGCAGACTGTTTTACCTGTGCTTCTGACCAACTGTCCCATACCCTTTCTTTTGGTTTGAGGAGTCTGCTTGAGTGGGCCACAGAACTCAGTGAAACACACTTACTGGCTAACTGTAAAGCATATACAAAGAACACAGATAAAGACATGCACATGGGATGAGATGTGGAGGAGGGGACAGAGAATAGTCTGCCCTCTCCCTGGCACTGTTCTTTCCAGACCGTCACATGTTCAACTATCTAGCTCTTCAAACCTTTGGGGCTATAATGGAAGCATCACTAAGTAGGTATGAACAATTAAGTCACTGGTCACAGGTGATCATGTTAAAACTTCAACCCTTCCCCCTTGCTGAAGGTTGAAGGGCAGACTGAAATGTCAACCCTCTTACCAGGACTTAGTCTTCCCTAGAGCTGGTGAGAATCCTGAAACCACCTAGGGCCTGCCAGTCACCAGGCAATTGATTAGCAAATAGAAAGACACTCTAGTGATGCCATGAATTGTAGAAGATGAAAACTAAGACCAATAGATATTTCACAATTTCCAGGTATCCACTTTTGCACTCCCACCAACAATGTACTAGTGTGCTAGTCGCCATGTATCCCAGCCAGAAGCACTTAATGTTATGTGATTTTTAAAGCCACTTTCATAGGTATATAGCAGTATCTCATATGATTTTAATTTGTATTCCATTAATAACTAATGACATTGAATATCGTTAACTGACCACACATAAATTTTTCTTGACATATCCATTTAAAGTTTTCCCTATTTTTATAAGTTTGATTACACATATACACACACACTTCACAGTATGCGCTAAATCTTTTTTCCATTTTGAAAACTAAGATTGTTTTCTTCCTAAGTTATCAGAGTTTGTGATATACTTTGGATACAAACTTTTAATCAAATACATGTTTATAAATTCTTCTCCATACTGTGACTTGTTTTCTCACTTTCTTAAGAGTCTTTCCACTAAGCTGAAGTCCCTGTGTGTTTTATGCACCAAGCTTTGTTCTAAGAAATCTTTGTTTAAGCTAAGATCATCAAGATTTTCTTTGCACAGGTTTATGTTTTGAACTTACATCTATGATCTTTATCCCAGTGGGATTTTTAAACCTGATTTACAAGTATAAAATCCATTTTTAAACAGATTTTGAACATTAATTAAAAAGATGTTTACTTCTGACTTTTTATAAATATACTCAAAATTTCAGACTGTAAGAATTAAATATCTGAGACTCTACCTAACAGAGCTACAGTATGAGACCCTGTCCTACACAAAATGATCTGTCATTAAAATTAATGATCTATCAGTTGACAACCTGTTGTGAAATAATATTGGGGTTTTTTTTGGTTTTTTTGAGACAGGGTTTCTCTGTGTAGCGTGAAATAATATTTTTGTACACTCTGATTGGTTTAATAAAAAGCCGAATGGCCAATAGCTAGGCAGGATTTCTGGACAGAGAGGATACTGGGAAGCAGGGAGGAGATGCCAGGAGATGCAGAGCAAGCAGCATGGGCATTAAAGTAAAGGTTACCAAGTCATGTAAAAGAACGTAGACTAGAAGATATGGGTTAATTTAAGTTATAAGAGCTACTTAGAAACAAGTCTAAGCTATTGGGCCAAGCTTTCAAAATTAACAAGTCTCCATGTTGCTATTTGGGAGACTTCCTAAGAGACAGAGAAAAACTCGCTACAACAATCAGACTATGCTATCTCTCATGTTTATTTAAAACAAACAGAAACCATCAACATGGAAGAAGAAAGTGTTATGCTTTCACTAGAATCTGATCTCAATTTGTCTGTTGGGTCTATGGGATCCTAATTTTCTTTTTTTCTTTTGTTGAGACAGGGTCCTATATAGTCTCAACAGGCCTTGATTTGCAGGCAGGAACTCATCCTCCTGCTTGTGTTGCAAGTGCAAGGATTTATAAGCATGTGCCATCACACCTAGCTTGGAGGAGCCCTGAAACTTTTTATGACCAAGGAAAACGCATCATATTAAGATAGGAGTTGAGTCATTCTTTAATAGAAATGAAAATGTGACCGTGAAAGGAAAGGTGAAAGAGGAAAGACGTCACCCACTTAAGATGCTATGAACAACTTCAATTTTAGGAACGAGAATTGGAAACTGTCTGTTTAAATCCTTTCACATCTCCCTAGCCCTTGAAGAGTCTCTACCTCCCAGGGACATAAACACCTCAGCCTCCAGTCCACGCTATGGCACTTCCCAAGTTCCTTCTTCTTCTATTCCCCTAAGAACACTACATCTCTCCTCTGGCTACACACTCCAATGACAGCTAACTTTAAACACTGCAAAATACCTAGGGGAGCATTACCTGGGGAAGTGATTAACTTTCTGTGCTTCAGAGAGGGTTCGAAGTAAGAAGGGCTTCAGGTGGGATCCTGTCCACATCAGGTTATAGTCAGTGCTGCTCGGGTGAACCTAGTCACAAAAGACACATGGAAAACAAACAAACAAAAATGAGCAGCAGCCCGTCTCCAGAGGAGCAATGACAGAGAAAGTCGATGGTCTCTCGTCTACAGAGGACTCTCAGCATGACCCAGTTACTATACAAGCCTATTACTGCAGCAGAGTACCACAGCAAACAAGATAATGAGGTTAAAGAAAGGGAGAGTGAGAGTTCCCAAACATAAACAATAAATTAACCCTTCTGGACAAGTCAATGATGTCTAATACACTTACATATCAAAGTATGCCTCAAAACTGAATCCCAGACTCCTTTTTCTCAGACCTTCCTATGTCCTTGTAGATCATAACGGAAGCCAGACCTGAATGACTCAGTAGCTAAGAGTATGTACTGTTCTTGCAAAGGACGTAGGTTCAATTTCCAACACCTACACTGGGTGGCTCATAACCACCTATAACTCCAGGTACAGGGTGATACTGATACCTCTGGCCTCTATGGGCACCTATATTCTCATGCACATGCCCACACAGAGACACATAATTAAAAATTAGAACAGCAAATCTCAGAAAGTTTTAAACGTTAGATTTCCTTTCGTCATTCTTTAGAATTCATTTGTCCATTCATTATTATGTACTCTGCCTATGTAACACAGTAAGACAATGGCGAATGCTGGAAACAGAAAAGCAACAAGACAGGACATGAACAGTATGAGATTCCCAAGTGCCCAAATGGTACCGACCAAGAATAAGCAGCTAGTGAGTGACCAGGCTTTCATCAGTGGTCTCAGAATTTCAGTAGTGATGGACTGTGTAGCATCTGTACCTGTCCCTTTCAATGACAACATCTCACTGCCACAGATTTCTTGGGGGAATGATTTGTTCCTGGATATTAAATCACCTGTCAGTCACCCATCCACCCTCTTCTCCACTCCATGAGATCTGTGATCTAAGCTGGCTCAACAATTCTATCACCAGAAAAAGGCACAAGGACAATGAATAGAGTCTAGTAAGCTCCACAGCAGTGTGCTGATATAAACCTAGAGAGTCCTGCCCTTCAGTCCCCGAGGCTGCTGTGGCCTCTTCCCTTCTAAAGAAACCTCAGCTTCTATGAGCCACCCTCTCCACAGCACTCTGCAACTCTGTCTTGGCTTCACTTACAAAGTCTTCTTCTGTTCTTTGCAACCAAAGAACCCCAAATAGATAGCAGATAACGTCTGATGGTCAACTCTGCCCAAATCTAAGATCATCACAAGAAAAGGGGAGAGAGGAGTCCTGTCCCGTGTACCACAAGGAGAAACTGCTGGTAGCACCCGTGCGCTTCTAGTGCTGCCTCTGCAGATGGATAAAGTCAGTTAGGTAGCTAGGATTTCAGCTTTTGAGGAGATCAGGTGAGGTGAGGTTGTAAAAATGAGCTTACTTCATGAAATCCATGGGCTGTCAGAATGCTTCGCACCAGGCGACTGTCCGTTCTCACAATCTTATAAGACAAATGATAACGTTCTAAACAAAAACACAGAATCAAGTTCAGTAGCCAGAAAGCTTAATTGCAAAGACAAAAACAAAAAGCAACATGGAAACGTGACTAATGTATTCAATGATATTATACTGTTGTCCTTAAATAGATTATAAATCGTTGAGGCTTCTTAGAGCCAAAGCTTCCTTTAAATATATTTTTAGTATTGCATTGTGATGGGGGAGAAATGCACACTAGGATGTGTGGAGGGCACAGAACAACTCTGTGCGATTGGTTCCCTCCCTCCTCCTTTCCTTGGGCTCCAGGGAGTGAACTCAGGTCCTCAGGCTTGAAGGGCAAGCACTCCAAACTCTGAGCCATCTTGCCAGCCAGAGACCAAGAGTTTTTAAGCTAAAGGATGGCGGGGTTTGCTCAATACAGAAAGGGGAGCAAACCCGACATCATCTTTTTTTTTTTCCACCAATTTCCAGGTGAAATTTAATAATGCTTTCGGGGGGGGGGGGGGTGCACGCTTTTAATCCCAGTACTTGGGAGGCAGAGGCAAGCAGATCTCTGTGAGTTCAAGGCCAGCCTGGTCTATAGAGTTCCAGGACAGCCAGGGCTACACAAAGAAACCTTGTCTCAAACAACCAAAACAACAACAACAACGAAAAACCACAATACTTTCAATGAGGCATGTAGGCAACAAAAGCAGATAGTGTAACAGTGCTGTGGTCCTGCCACGGAGATGCTGGGCATTAAGTTTACGTCACAGTTGGTACAGTGTTCACAGTGCTTACAAGTTATGGTCGTTAACAAATTAATACACAAATCAAAACTGCTTATGTCTACAATCTGGGGGTTGATTATATTTTTATTTTTTAGTTTCCTGACACATGGCTATACTAGTAGCCTATGCTGGCCTAATACTTGCTGTGTAGCCCATACTGGCCTCAAACATGCACTCCTGCATTCAAGAATTAGAGGCATGCACCACCATATGCAGCTATTTGTCCTTTTAATATTTTAATTACTATAGCTCAATACAACTCATTTTCTTTCTAACCATTTGTCTAAAAGTCCTTAGACTTCTCCAGACTGAGGAGGTTTGCTGTACTTACAAGGCTAAGCACCCCTGCTCCAGGCAGCCCTCTATGTCCTCAAATGCTGACTGCCAGAACATCTTAGACCAGAGGTCTCTCCGACAGGAAGAAGCCAGCAGGGACCTCCAATTGCCCCTTTTAAGAGAGGCCCATACTACCAGCCCCACTTGGCACCAGCTTCCTGCCCTTGTACACTAAGTACATTTTCTACTGGCCCCTGGGGACAGAACCTTGAGCCTGGGAGGGAGATCTGTAATCATGTGAGCATCTACTCTGAGCTATGACACTAAACCTTTCTACATGCCCCTACAAACTGAGAACATTAGCCAAGGATTCTACAGACATTCTTCTTGCTATTGTTTTTTTCAAGACAGAGTTTACTCGTCCTTGCTAGAGTGAATTAATAACCCTGCTTCAGTCCTCCAAGTGTTGAGATTACAGGCACAAGCCTGAACACCTGGCTCCAGATCAGTGCTTTTAAAGGACTGTATCCTAAACAATTCTGAATGAGAACAGTACAAATACCTAGCACAATGTTCAAACCCATCATCAAAGACAGCTATGTTTTTGAGGAATTTCTATGGAAAGCTTCGTAAAGCCCTACTGCTCCCACAGACACATTAAGTGCCCTACTACAAACCTTGGCACGCACTCTATGCAAAGCTGAACCATAAAGATGGGTGGGGACAAGCCAGACTTTCTCCTAAAGCCCATCCACAAGCTTTTCCCAGCAGACCCCACCATTACGTTGTCTTTACAGTATCACTGTAAGAAAAACAGGGCAGAAGCCTGCACATTTGTCTTCTCGCAGAACAGAATGTCAAGAGCAGTGCAGAGTGCTGTAGAGTGCTGCAGAGTGCTGCAGACTGTAAGCCTGAACCATCCTGCTAGACTCAAAAGACAGAAATGTTCAAAACTGATTAGAAACATGTCACAAAAAGCTTGAGTGGGCTCTCAAGGGACAAGTGTGAAACAATCTAATATAAAAACGAGGATGCAACAGATAGATTGTAATACAATTACAAGAGGAACCACAAATCCCACGTACACACAACTGTGAGGCGAGGCGGTATGCTGGCTTGCTTCTACTGCTGTAACAAACATGCTTGGCAGCTTAAACACTAATGTGCAGTCCCAGGGCCCCTACCCCCACCCCCCATAGCAACACAGGCCCAAGTCTAAAGCAAGGCTGTGACAATCAAGCTGTGCTCCCTTCCATGGGGTGGGCTCCCAGTGGGATCTGGGTCTTTCACTTTTCAGTTTCCAATGGCCACCTCCACTCACTGCTTTGTGGTTTATGCTCCCTTTCACTTACAAAGGCAACAATGGCAGGTCTAGTCTTCTTTCACTTTGTATCTCTCTGGCCCTGCTGGCTCCTCCTTCCATGATAAGGAACCCTTTGTCCATTAAAGTGGACAGTCTGGGCTAATCCAGAGTAATTTTCTCACTTGAAGGTCAACCAATTAGCAGCTTTAATTCCCCTTTACCATAAAGGTTAATATTCACAGGTTCCAGAGATTAAGACACAGATACATTAGGGGGGCAACCATAACCCACCCTCTGCTCCCCTAAGAGTCACACTTCTCTCGCATGCAAAACAAATTCAACCCATCCCAACATCACCATCACCATCTACTGTAAGTCAACCCAAAGTCTAAAAATATCATTCAAAATTATCGGCTCAAAATCCTCAAATCTCATCATCTAAATCAATATGGTTCACCTTGGGACAAAACAGCTCTCCATCAGTGGACCTGCAACAAACTACTTGCTTCCCAAATACAATAACTAGAGCTCCAGCTACATAGAGGCTAGTTCAAATTTGGAGACAATTTAAGGAGAAAAAAGGAGTCACAGCATGGATTTATTTATAGATTCAAAACCTGGCAAGTTAGACTCCCACTTGTTTCCAGATCTTAAAAGGGGCTCTGTGATTCACATGAGGCTCCAGCTCTGGAGTAAACTTTACTCTTTCACAAAAGCCAGCAACTGTTTGCAGCTGAGCAGTTCTGTCATCTTGTCTCCTGCCTGTGGAATATGGTGGTCTCACAGCTTTCATTTCCTCCTTATGCTGCTGTTCCCTTCAGTCCAAGCTGGCAATACATTTGTTAGTAAAACGTTCTAAAGAATCCTGCAGGTCCTTTGCATGCGATAAAGGACCTCACTCAAGGATATCACTCAAGATGATAAAGGAGTCCTCCACCTTCCTTGATGATTCATGTCTAGGGACTCCACTCCTTGGCTTGCAGTTGTCCTTTTCCATCCTGAGCCCCCAACAGCATGCCTAGTCCTTCCCACAACCTGTCAATCTCACTCCTCTTCTTCCCTCAAGGAACTTCTGAATTATCTCCTTATCTTTTGGGTTGACTAGGAACTTTAATTCCATCTATAAGCTATTCCCCTTTGAATACATCACAGTCACAGGTTATGGGAATGGGGAGATGGTCATCTTTGGGAGGCTATTATTCTGCCCACTACAAAAAGAAAAGCTGTTACAGAAAATCCAGCTCATAAATGTGGACAGAACTGGGGATGTAGGTCTCAGTTGGTAGAATGCTAGCAAGCACGAAGCCCTGAGTAGATTCCAGCACTGCATAAGCCAGGTATGGTGTGAGCATTTATGATCCCCACACTCAGAGGATAGGAGCAGTAGGATCAGAAGCTCAGCTACATATCAAGTTCAAGGTCAGTCTACACTAACCCAGCTTCAAAAGAAAATTAATAATTTTGTGAGACTGGGGAAATGTTCGGTGAGTAAGGCTTGTTGTGAAAACAGAATCTGCGCTCAAATTTCCAACACTCGCATAAAAGCTGGGCATGGTTCTCTATGCTTAATCCAGAATTGAGAGGTAGGGATAAATGGATTCCAGAGATCACTGACCAGCCAGCCTAGACAAACAACCAGCTTCAGGTTCAGTGAGAGGATGTGAAGGTAAGGGGTGGATAGGGGAAGACACTTAAAGTCTTCCTCTAGCCTCTGCAAAGACACACAGACAAAGACAGACAGAGTACACGCGCGCGCACGCGCACACACACACACACACACACACACACACACACACACACACACACACACAGCGAGAGAGAGAGAGAGAGAGAGAGAGAGAGAGAGAGAGAGAGAGAGAGAGAGAGAGAGAGAACAATAAATGTAGACAAAGACATGGAAAATTCCAGTTTACAAAACTCACTAAAAGTAGTGAGATTCGGACAAGCATCAACAGATACAGGAAAGAGACTTAGGAGACAGGATGTTCATACATCTCAAAGTATCATTCTAGAGAGTGTTTATAAAAAAGCAAATTCCTAAACAGTCAGAAAAATCTGGATCTAAGCATGTAGAACAGAGGAGAGTAATAATCAAACTTGAGAATATCTGGGGCTGGAAAGATGGCTCAGAGCGTAAGGGTACCTGTTGCTGAGTTTAAAGACCTGAGTTTAAGCCCCAGGAAGGGGAGAAGTAATTCCCTCAAATTGCCCTCTGATCTACACATGCACACCATCACACACACACACACACACACACACACACACACACACACACACACACACACCCCGAGAGAGGGGGGGGGAGAATATCTGGAAAATGTGCCCCGAATTTTTGAAAGACCAGTGCCATGAAGGACAAAAGTAAAAAGAGCTTGGGAAACAGCTGAAGAGTAAAACAAAAGAAATAATCACAATTAAGTATCATCTTTGTTCAGATCCTGAATAACAAAAAGCTACAAAGGACAAACTGCAGCCAGCAATGGGGAAGTAGGCACAGACCTGATGGTCAGAGAACATCTCACCAGTGCCCCTCACTCCATTCTACAGCAGCCCCAGCTCTCAGGAGCCACCTGCTGGATAAGCAATCAGGGCAGAAAGAATCCCAGCTACTTCTCAAACAGCTCAGAGGCGGAAGCTAATAAGGCCAAATGCTCATGTCTCATTCATACTCATTCATCTTGCCTAAAGATGTTTATGAAAGATTTAGGAAAACCAACGAAAATTTAGAATTTTTACTTATCACAACTGCTGTCACTAACATCTCCACTTCTTCATGTACAAAATCCAAAACACGCCTGCCAGGTGTCTGGTGTCTGCAACCCCAACACTCAAGAGATGGGGGCAAGAAGAATGTGAGTTCAAAGCCAGTCTTAGGGGACACAGCAAGACCCTACTCAACAAAAGCTAAAACAAGTTTTAAAAAAAAGAAAGAAAAAAAAAAAGAAAAAGAAAAAGGAAGAGCCAAAGCATCATTAACTACACAGTTCCCGCTACAGGCAAGAATGATGCCCACATCTGTGTTGCCTCAGCACCAGGCCACTGGGAAAGGTGCATGGGAAAACGACAGAGAGGATGACACCAGAGCAGACCTGCCAGAATTGTACCACTTCCTGCCTAGACTCTTTCATAAATTATGCAATTTCTCTATCCTCAATCCTCAGTTTTCTCCCCTATAAAATGAGTTGGCAGTAACATTAGTTACTTTACAGAGCAGCTGCAAATGTTCTGTGAGGCTATAGGACAGTTGCTGCATAGTAATGTTATTTTTATATAGTAAAAAACAAGTGTATAGTAAAATAAAGTTATGTATTTTAATACTTGGTATCATACATAGTAAGTTACATACCTGACATAACAAATTATTTTTCTTTTCAGAGGGAGGTAGTGTGTGTGTGTGTGTGTGTGTGTGTGTGTGTGTGTGTGTGTACAGAGTATGTGTGTAGTACATGTAAATGTGTGAACAGGTGAGAATGCCCAGAGACTAGAGTCATGTGTCCTGCTCTATTATTCTCCATCTCATTCCCTTAAGACAGGGTCCCTCACAATACCTGGAGCTGGGCTCACAGCCAATAAGCCCTAATAATCCTGTTCTTGCCCCTGTTCTTGTTCAGCACTCACAGTGCTGGGGTTACAAGAGCACATAGCCACGCATGATTTTTATGTAGATGCTGGGGGTTCAAACTCATGTCCTCATGCCTGCAAGCATTTTGACCAACTAAGCCATTTCCTCAAACTCCACTTAGGGGACCCAAGGACCAGATCTAGCCTTAAGACATACTCTTTCACCTGTGGTTTTAAATGAAAGTGAATTCGAAATTAGCTTTGAAAACTGAAAAAAACACAAATCCAGATTGCTAAGCTTTTCTCTAAAAACCTGGCCATCTTCATGACAATTAACTTTATATGTTAATGTGAATGAGCAACGGTATGTCCAGACACGTAGTTATTCATTATTTCTGAGAGGATCTGATGGGGGAGGTCCTTCTATGTATATGTTTGTCTTATTGGTTGATAAATAAAGTACTGTTGGCCAAAGGGGTAGCAAGTTAGATGGGACTAGAAAAGGAGGAGGATTCTGGGAAATGTAGGAAAGGGTAACAGTGGTTGCCATGTGATCACCAGGAAGACATGACACATAAGGCCGGTGTCCTTGGTAAGACAAGTCCATATAAAAATACACAGATTAGTAGTTATGGTTGATAGTTAAGACTGAGCTAGCAAATAAGAAATCCTAGTCATTGGCTAGCAGCATTGTAACTAATATAAGATTCTCTGTGTTATTTGGGGGCCCTAAAGCAGCAGCAGAACCCAGGTAACTGGTGGAAAGAGTTATCATTTACAAGGGTCTAGCATTTAAATTCATGGACTGAGTAAAGCAAACTACCATCTCCAATGAGGTGAGCATCACTCATTCCATTGAGGGATTAATGAAAGAGGTAGAATTGTTCTCATTCTCCTCCCTCTTTTCTCTGGGATACACTCAAGCTAGAGTTTTAACTGCAAACTGAACCTACCCAGCTGCCCAAGAAAGAATACTGAGCCCTTGTAAAAACAAGAGGCAGGACCTGATCCTTTGGCTACCAGCAAACTGCCAAATACCCTGTTTATCAACCTCTGAAGAACCTCCACATCAGTTCTACAAGACTGAAATTTCTTCTCCCCTAAATGCTCACATGTATCCCAAGAAGCAACATGAAACGCTTGGACCCCAGTAAAGTTCAAGGTTGTCTGCAACAGAGAAGACAGAAACAAGGAACCAACTGCTAGCACAGAGGTACCCTAGACAATAATGGCATCCCTGAGAGGGTTAGAAAAACAGCTTGAGGCAGAGCTGGAGAGGTAGTTAAGAATACTGGCTGCTCCTGCAGAGGATCCAGGGTGGGTTCCCAACACTCACACGGTAGCTAAAAGGAGCTGGTAACTTAGGACTCAGGGGTCTGCTGCCCTCTCCTGGCCTAGACCCACACTTTACACACACACAGTGCACTCACATACAGACAAAACACTCCAACATAAAACTAGAACAAGAAATAAAAAATAGCAGGGGGTTGTGAATGGTGTTATACACCTAAAATACCAGCACTTGGGAGACTGAGGCAAGAGGATCTAGAATGGAAGACCTACCCAGGCTACAGCATGGGGACCAGAATGAAGACATAAATGATACATTTCATTTTCAAAACATATGAATACAGCCAGCAAGAGAGCTTAGCCATCTGAATTCAATCACAGGAACCTACATAGTGGGAGAGAATCAATTCCTGAAACTTATCCTCTGACCATGCATGTGTCCATACACACCCTCTCTATACATACATACATACATACATACATAAATACATACACACACACTTTTTTTAATACCATAATAAACTCTTCAATGGCTTCACAGTGGAGTTGTCTTCTACCATCAGAAAATTAGTTCTATACCTTAGTTATCTAGAACAGAACTTACCAACCACATATGACTAATGAGCATTTGAAATGTGACCAGAATGACAAAGGACCACACTTTTTATTTTACTTAACTTTAATTGACTAAATTAAAATTTTTAAGATAGACTACTTAAATGGTGGCACAAGTCTGAAATCCCAACACTGAGGAAGTAGAGGTATGGGAGCAGAAGTTCAAAGGTCATCTTTTAGCAAGGTACAGGCCAGTATGGGCTATATGAAATTTTTTACCTAATATAAATAAACGAACAAACAAACTTAAAATAAATAAATAGAATAGGTGCCTGATTAACTAGAAAACAGGCCAGGGTATGGCTCCACAGTAGAGAACATGATCTGCAGGTCAAAGGCCCCAGTCTCAATCCCAGCACAGAACACAAATACAAAGAAGACTAGAGACCGGCAAGTTCCAGGCAGGCCTGTACCACACAGTGAGGCCCTGTCTCACAGACAAACAAATGTGAAAAAACATCTTGGAAAAAACTCTGTGAATTTACTTTTTCAACTATAACATTTATGAAGTCTAAACACAGATCAAACACTTCCAGAAAGAATTTTGTACAAAATTGAGATACCGCTGTAAATATAAAAAGCATATTCAGTTGAAAATATTGTTAGTTTTTTATATTGAGTAAATGTGAAAAATTATTACATTGGGATATCTTGGGTTAAATAAAATACATTATTAAAGGGAATTTCACCTTCCCAATGTAAAACTACACATGGAGCTTACATCACACTTCCAGTGCCAGTCTACAAAAATACAAATTCACTAAGTGGACACGGTGGGACGATTGTACAATGATGACCGTTCTACGAGGTATTTACTTTCAGTTGCAAAGATGTGTGTTACCACTAAAAAACAATCCTATTTACATGTGAAAGTACATACAATCAGGGAGGGGCTATATGGAAGGAAGAGCCATATTCCTAGAATATTTCACAAATAAAAGAGAAGTAAAAAAGCACAGGAATTATACAGAATCAAATGAAAACTTTCAACAAATATACAGAACTGTGAAGCCAGCATGTAACACTGGGGATCAGCAGGGCATAGGTAATGCCCCAGATAACTTCTCAGAAGGCTTTAGCTACTTAAGATCTGAGCAGACTGCATGACCTACTATTTTAGAGAAGGAAAAATATTACAGATCAATTGCATTTAATAACTCATTTAAAAAGGGTATACAATTGCTTCTCAGCTTTTTGGCTAAGATCAAGTGTAAAATGGACTTACATTAGCAAAAGTCATTAAAACTGTCATTTACATACAAGGAGATAAAAGATAAACATCAAAGAATTTAGGGGCCTAAAGAACAAATTTAATAATATATAATGGGACAAACTTAATAGCTTTTTCCTTCCTTTGTTTTTCTAGTTGGGTCTTGCTGCAAAGCATAGACTGCCCTCCAATTGAAAATCCTCCTGCCTTAGCCTCCATAATGCTAATTACAGACAGGAACCAGTACCTTTATCTATGGAAATGTGTGCTGAAAAAGACTTGTGAGTTCCAGAGAACACGAATAGCTTGAACAGTGGGATGACAATGCTGATGACTATTATTTTCCACTAAATGGAAGTTACTACAAGTTGGGGGTAGGGGGAGTCTGTTTATTGCCACGGATACAAAGAATACAAAGATTTTGTTGTTTGTTTGTTAGGGGATTATTACTTATTTTCTTTTGCTGGTTTTACCCACATTCGTACTTTGCTCAAATCATATTTAAGGGATTTTCTCAGCAGTCTTCAGCCATAAAGGCTTAGAGGAAAATTTATAAATCCTTTTCCTTTAAAAGGTAACCTAGCAACTTGCTGAGGGGATTAGAGCACAAGGACCCTTGGGAAGAGAGGAACATTCAAATCCCCAAAGCAAGTCTACAGTTCTCTCTGAAATCGCTTATTATGAGGTCATTTAAAAATAGAGCAGCCCCTGTTCAGAAAGTGCAATACGAAGCCTAAGTTTTGATTGCCTGTTATGTATCAGACATTAAACAATCTCATTTGATCCTACAATGCCTTTGAGACAGAGACTGTCCCCATTTAACTAACAGTGAAATTGGCAATAAAACTCGAAGTGATCTGTCCAAGAGGCACTACTTTATGCCCAGGCTGGGATAAGAATAAGAACACAAGCATGGACGCTGCCACAACCACCTGACAGTGCTGATCCACACCATCATGAGCTTTGAAAACAGTTACAGCTTAACCTGGGGACTCAGGGCTCAATCTGTCCATACCTCAAAGGCCAGTATTTCAGAGACAGCAAAGTTAATCCTAACATTCAGGTAGAATTGCAAAGAAATGTTAACAACCAAAAGAATCCTGAATATAAAACCTTAACCATAAACCACATAGAAAAATTCAACTTGGGTTAGGCAGTAGCTTCACAAACACAATTATTAAAGGCATAAAAAACAAAAATAATAAATCAGATGCCATCAATACTAGAAAACCTGCTACTGAGGAAAAAAATAACTCACAGAAAGCAAAGCCTACAAAAATAACCTACAGAATAGGGGGAAATGAAAACCATAAATCTGATAAAGAACTAATGGTCTCACAACTCAGTAACAAACAAAGCTCAATTTGTAAAATAGGAGCAAAAGCTTGAACAGATATTTCTTCAAAGAAATACAAATAGCAAAATGCACATGTAAAGATTTCCAGTGTTGTCAGGCCTTAAGGAAATGAAAACCAAAGCCACAATGAGGTACCATTTCACAGTTTCCAAACAACTCTCATCTATGAAATAAAATGTCTAACAGCTGATGAATGGAAAAATCAAATGTGGTATAGCCATTCAATGGAATATTATCCAGCTAGGATATGAAGAGCAACACGGGTAGACTGTGAAAAGAAGCCAGACACAAAGGCTATATCTGGTGTGATTCTATTCATGGTTCTCAACCTTCTTAATGCTTCAACCCTTTAATACAGTTAATTCTCAAGTGGCGGTGACTCCCAACCATAAAATTATTTTCGTTGCTACTTCATAACTGTAATTTTGCTACTGTTATGAACTATAATGTAAGTATTTTTGGAGATAAAGGTTTGACACAGGGGTCTCCATCCACAGGTTGAGAACCACTAATTTATATGAAATATCCAGAATAGGAAAATCCATAGAAACAGAAAGATTAGTAGTTGCAAAGTACTGGCAGTATAGAGGAAAAGAGAAGGGCTGCTAGATTGCATATAGGGCTTACTCTGTGAATGAAAATATCCTCAAACTAGACACTCATGATAAATGTGAATGAATAATGTCAATTAATTGTACACTCTAAAATGGTTGAAATGGTAAATTCTGGTAAGTGCAAATAACTACAATTTGGAAAAATAAACACACAATTTTTAGAAACTCAGTAAACAATTTAAGAAACTATGAATAATATTTCAAGCAATAACCCAATACATGTTCTCATGGCCAAGGCCTCTCTCTGTTTATAAAACAAACTAACTTTTTCTAAATGGTCAGGGTCATGGCCAGATCTTCCTTCTATGGATGAGGTTATACTCACCTCCAATTACTCGAATATTGTTGTCCTTTGTCAAAATAGCCTCAGCATGGAAAACCAAAACTGGAATTCTCCTGCAGCCTCCAGTCCACATGATACATGGGTGATCCCTACAGGCATAATAAGACATTAATGAAGCTATTACTTCACAGCTCAAAATGTGAACTAACAGCTGAAGGGTGACTATGGTTGTCCCTACCTCCTACTTGTAACCAAACAGAACTGTCACATTATTTCACTTAGCCTCTGGCCCACACTGTGAGCAGAAGCACAAGTGTCCCAGTTACTTGCCTGAGGCCATACAACTGTCAGTAGAGAATTCAGTGACTGCCTTCTCCTGGGCCTTCTGAGTAATCACATTTCAATAGTTCTGCATATGAGCACGTTAACCTTTAGGATGTAAGCTATTCCATTCCTTAAATGGAGTAAGATCCACTTCCTAAGACTCACTCTCTAAAAAGGCTCACATCACCACAAAAGCCAGACCACAGACTGCAGGGCCAGGCTATACCTTCCCAACCCAAACTTACAGCAACCACACCCTCCTTGGCCAGGACACCAGTCTCAGAAACTGGGCAGTCTTGGGCCTTGCCTTGAGCTGCCAAAGCTTTACAGTGAAGAAAGCAAACACTTTATTTAGTTCAGCCTGTTTTCTGGTAAAAGGAACATGGATGCTTGCTGTGCTTGGTGTTGGAAGTAGACAAGAGTGCTGGTGTTAAGTTAGCTTTCTATTGCTATGATAAAACACAATCACCAAACACAACTTGGGAAGAAAGGTTTTCTTTCAGCTTACATGTCCTGATAGCAGCCCATCACTGAGAGAAGCCAAGACATAAATCAAGCAAGGCAGGGACCTGGAGGCAGGACTGAAGTCTAGCCATGTAGGAGTGCTGCTTACTGGCTTACTCCTCCTCCTGGCTTGCTCAGTCCACTTTCTTAGACCACCCCAGGGTAGACCCTTCTACATCAGTCATTAATCAAGAAAATGCCCCACAGACTGGCCGACAAACCAATCTGATGGAGGCATTTTCTTAATTGAAGTTCCTTCTTCCTAGATGACCTTAACTTGTCTCAAGTTGGTAAACAAACAAACAAACAAAAAAACCTAACCAAACCAACACAATACCCATTTGTGAGAAATGGCATTTATAGTCTATTTTTTTAAGCAAGATGGATGTTTTGTTTATTTGTTTTTGTTTGTTTGTTTGTTTTTCAAGACAGCATTTCTCTGTGTAGCCCTGGCTGTCCTGGAACTTGCTCTGTAGACCAGGCTGGCCTCAAACTCACAGAGATACACCTGCCTCTGCCTCCCAAGTGCTGGGATCAAAAGTGTGCACCACACTGCCTGGCAAAATCTAGATTTTGTGTGTGTGGTTCGCTGGCTTTTTTTAATCTTAAACACGGGTAAAATGTAGGCATAGGCCCAGGCGATTCTTCCTCTCTCTAAATACAGTTTCTACACTGTATTTCCTTCTGTGTCAGTAGACACGGGATAAAGAGGCAGTCTGGAAAGTAGCCAGAAGTCCTTGACAATCTGGCACTAGCTACAGACTGGTACCACTGTGCCCTCACACTGCAGACAATTGATTACACTGCAGTTAAGAGTGCCTCCGAACCACAATGAACAGATCCACAGCTGCAGAGAGCCAAGACCCTGGCTTCCTGTGGAAGAAAAATCCCTGGCAGAGCCTCTTTCCACTTATAGCCAACGAAAAGACAAAAGAAGAAATAAATTATTAGTAAAGTAACCTAAAAAGCACTTCAGGTAGATGTCAAACTGTGATTAAAAGTCATGTTCCCTGATAGAGGTCGATTTCAGTAAAAAGAATAAGCATTTTCGATTAAAAAACAAAAACAGTAACACTTTTGACAGGTAGTGCTAAAGAGAAAAAAAAATCAAAATGATGAGGAAAATAAAACTTGGGAAGTATTTGGAGGTTTATCTATTTGCATCTTACATGTATGATGCATGTATGTGCACCACATGTATGCCTGGTGTCTTTGGAAGCCAGAAGGTGGAGTCACCACCTAGAACTGGGGTTAGAGAAGGTTGTAAGCTACGGCCTGGGTGCTGGGACCTGAACCCAGGTCTTCTGAAAGAGCAGCCAAAGTCCTTAATGGCAGAGCCATCTCTGCAGCCCCATAACAATGTAAGTGAATGATCTTTACTGAAACAGACCGACTGTGTGGCGGACTCCATAGCTCCTGGAAGGCAGCCTATATAACTCAGAGACAGAGACAGGAAGCAGCTCCAGCACCTTGCAGCTGTGCCTTCCTCACACTGGCACCCCACTAAAATGCTGCTGGCCTTTTAAACTGACATAACACCACCTTGCCGAATAGACATTAATTATTACTAATTTCTTTTCAGTGACTAAAGAAGCCTTACATCAAGTTCTTATATAAATTTGTATTGGGGTGCCCATGTTACACAAGAGTTTCTGTGTATTTGTTATCTGAAATAATGCTATGTAAAACAAGGACAGAGTCATAGTTAGATTCAGTCATCAACATAACACACCTAGAAAAAAGGCATCTCAGTTTTGGAATTGAAGCCAACAATGAGAGGCTGTTTGGTGTTCCTAAGCCTGAGTCTAGGACTACAAGGGTTAATGCTTTAATAAAGGCCGAGGATCTGATCAGATTTAACAGATGACAACGGACACACAACAACTCAATGTCTTTAGATGGTATAAGCCCTTGTAACTTCTAAAATGTAAGCCTGCTGCTCTAGATGTGAAGGATTTTGAGTCCCTGCCCTGACTGCCCTTCATGATAGACTGTCCTCTGGACACGAAAGCTGAATAAACGCTTCCTTCCCATATTACTTTTGGTCACAGTGTTTCATCACAGCATCAGAACCCCTGCCTGAGTCAGCTTCCCAGGATATAAAGCAAGTACCACATAAGCTGATGAAACTAGCCTGATCACATGCCTTCAAAATAGCCTGGGAGTTATTTGGGTTATAGTGTACATATTCTAAAGGAACATATTCTTAAGAAACACATCTTAAGCTAGGAGTGGCAGCTCACTCACGCCTATAATCCCAAGCACTCAGGAAGCTAAAGCAGGAGGATTGCTATGCATTTGAGGCCAGCCTGGCTTACCTAGTGAGTTTCAGGCCACAGTGACCTCCAGATTGCGTTTATATATTTATTTGTTTACAGATATATATGCATATATGTGTGTATATACATTTATAAAAGGATAATAAAAAACATGAATTTGGAGAGGCAGAGTGGAAGGAGAGAGAGAAATGATGTAAATATAGTATACATATATGTAAGCTTAACTATATATCTAAATAAATTAAATAAGCTATCTTAACATTAAATCAGCTTTTCTCTTTTGTGTCAAGTAAAAATACAAGAAGCAAAATTCTTCAAAATCCAGAAGGGCTAAGCTCTTCTCTATAAGAGTTCTTGAAGGTTTTTGGTATTTGTAAGAATGAGTTTAATGAAGTAGAAAATAACATCTTCAAATTAACATCTTTCACTCTCTACATTACGTGAGCTACTCCACCATCTCTAGGAGCTGAACCTGGCACTGTTAATCATTTTCATTATGAGGATCCAGAAATCAAGAAAGTTGGGCCAGACAGTGGTAGCGCACGCCTTTAATCCCAGCACTCGGGAAGCAGAGGCAGGCAGATCTCTGTGAGTTCGAGACCAGCCTGGTCTACAAGAGCTAGTTCCAGGACAGCTTCCAAAGCTACACAGAGAAACCCCTGTCTTGAAAAACAAAAACAAAAACAAACAAACAAAAAAATGTTGACACTTGCCAGGCGGCATCTTTAATCCCAGCATTCCAGAGGCAGAGGCAGGTGAATATCTGTGAATTCAAGGCCAGCCAGGACTGTTACACAGAGAAACCCTGTTTCAGAAGACCAAAAAAAAAAAAGTGGGGGGTGAGTCTTAAACTAAAAAAACTCAAGAAAGCCACTGTGGTTCAGTGAAGACACCACAGACTGCAGAACCCTGATTCCCTCATGGTGTTGCTGCAGAGCTTCATATTATCACCATTCAATAGCTGTAACAGCCTTTGTGAAAACTAGTATAGTCAAGGTCGGAGCTTAAGAAAATAACTTTTAATCCATCTTTAAAACTTTCAAAATCTCAAAATTTCAAATTATTCCAAGCTACGGTCAAGAGTTAACCTGACACTAGACTGGCAACATGGCTCTTCGGATAAAGGTGCTTGGCACCAAACTTGACACAAGTACAAGTCCCAGAACCCACGTGGTGGAAGGGCAGAACAGACTCCAATGTACTGCATCATGTGTGTCCTACCCCCAACACACATGAACACTAAAATAAACAAATGTAAAAAAAAAAAAAAAAAAACTTAAGTTCACACAGTGGGGCCAGGGAGATGGGTCCACAGGCAAAATTACTTGTTTGTAAGCCTGATGACCAGAGTTCAATCCCAAAACCCACATAAAAAGAAAGAAAAAAAAAATTGGCAGATGCAGGGACTAGAGAGCTGGCTCTACAGTTAAGAGAGCTTCCTGCTCCTGCAGAGGACCTAGGTTTATTTCCTAGAACTCCATCAAGCAGCTGCAACCTTCTGTAACCCCACCTCCAGGGGATCCCACACTCTCTGGCCTCCTCTGGAACCTACATGCCCATGGTGCACATAAACTCAACCAGGCACATGCAAGTCTTTAAAAATACATAAATATAGTTTTTAAAGCCAGGTAAGGAGAGCACAGCAATAGGAATGAAACCCTACCTCAAAAGTGAAGGTGGGGACACGGAGGATGGAGGATGGGGGATGGGGGATGGGGGACGGAGGTGGTGTAAACGACAGGACGGGACAGGATGGATGACACCATGACAACACAAGTTCACCCAAGCTCCTGCCCTAACTTCCCAATATCTGAAGGTGATATTCACTCACAAGCCTGGAGACACATGGCCCAGCCTTTATATTTCTGACAGCTGATGGGGAGTGAATAAGATGATGTCGACTTCAATCCCAGAGAGACAACACCAAAGCAGGGACACTGGATAGCAGTAAAAGAAACTATTTTCTACCCTAAAGGCTTGCTATCACTTACTCTTGGTTTACCAGGTCCTCATCCTCTGAGGATGATGCTGTTTCCTCCAGGTCCCGGGCCATCACAACTGGCATTTCCTTTAGAGTTTGTCATACAGTCAACAGACAGAGGCCTCAGAGACCTTTCTTCCTTGCAGTTTTACTGGAACAGACAATATGGATGGCAAAGACTCCTGTAAGAAAGTCAAAGGATTTCAAATACTACAAAGTTGGGCACTTCAAGATTTTGTGCATAACCTTTAAAATGAATTTGAAAAGGAATACATTATTCAGCCTCTGGGAACTCAATCTGTCACAGCGCAACTCATATGCCACAAAAATCAAGATTTTTTTTTTTTTTTGACAGAGTTTCTCCGTGTAGCCCCAGGTATCCTGGAACTCACTCTGGGGACCAGGCTGGCCTCAAACTCTTGAGATCTCCCTGCCTTTGCCTCCCCAAGGGCTGGGAATAAAGACATGCACCACCATGTCCTGCTTACAATTATTTTTTTCCAAACACAAGTGTCTCTGCTGTATCTAAAAGGTTGTTACTAAATTTGACTTCCTCACTTTTCATATACAGTGAACATAGCATGCACCAAGAAGGATAGGCTTTAGGGCACTCTGACATGGAATGGCTGATTGCCTAAATTTAGACAATTTGTTAGACAAATCTGATCAGGATCAAAATAAAAATTCAAGGTTCAAAACACTTGTACCAGTTAGACAGACTCTAGCACAAGCATACAGACGGACATGATGCTGTGTTTCTAGGAAAACCAATTCAACTTAATTTTTAATAAAAGGGTAATGAAAATATTTCCTCTCGCCAGGGATGACACAAATAGCTGGGGCGACAGATAGTCAAACACTCGTAATAAATATTCTGTTACTAAAAATCACACATTTTAATCCGAATCTAAAGCAGACACAAAAACTGGGAAACTTCCAGCTCTGCATTTCTAACTTCAAACTCTTTTCTGTGGAGGAAAAGTTCATGTTCATTGTTGGAGAAGAAAATAGAAACACATAGAAAAAAAAACCGCTCATTACTCAAAGATAATTGAGTAATTTTCCAGACTTTTGTTTGTCTGTGCATTTTCATATACCGTAAGACTCTAAACAAACGAAACAACTGCAGCAAGCAGCAACAGCAACCAACCCCCTCCTACTGTACTCATCTTCAGCAGAAGTGGCTAGTATCTACCAGCCTCGGTGATTCTTTTCGGACGACTCCTAAGGAAATTCCTCGATCTTCCCCAAAATGCCTTAGAGTCTTTTAAGTTAACCCAAAGTCTCCAAGCAGGAAGGATGCCCACCTTCCCTTGGCTCCCGGATGAGCAGGACGAGATCGGGTGCTCTGACAAGAGACACGATGCCAAAGGGAGTCCTTGCCCCTAGAGGGAACTGCCGCCAGCCCCACCCCAGCTCACCCCAACCCGGGCAGCTCCGCAGGTGCTCCGCCCGCAAGGACGCGGCGACTGTGCCGCAGCGCTTCTGCCCAGCACGCCCGGAAGCCAACAGCTGCTCTGGGGCTAGGAAGGAAGCGCAGCGGCGCTCGCCCAGCCTTGGAGCGCACCTCCCGGGAGCGCGCCCGACAGGCGTTTACCTGTCTCATCTTCTCATGGCTCGGGGCGGGCAGGCGGGGACCGCGCTCTGCTTCACCTCCCTCCTCCTTCCCCAGCCGGAATCAACGCAGCCGCCGAAGGCTGCTTCCCCCCGTTACTACAACAACCAACAAGCAACCGCCTGCTCGGAGCCACTGCGCAGGCGCCTGCCAGGGGCGCGAACAACGCTCGGCAGCGGGCTCAGACGGATGGCGTCACCACCGCGCGCCCAGGCGCCGGCGCAGAGCCAGGCTGTTGCCAGGATTTCTTGGCTTCTTTTCTTTCCGCGTTTTCCCCCACCCCTAAAAGGCTGACTCCAAACCCAGAGTTTCGCCACGCTAGACAGACGGGTTTACAGCGTGAGCGGCGAAGCGGGGAAAGGCTTAGGCGGCGGCAACCGCTGATTGGCAGCAAAGGGGTTCACTCCCTATCGCCTGCTCGACCTGAACCAGCCCAGCCAATCGGAGTGAGGACTGACAGGAACGACCCAATCCTAGAGCTGGGCTGAGGGTGGGGGCGGGGACAAGTGGCCCTGGTGGACCTGGCAGTGGAGCTGTCCTGGGGGAGCTGGTTTGTGGATGCCGCTGATACTCTTGCTGCAGTAGTACTGGGTCCTCAGGTAGGAGAATTTGGAATGCGGTGTAGGTGTGCGTGCTGCATACTAATGAGACTAAAGGCAGAATTTAGGAAAATGGGGGTTGCCTGGAAAACTACCTTTTGGGAGGGAAAGAAGTCTAGAAACGGTGAACAAGGGGATGCTAGGGAAATGGAGAAGGTTTGGTAAATTCTGGGGACAGATAAATGAACGAGAGCCATCACTGTGAGCCTAGCTCTGCAAGGAGCTTTCTCTTTTTCTCATGTAATTCTCTGGTAACCCTCGAGATAGATGTTTATGTCCCTATTTTACGGGTGAGAAAACCGAGGCTATGGAGACTCCGTGACGTGACTGAGAACCCCAGAGCCGAGTGGTGGAGCTAGAATAGAAATCTCTCTTTATTGATTGCTAATTAGCATTGCATCAACTCTGACCTGGGCCTGAACAAAATTTGGGAGTTGATGTTGTAAACTCCGCCCCTCCCACCACCTCAAAACTAAGATCTGTAGAATGGAAGGAATAAGTTCTGCATTCTGTTGAAAGGGAGCATGTGTGTGCAGCTTTTTTACTAACCCATATTGAGTATGGTGTTGAGAGGAGAAAATAAAGAGAAGTGGATCTTGGCCTGGGTTGTGAGTGCCTGTGAGGCCCAGCAGACTCCATATGGTTAGACTGGAACAGTCAGTATTTGGGGCCTGTTTCCCCTGAATTCATGATTCCTTTCCCTGAAGCCCTTTTTAGTTGGATTTTGGTCACTTATCTGTCTGTGCTGGGTAGTATGGAATCATACTGAAACATATGACCACAGTGATAAAAAGGCAGCCTGATAAGTTTCTTACAGCTTTCAGGCCAAAGAAGTTAGCCTGACAACAGGTAAATGAAAGGCCAAACAGATGATGATCATCGTGATAAATTATCTCTATGGCATCCATTTAGACCAAACTGATGGGAATTGCTACTCAGCGAAGCTTGATCTAAACAGAAAGTATAGAAACTAGCTCTTCTGTCGTCTGACGTGTTTCTGGTATGTTTAGCTTCCTCAAAAAAATGGCAACTTTGGTGCACGTGATGGTGCATGGCTTTAGTTCCAGCACCCAGGAGGAAGAGGCAGATGGATCTCTGTGAGTTCAAGGCCAGCCTGGTCTATGTAATGAGTTCCAGACCAGCCAGGGATACATAGGAAAAAAACCTGTCTGATGGCAACTTCATCAAAATGTTCTCAGGGAAATAGTATTTCCACAGAGTCCAACAGACCATGACACTCCGCCATATATTTATTAGCCGTGTAACCTAAGCACATCACTTGGCTGTTACTTCTGACCTCCATCTGCAAAATGGAAATACTAATAGTGCCTGCCTATCCCGTTATAGGGAGTCAGTAAAATACAACGTTAGATGTGTGGGGCAAGTATAGGAAACAAGTACCTCAAAACTGATAACTAGTGTAGTTTTTCCTGCAACCCAACACCGAGCCATGGAAGTCTCTTTAAAAATCTTTTAGGTTGTTTTAGTTTATGCAACATGATGTATCTGGGAGCCAAGCAGATACCAGTTGGGCAATCCCACCATAGCTTTCACCCAAATGGATGATACGGCTTCTATAAGTTTGGAAGGATGTGTCTTCAGTATCGAGGCATCTTGAGTAGAGCCACCTTGGAGCCACTTGTGTTGCAAAGGAGTGGCATGAAGAGATGAAAGCATAGTACTGATTCCAGACATGGGAGGGAATTCTGGCTTACAGCAACACTGGATTGCTGGAACAAAGGGAGATGCTCTGCAACTTGCTGCAAGGTGTGCTGTTCATTCACGCTCATTAGAGTGACTGAGCATTGGCAGCAACTCAAGCTTTACCCAGAAATCCATTCTGTTACTTTATAGAAACACTACTGCACCCCATTTCTTCTGTTCCCCTCCTTGCCATTTCTATCCTGCTGGCATTTTTACCCATTGCATTCTTCTTTAGCCTCTGTCACTCTGGGCGGAGATCAGCACACCTCTGCTTAGGGTAAACATTCCTGGGCATCTTACGAAGTAAAAGTGGCGTGGCCAGAAAGCAGGGTGGGCCCAAAGGACTTGGAGAGGAATCTGTGTGAAGTGTCTGCTGGTGTCACTCAGGCCAGCTTTCGTGAGTGGGACACAGATTAACCACGGATGAGAGAACCTGTGACCGATGAGGAAGTACCTTCATTGTGCCCTCTTTGTTTCCAAGGCAGAGCATCCTCTCCTTGAGGGGAATCATGAGCCGCTTCCTGAACGTGTTACGGAGCTGGCTGGTTATGGTGTCCATCATAGCCATGGGGAACACGCTCCAGAGCTTCCGAGACCACACCTTTCTCTATGAAAAGCTCTACACTGGCAAGCCAAACCTTGGTAAGAAGTCAAAAGCGCTGGCTGAGCACCATATCACATCCTGTAATCCCAGCAGAGCAGGAGGATAGGGCAAGAAGATTGAGAGTTCAAAGCCAGACTGGACGACTTGGTGAGATCCTGTGTCAAAAAATAAATTTATTGCTGGGCATGGAGGTGCATGCCTTTAATCCCAGCCCTTGGGAGGCAGAAGCAGAACCCTGTGAGTTTGAGGCCAACCTGGTCTACAAAGTGAGTTCCAGGACAGCCAGGGCTGTTACACAGAGAAACCCTGTCTCAACCCTCCTCCGCCCCCAAAAATTAATTAATTAAAACAACAGAAAGAATGTAAAGAAGTGCATTCTGTGTAGTTAATTCCTGAACTGGGCTATATGTCTGAACAACCCAGGCTGCTTAAGGCCTATCAAAGCACAGGTACTTATTTGCATCTCCAAATCTAATTACTAAACCTGGCTGGGAATCCAGTTCTAGAAATATCCAGGTGGTTCTGCTGCCTAATCCAGCCTTGGTAGCCACTAGAGTAATAGAATGTGTGGGACACATTGACTCCTTTTCCCCAGTTGTCTCCGGATACCTCCCATACATTTGACACTGCCCTGGACAATTTGTGTGTTCACAAGCACATGCATAATGCCAAGTAAGGAAACAGAATGACATGTTAACTCTGAGATACTACTAGAAAGCCATAAGGAGGCATTTTACTGTATCTCAGTGCCGTCATCAGAAGTCAGGGCATGGCACACATGGGTCATAGTCTTTGTAGCAGGTAGACAGTTACCCATCCAAGATCATCACAAATGTCTCTAAGTGAATACTCCAAATCCCTTCGAGGTCTTCTCTCAGAGTAAAACATGCAGCTCACAGTGGCCTTTGCCTACTCACTTAGCTCTCCACTGCATATCTGTGCTCTGCAGCTGGCACCTCACCCCGTTGACACTGGGGTACTTGGAGCTACGGCACTGATTGACAGCAGCTGACAGCTCTGTCACATTTATAGCTAACCCAGATCCAGGCTCTGACCTACTCGTTCCTCTGCAACATCTAGGTAGAAGTGAAATTAAGTAGGCTGAGGCTTATTTTGAACGAAGTTTGAATATAATGGGAATGAAGAACCTGGAAAGTGAGCTGGAAGGATGTGTGTGTCGTATATATACATATATATGGTATACATCTCAGTTGTCATGGAACTTGTATAACTGCACAGGATTTTAGAAATAATCTGAAAGTGTAGAGGCCAGAGAGAGAGAAAATGAGTGTGTGTGTTGGCAGAACAATGCTCTAGATGGCCCAGACGTGTAACCTTTGACTTGATCCTTGTCAGGTTTTGAGTATCTTACACTAAAGAAATTTCTTCAGTCTTCTTTAGGAAAGCCATCAACTTGGTTTCTAAAGAATGTGTGGCCAAATGGCTGACATTTCAAATATTTTTTCATTACTATCTAAAATGTCTTTAGTGTGAATTTAGTAGAGTTGTCTGGTTTCCAAAGGCTAAAGAATTTTTAAAGCCTAAGTGAATGTTAATAAACCATTCAGTTGTCAGCTTTATCCATTGTTTTTTGTTTTGTTTTGTTTTGTTTTGTTTTTTTGTTTTTGTTTTTTTACCCCCAGTGCTGGGAATCAAACCCAGGACATCTTATCTTGCATGCTAGGCAAGTGCTTAACAACTGAAATACTTTCAGAATTTTATTTATTTATTTATTTATTTATTTATTTATTTATTTGAGTGCTTACTTAATAATTTATTTATTTTACTCAATAAGAGAGAGATCAGCAAAACAACTAGCTGTGCTTTAACAGTTTCAACGTTTGGATCCACTGGGTGCTTCAGTTCATTGGCTCTACATTTAAGTCACACAAGCAGGGTGCTTCTAGAAAATACTCATGCCAGGACTCATCTCTAGAGAATCCGATATAACCGGTCAGGTGTCCAGAGATTGGGAATTTCTTAAAACTCCTTCAGGTGATACAGAAAGTGCTCAGGGTCAAGAGCCACTGTTATGGTGAAATGTGACTCAAATTTTCAAGGCAAGATATTTAATACAACAGCATCACAGTGAAGCCACCAAGAACAGAGGCCCCAGAAAAGCCCAGAGAAATAGAATTTTTTCCACTTCCATGTGCACAAGAAGCCATTCTGGTTCGAGCACCGTCCCAACAGAGCAGACCTTAGACCTCTGAAAGCTTGTGTCTTGAACACATCTACATTCATTGGTGCTGGCGTCTGGTCTCCCCAGCAGTCTGCAAAGGCTATGTATGGGTCCTGCTAGGCATCTCTGTGTTAGACCATCTCTGCAATATTCCCTTCAAGCTGTAGGCATCTGAAGAGAGCTGAGCAGCCCTCAGAATTCCTTTCATTCTGGTCCCCAGGGGCCCCCACAGGGAGGTCAGGCTCCACTACCTTCTGTGACCCACCAGGCAAGCAGACTAGGACAAAGCTCACCTCAACCCTCCCCTTCTCACCATTCTTGTTTTTTACTACACAGTGAATGGCCTCCAAGCCCGGACCTTTGGGATCTGGACGCTGCTGTCATCTGTGATTCGCTGCCTCTGTGCCATTGACATCCACAACAAAACGTATGTCAGGGAAAGAAGGCCTTTGGCTTCCTTTCGTTGCCAATCAGGCTCCAAGAAGGTGCACTGCCCTGCTGTTGGGACCTGTTAAATCAGTTTACTGCATTAGCATAGAGCATAGAAAAGGGAAGTCCTGTTGGACCATTCCATCCAGGCCTGACATACCTATAGGCCTAACAGATCATAGCGAATGGCAGTGCCATTTTCCAGTGGTCTGCATCATACCTCTTGGCTGGAGCCCACCTTCTGTTTAGTTTAGCCCTGAACATTTGTTTTGGTTTCATTTCTCAGTGCTGCTGGATTAAATGAAGGTTAGCCCTGAGCTTCGTTCCCTAGCCACACACATACCTTTTACACATTCCTCATGAATCAGGAACCACCAGAAATTTACGAAAAGAGAGAAACTCACAAGCTGAAAGAGGCCCATGAAGAGGTCAGTCAGTAAGGGAAACATGTGCTGCCTCTCCAAAGAGTGAGAAAGCATAAACAGGTACAGGCCATCCTAGCCTTTGGTCTAGATGATGCCATACCCAGTCCTGGCCACTGGAGGGGGCTCAAGCTTTCTTCCCTGCAGTAATCACTGTCTTAAAAAAGCATCCATTGCTCAGTTCACTGGGTGAAGCTGTCAAAAGGCCAACCTTGCACTGAAATTTTTTTATCTTGTCCCTCCCCTCAGCGTCTACGGAAGAGAGGAAGCAATAATATTTATGACTCCTCTCTGATTTTGCCAAGAGCGTTCACCTAAATGACCTTGCCTCAGTCTCTTAGCAACCCCTTGGGGGAGAAGCTAGTGATTTTCATTACTGAATTTGTATTATAAATATTAAAAATTCAATTAATTTAAGCAGAGAGAGACTGACTCAAGTGGGATTTGAAGCAAGACTATTAGCCCTTTGATCTTTCCATCTTTATTTTTAATTTTTTTTAACTTGAAACTGGATTACATGTCCTAGATTGGACACATATTTTTAGAAGCAGTATGGTTTAGTGGAAACTGCCCCGGGGCCAAGAATGGAAACAAGGAAAACATTCTGCTCTCAGTGTTGCTGGTAACTGGGTATATTACCTACTCTCTCTGCACCTTGGTCTCCATCTATAAAAAGGTAATAGTTGGCTGATGTGCCTCTCTGGGTGAATGAAAAGAAGGGAGGATTGGATAATCATTTTTGAGGACCTTTTACCGCCTTTCAGAATTGCTGCTGGCATAAGGGATGCAGCCTCTGTTTGCTGTGAATTTAGAGTGAGCAGAAAATTCATACCTTCACCCCTATTTCCCATCTAGCTTTCCCTCCTCTGGCCCAGAGCAGTTGCCAGTGCTGAGTTAGTGATTCCAGTCATGTCTAGCGTAGGTGTGATCCATGGACCTCTCACGCATCCTGAACGTATTCTCTCCCTAACCAGAGACTCAAAACGATCATGCACACAGGGATGTGCATGTACACACACATGCCCCAACATGCACCAGTATGATAACCAGTTAAAGACACTGGGTCCTTGAAAAGGAGAGGGAGGAGAAGGCATTCAGGGGAGGCTAAGGGTGCACAGATGTTTCCATTTCTGTAAATGTTTATTTCTTAGAATATAAAAGTATCCAGCCGGGGATCTAGCTCAGAGCCAAAATGCTTGCCTGGCATTCATGAGGCTCTGAATTTGATACCCAGAACCAGAAAAAAGGAATTGGAACCAAAAGTATCCAAATGTTAAAACTGGTAGGGCTGTCTTGGTCACACTGCTTCTCTACTTGTAGTGTATCCTAATTTTTTTCTTATAGTTTAAAAAAAAAAAAAGACACCCTAAATTTAAGTGGTTAGCAGCCACCTCATTGTCAAAACTGAGGGTCAGGTTCTCCTCTGGAGTTGCTGCATGTCCTCCTCAGACCAGATCTTAGGCCAAGACATAAAGTAGCAAACCTGTACTCCAAGAGCATCTGAAGGCCTCTTGCTGCTTAGAACATTCATTTATGGTTCCATCACGCAAACGCTGGCTGGCACATGGCCAGACACCTGCTAGGGTAGGCTTAGGCTAGCAGTTTGCACTGAGCACATAAGTATCTTGGTCCAGAATTGTTGCACTGCCTAAGACTACCATCCAGATTCTCCCATAGCTGGGTTTTCTCTGCCTTGCTAAGTCATAGAGGCCCACTGTGGCTGCTTGGCCCATGCCTCAAAATACCTCTTCATTTGCCCCCGGGGATCGAAGAACTTGATGTGATTAAATAGCCAGGTGTTTCTGAGGAATGAGTGTCGTCTCAAGTCATGTCACTCATGTCAAGTCAGCTGACACCCTCTGCAGTTCTGCACCAAACATGCAGTCAAACATTTGCTTTTCCGTTTTTGTCTGTTCCCTTTGCAGACTCTATCACATCACACTATGGACATTCCTCCTCGCCCTGGGACACTTCCTCTCAGAGTTGTTCATATTTGGAACAGCAGCTCCCACAGTTGGTGTACTGGCACCCCTAATGGTGGCAAGTAAGCATGGGGCCACCCTAGACCCCTGCAGTGGTGACCCCTGCAGTGGTGACCCCTGCAGCAGTGGTGGGGCTGGTGTGGAACACAGGTGTGCTGGGCTTGCGGGGTGCAGTTTTTATGTCTACCACTGATCTTTCCTATGCCTTGAAGGTCTCTCAATCCTGGGTATGCTGATTGGGCTCCGGTATCTAGAAGCAGAACCAGTGTCCAGACAGAAGAAGAGAAACTGAAACTGAGGCCAACCTTGCCACCTCCAAAATGCCATCATCTTCCACCTTCGCTGTCTTCGTTCTTCATCCTCTGTCCTTAGATCATGTCTTTTCAGCTGTGACATTATCTCTTTCTTCTGGGTTCAACATCTTAAGCCTTTGAGGTTTTTTTTTTTAATGTTTTTAACTTTTTAAGATATTAATACAGAAAAATTATATAACATGTATGTATAATTTAGAGTCATTTAAGAAATATTCTGTTACTCCATCAAGATCAAGAAATCCTCAGAAGCACCCCCATGTGCCCTCTCCTAACTGGACCCCCACCCCCGCCAAGGCTCCCTTTTCCAGTCTTCCACTTTTTCCTTTTATCTCCATTCCTTGATTTGACTTGTGTGGTGGGAACATGAGAACTGTGAAACTCAAGCTGCTGCCTGCCCAGAGCAGCTGCACCCAAGGGCTGCTTCAAGGGGCTGTCCACACATACCAGGCTCCTTTCTGCTGCTGGACCCAAGACTCTGAACCACCCAAGGGACGGGCAGTTCTTCCAAGAAGGGCTGCCCTCGGTGTAAGCAGGACCAGCCTTCTCTTTTATCTACAGGTGGATAAGGTTAGAAGAGTCTGGGCTGTTTTTAGACCTTTTGGTCAGTTGTATTTGTGTAATGCGTTTTATAATAAATAGAAAAACCATCTATTGTGATCAGTCTGTGTATTTTGACCTTTCCCGAGAGCCTCTTTGCCCTCCATGAGCCCCGACACTGGAGCATCATAGCTTTCAGCATCTTTACATCCACTGTAGAGAGCAAGATAGCTCAAGACCCAGGAAAGCCTGGCCGCCTCCAGCTCCTCGTTGTCGCTTGTTTACTTGTGTTCTTGATGCCAAATCTCTTCTTCCATCTTCACCTTCAGGATTCTACTTTGACCTCTCAACAGTCATGGCCCTTTCCATTCTTCCCAAAGAAGTAAATTCTTGAGAACAGATAGAGAAAGTAGAACAAAGCAGTCTAGGAGAAGCAGCTGTGACCGAATAAAGAAGCAAGGTCAATGCCTCCCCATGTGAACAGCAGAAACAAGGTCAAAGCCTCTGTGTGAGCAATGCTTCCTGAGCACTGCTCCAGCTTGGCCACCCACACACTGTATATTCAGCAAGCTGGTCATTATTTCAACAAATACCTGTGAGTATTTGTCCATGTTAGACCCTCAGGATGGAGACATGAACAATAGGCATGGCCATGGATCTCACGCTGTCAAGATAACAGGTTCCACAGAACAGCCAAGAACTTCAGACAGAATTCTGTAAGGAAGCAGGTGTTTGAATCAAGAGGTGGAGGGAGGAACTGTTGCAGGATGATCTTTTTGTGCACTGTGAAGATGTGTCACTCAGATTTGTTTAATAAAAAGCTAAACAGCCAATAGCTAGGCAGGATTTGGGGGGCAAGAAGGGACACCCAGCAAGCAGCATGGACATTACAAAGTAAAGGTAACCTAGCCGTGTAAAAGCATGTAGATCAAAAGATATGGGTTAATTTAAGTAATAAGAACTAGTGGGACAAGTCTAACCTAAGGCCAAGCTTTCATAATAAGTCTCAATGTCGTTATTTGGGAACTGGCTGGCAGGATAAAAAGACTTGCTACAAGGAAGACATAATTAAACAGACCAGAAAGATCTCCCTGAGCTGTGGGGCTTCCACTGAGACTCAAATGCCTGGGAAGTAGATGTTATCGAGCATTTGGGGCAAAAGGAACAGCAACTGTTCAAGGAATGAGGTCAGTGAAGCTACAGAGGGGTGAAGGCTTTGGCTATGAAAGGTAAAAGGTTGGAAGAGGGAAGTGGCAAGGGTAAAGGAGGATGGCTGATGTTTTCCGTTAAATACGTAGGAAAGTGCTTTAGAGGGAAAGTTTGCCTCAAATGACTAACTAGTAAAGATGGCCTGGCTGTTGTAGCCCTAAAAAAAAAGACTTCCTGGGATTTGCTGGTGTTTTAGTCAGGTCTCTAGCTCCCTTTGACTGAATTCTTTCAGCTTTGCATGGCTCTGGCTTCTCATTCAGGCTGGTTTCATTTATATTGCCAGAAGAGAATGCAGTTCCAGACCTCAGATCCCCATAGCACTGGAAAGGCAGCTCTATGGGAAGAATTGTCTTCGCCTGCTCACAGTTTTAAGAGGGCAGCGTAAGAGTAGGACTCAGTCCCTCCCCTATGTCTAGGGGAGCATGGTTTCTCCAGACAAGAACTGATAAGAAAGAGTGCCAGAATGTCATGGGCATGGAGCACATCTCAAGGCAGGAAACACGCAGGGACAGCTGTGAATCTGGTAACCCATATAAGTTGAACGGAGTGGAGAAGAGCAGGGAGGACCATCCAGGAGAAAGTCACCAAGCTAGAAATAAGCTGTGGACACTGGCCAGAGCAAGCTGGTGTGGGTCTGGGGTGATCAAACAAAAGACTTCAGCTGCCCTTTGAGGCAGAGCCAAAGACAACAGTGGCTTTTTCTCTTGGGGAGGAGCACATTCCAGCATATACACAGTAGTGGGAAAGTCAGGGTCACAGGTTGGCCACTCAGTTGTATCTTCTATGTAGGCGGTCAGGAACCTTTAAAGTCTGTTAAAAACTCCAACAGGATGTTACACCCTTGTCAACAAAGGACACAGATGTTCTGGCCCCAAGCCCTGCCCCTCACCCCCAGCCGTCACCCAGACAGTCTCAGAAAAGAGTGATAACCTTGTGGGAGACTGCCCAAAGCTGCCACTACCTCACCAAATGACAAGGCAGACTATTTTGAAAATCTTTATTGCCTTAAAATATCTGGTAATATAAACAGAAAATACAAATTCTGTTTTTTTTAAATAAATGGATTGAGTAAACATGTCCATTTTGAACAGTTGAAGAAAGAACACCTTTCTCTTGACAGAAAGTAAGGCACCTTTCCCTCCCATCCCTAACACTCCTTCCATCACACTGCTTCCCTCCCGTCCACTGTGTCTACACACAAAATACAAACACACATGTATGTACACACAAGTGGATCTCCTCTGGCCTGGCACCCCAATACTGCAGGCAATCTAGCTATTGTTGTATACTAATGCCATGGCCAGGGCCAGACAATGCAGTGGTCTTGACCTGAGTTGCTCAAGGCATAGGAGATATTAGTTGCCAGTTTCTATTGGAGGAGACACTACAAAAGCCACGAGTAGAACCATCAGCCTAGGTGAGGAAGGAGGTCAACCAGGATTGGTTTAAAAGGAGTCCTTTTCAATGTAAAATATCTGGCAGATTTCACTAGCATAGGCAGGGAGGGGGTTTGGTTGTGCAAATACGGTCCCCAACATGCCCAGGTTTATGTTTACCTGAAACAGACATAATGTCTATTTTAACAGCTACCTTCTGCCTCTTTCCTCAGAGAGAGCCTTGGGTGTCAGAGTAGAGCAAGTGAGACAAACTTTCAGTAAAGGTTAGAGTCACGAGCCGCAGGGCTGATGGCAGCATTTCCCATTGCAATATCCAATGAAGACATTCTGAGTGTCCTGGGACACTGGAGTCCCCGGGCAAGCACCTCTTTTGTAAGAAAGCCCCTTCCCATGCCAGCTCAAGCTACCACCTCAGAGCTACACACACACTCAAGGTAGCCCAGCACTGTTGCACCTAGGCAGGAAGCCCTCTCCAATCATTTTCTCCTTCAGGGCTACAAGAAAGGTTTTGTCTGGTTTATTGGTGTTTTGTCTCCTTGACTCTCAGGAAAGAAGGTCGAAAGGGAGACTGCCATGTTTGGTCAGGAGGGCCAAGGCCGAGAGTCTTGATAGAGCTGCCTTTGTGGAATGATGGGCTCTGACGGAGGCTGTACCATGGTGCTTCCTCATCGTGACCCTGAGGCAGAGCAGCTTGTCTGTTCTCAGTAAGAACCGGGCTCCGTGTGGGTAAGTCTTAAGACATTAGAAAAAGTTAATATCCTGAATAAGCTTTCTTGGGATAATTCTGCAAGCATTCTCCATGAGAGAAGGGATAAGAGAAGGCAAGGGACCAAGCAAGGATGGACTCCAGCACCCTCTGCCAGGCTCTCCCAATGCTAGCCCCAAGACCTAACAGGGAGAGAGGACCAGAATCCAGACTGCATCTGGAGAGAGGTGAGGTTTCCCACAAGTAAACCATCCAGGTTCTCAGAAAGGGCCCAGTAGGTATAGGCACTGCCTTGTAAGTCACAGATCTTCCAGCTGCTTCCTCTAGAAGCTTCTCCATGAAGATCTAGGTGCTGACAGTGACAGCTAAACAGAGCCAAGAGGTGAGTGTCTGTGTTCCTGAGTCTCTGCCACCTCTCTTTCCTCTGTCTCTCTCTCAGAGACGAGCCTCTGACACAACGGTGGGCGTGGGCACCTTGCTGATATTGCTCTCTTCATCCTCCTGGATTTTCTAGAAGGTAAAGAAAACAAGAAGCCCTGTGATTAAAACACACAGACCTCCTCCCCACTGGCTGAAGCAGATCCCTGTCCATGATGGATCAGTGTGAGTACAAGGGCAAGAGGCTACCCACTGCCCCCCCCACCAGAGAGTAACTAAAAGTCATAAGGAAACAAGCAAGCTGTCCAGCCTGAGTGTGTACCCCCAAATACTGCCCCCCACCATTACCATCCGTCAGAGGGGGCAAAGTCAGCATCCTGTTCTGACAGTCCTAAACTCACCTCCCCATGCCATCAAATAGCTGCTCCAGGTTCTGGATTGGCAACTCCCTCAAACACTCCAGCTAGCCCAACTGGGAAGGCGGCCCCCAGGGCAAGGGTTATTATAATGTCCATTGAATGGATGCCATCGAACAATTCTAAGACACCCTGTTTAACTGTATATCTGAACTCAATGGCTGTGTGGTTATCTGTACTCAGAGAGAATAATACTATAGAAGCTTTTGGTGGAACCCAGTTTGGACTTGGCTTCTCTGGGGGAAGGGTAAGGCATGGAATTCATTTATAAGAGGTCTTCTGGCTCACACTTGTTAAGTAGGTTTAGGATTAAGCATGGCCTGGAAATTCTCCTGTAGGGTCCCTGATACATATTGCCAAGTTGGGCATCTGGCTATCTTCTACTTGGCAAAAGGACCTTGAACACAGACAAGAGCCAGCACTGCTCAGGGCCCAGGGGAGTGTATGCAGGGCCAAGCTAGAGGCCAATGCCAGCTGGACAAATTTTGTCCCTAGGAATGCCTGGATCCCATCCATGGCAAGAGCCACAGCTGTAGTAACCCAGTCTTGTCCTCAATCTTGCAGGCCCTTGGGCAGCAGATCTGCCTCAGCCACTAGGAACCTTCATTCAGACCACTCACAGCTGACACGGTCACTCTCTGCATTGGACACACACAATGTACACATGCCTGTCTCCTCTGAGGCTACCACCTCAAAACTGCCATCAAAAATAGGGCAGGCATAGGGAGGCACATCTACTGTCGAGGTACTGGAAGAAAAATGGACACCCAAGGTTTCACAGTCAAGGTGACATTATTCACTCTGTCCTTAGTTCTCTCTTTACCTAAACAGTACATCTCACTGGTATATAGGAAGGCCTGGTGCATGCCCTGTCGTCACTGGGCTCTGACAATGTGTTTGTCTCCAAGTCTCTGAGTTACACTGACTGCCATGGGGTGTGTAATGATCAGAGCTCCAGAAAAAAAAAAAAAAAAAAAACCGATGTACCGGCCACCGTAGCTTCCTTCATGTCAGTGTCAGTGTTAACTCTGACCTCCCCTTAGTTCCAAGGAGCTGCAAATGCCAGCGAGGACCAGAATACAAAGATAAGAACTGGGGATATAACATAGGGGAGCCCCATTACAGGAACGTAAGGCACCGACCCCCTTTCAGTGCTGCTTCTTATAGTCTATCCTCAAGGACAACTCCACTTTGATTGAGACACTGAGTATTTGTGCAAGGATCTGGCTCCAACAAGAGCGAAGTTTTACAAAAACTGAAAAACTAAACAAGATGGAAATATGCTTATCTGTACATGTGAGGCGTAGAGTGTAACTGATCATGAAGTCTTTCTTTTAAAATGGTGGTGTGTGTGTATGGGGGGGGGGTTAATGTGTGTGTGTGAGTGTGTATGAGAGTATGTTCAAGTGAGTTCAGGGCCTGACGAGGGCATCAGATCCCCCGAAGCTGGAGTTGCAGGAGCTTGTGAGCTGCCTGATAGGGATGTTGGAAATTAAACTCCAACCCTCTTTTTGACGATACATATTCTTAACTGAAGAGTGATCTCTTTAGCCCCTCTCTATATTAAGCAAACATACAGAGTAGAAAAGGAGATATATACATGTCCATAGGTTATAGCACTGGTAGATGGACTGGGGATACAATTATGATGAGCTATTTACAGTATTAATATTTAATATATATTAATATGTAATATACAAATATATTTTATTTATATCTCTTGTTTGCCTTTATCTTCCAACTTAAACACAGCAAAATCTCATGTCATAAACATCACAGCCCAATTAAAAAATTTTTCACCAAAAATCTATTTACTGCAGATACCTATCATATACTTATTAGCCAAAGTATCCTAAATCATTGTCTCCTTACATACAACAGTGAAAGCCCGTGTCCACGGTGGCCTTTGCTCTTCACACTGGTCTAGATAACATCTTTCCTACCCTAGGCACCCAGTAAACACTATTATAGCCTCCTCCCCTTTCAATATGCTGCCTGGCAACTCTAGAATTTGGTATCGGAAGACAACAGTAAAGAACCAAAGATTCTCACTTATTAACCAGCACATAGCCTTGGATGCCCAAGGCACTGCATGATAACTGATCCATTTTTCCAGGAACTACTGTATACTGAACACAGCAATCCAGCTTCCACATTAATCCCTATACTACTTATTATACTGTAGGAGGCACAGCAATCCTTATGCTCACAGATAAGCACCAGGGAAACCAGAAATGTTAAACACACTGGGTTGTCCCTCCAAAGGGAGGGAATGCATTACTGGATCCACCCAGAAAGCTGGGAGCAGGTGTGGTTAATAGCCTGGTGACCTTTGTGACCACACTGGATCCTCCCCGGACCCTTATCATAAGCTTGTTTTCCTCAGTCAATTTATGGAACCCATCTTTATGGAAAGTATCACATGTATTTTACAAAGAGTTTTGATGTAATCACCTCTGATCTTTATTTAGCTTTCTTTGTTCATCGAGAAGATTTATGTATGCTTTGTTATACACATGGGATGAAGTTATTTATTGCCAGGGAAGTTTTCACCAAATTGTGTTATGATTAATTAAACCTAAAATAAACTATGCAGGGTCAGACTCCCCAAGTCTGAACCAACACCTGCTTTGGTTCATGTTGAACCAGACCGCCTTCTTGCCTCCTGAAGATCATTACTCTGCCAGCTTTGGTGCTCTGGTGGTCGCAGAGACCCCTGCATTAAAATGGTAACATCACACTCAAACCAAGCAAGTTAACCAGCCACTAATTATGATACTGCTTATAACAATCAAAAATAATTTTAATGTCCAAACAAAAAATTGTTAGATAAATCAAGACTTACTCATATAAAAGAACAGCGTGAAGTCATTAAAAGTATATTGCAGAAGACCAGATGCCTTGGAGTGTTGCAGTAATTAGAATAGAGTCTATGTAAGGAGGAGGTGGAAGATGAGGAAGGGAGGGAGGGAGGAAGGAAGGAAGGAAGGCAGGAAGGAAGGAAGGAAGGAAGGAAGGAAGGAAGGAAGGAAGGAAGGGAAGGAGGGAGGAAGGAAGGGAGGGAGGGAAGAAAGGGAGGAAGGAAAGCCAAGCATAGTGGCTCAGGCCTGCACTCCCAGCACTCATAAAGATAAAGCAGGAGGATCACTCCAAGTCTGAAGCCAGCTTGGGCTACACAGTAAGTTCTAGACCAGCCACAGATAAATAATAAGATCATGTCTAAAAACAACTAAACAAAAACTAAGACTTAGAGATGGCTGGTTCAATGGTTAAAGCACCCTCCAGATAAGTATGAGGACATGAGTTCATGTCCCTAGAACCCACTCAAAGGATGGGTGACCATGGTGACCCACCTGTAATTCTAGCACTCTGAAGGTGGGGACAGGGAAATCCCCAGAGTAATCTGGCTAATCAAACTAGCTATATCCATGAGCTATGGGTTCAGCTAGAGATTCTGCCTCAATGTAGAAGGTAGCAAATGGCCAAGGAAAATTCCTAATGCTAACCTTGGGCCTCCACATGCAGGCCCATAACCACCCACACATATGTAACCATGCATACACATGAAAAAGAAAAAATGTGGGTGTACACATATCCATCCACTGCATGCAAGGACATACATAAATACTAAATACTGTGTTTCTAGATAACAGAATTTCATCATGATCTGAAGACTTTCGTATATTTGTATATTGTATATTTTTGTATATTTGCTGTGCTATTTTCAGTTTTTCTACAAAGGATATATATTATGTCTGTAGTGAGTTTGGTGTGGTGGTGTGGGGTATGTGTGTGTGTGTTTGTGTTTAACAGATATCTTACTTTGCTTGCTCACACTTGTAGTTCCTTTCATCCTCACTTGCATCTGCCTCCCTGATATGATGCTTGGGACTGAACTTAAGGCTCTGTGGATGCTAAGTGAGCAAGCATTCTGCCACTGAGCTCCTCAGGCCCCTCTCAGACTTAAGCCTGTCATTTTGGTTAAAGTGATTTCTGGCTGAATAGAGTAGATGGAAAATACTCTTCTGTTCTAGAACATGCTCCTGGTCTTCCCTCCTCTTCCACTGCCATCAGCTTCTGCTTCTTGACTTGTCCTTTTAGAACCTTCTGGCAACCTGTTGACTCCATCCCATAACTCTACCTAAGAGGCTATTACCACCACTGTCACAGAGTGATCAGTCCAGATGCCTATGTTCCTTTGCTAGTCACTGACTCCAAGATGATAACTGTGAAGCTAAGGACCCAAGACTTGGTTAGGAGCCACAAGAGTAGATGCTGCTTAGGAGTTTATGACAGCAATAATAGTGTTCTGAGGGATGTAACAAGGAGACTGGACACTGGTTGAAAGTCAAAGAAAGGATGGAGAAACAGCTCAATAGTTAAGAGCACTACCTGCTCTTATAGAGGACCCAGGTTTGGTTCCCAACAACCACAGGGTAGCTCACAACTACCTGCAACTCCAATTCCAAGGGATATGATGCCCTGGGCTCTGTGGGCACTAGGCATACACATGGTACACATATGTACAAGCAGGCAAACACTCATACACATAAAAATAAATCTTTTGAAGATTTTAGAAAAGAAAATGGAAGAAGATTCTAAGAAAGAGGAACAATACTGGAACCCATGAGGAAATTGTTTGGATGCCATGTTTATACGAGATGAACTGGTCTCACAGACACCACAAAATCCACTTTCTCTGAGCACTCCGGTAAGCCCCACCTGTGTTGCCACACCCTTATCAAAGGCTTAGGACCCAGATCCTATCCCCACCACGCCCCACACACTCACAGTCTCAGGAGCATCCTTGTTTGCCCTCTGTCTCCGAAGATCTGCCTTGATAAAAGCTAAGGTCAAAAAAGAAGGATGTCAAAGGCAGAGTCATCAAGCTGGTAAGTTCATACAACAGAAGCCACCCCCATTTCCCTACAGATCACAACTCTCCCAATCCCACTTTACATCAAGATGGAGCTGGCATCATCACTCATCTTGAAAAGGTCCCAGGTCACTGCTGTCCTTGAAAGGCAAAAGCCAGTAATGATGCTGGCATTTACTTAAGGGCCTCACACACACTGTGCTAACCACCAGCAGCAAATCCTCAACTGTGCAAATTAGGATCTGAGGCCTCCAGGGCCTGGTCCAGTAGCACAAGCTGTGGAAGTCAACATCAAACATGGGCCTTCTGATGCCAAAAGCCACTCACCAAACAGATATCCCAAACAGAGATCCGTCAAACCCTCCCATCTGTTCCCCACATTTGTGATCCCCATTGTCATCATCATACAAGACACAGGTTCCAAATTGCCAATATCCCATATGTAGTCTGAGCCTTATCTTGCTCTCAGGCCTCCACTCACCAGTGAGAGCTGATCCAAGGGCAAGGAACACACAGAGGAAGATGTTCCCAGGCTCAGTTCCATAGTTGTCAATAATCTGGCCTTGGGAGATGGTGAAGATGATCCCAAATACCTGGAGAAATGTACAGAAGGCAGGAAACAAGGGTTTAATTGACAGGGCTTTGGGGAGGATTAAGATGCCATACTGAGCCTGCGGTGGTGGCACACACCTTTTTTTTTCTTTTCTTTCTTTTCTTTTCTTTTTTTCTTTCTTTGTTTTTGGTTTTTCGAGACAGGGTTTCTCTGTGGCTTTGGAGGCCGTCCTGGAACTAGTTCTTGTAGACCAGGCTGGTCGGTGGCTCACACCTTTGATCCCAGCACTCAGAAGGGAGAGGCAGGCCAATCTCTGAGTTCGAGGCCAGCTGGTCCTGGAGTGAGTTCCAGGATAGCCAGGGCTACACAGAGAAACTCTGTCTTGAAAAAACAGCAACGAGTCGGGCATTGGTGGCACACACCTTTAATCCCAACACTCGGGAGGCAGAGGCAGGCGGATCTCTGTGAGTTCAAGAGTGCCAGAATAGGCTCCAAAACTATACAGAGAAACCCTGTATCGAAAAAACCAAAAAAAAAAAAAAAAAAAAAAAAAAAAAAAAAAAAAAAAAAAAAAAAAAAAAAAAAACTAGCAATGAAAGATGCCATACTGTAACACAAGATCAAACAAGCAGGGAACAAAAAGAAAACAGAGTTGTACCTGTGCTGAGACGTTGAGGAGACCAGACGACACGCCTTCAGATTCTGGATACGTGAGCTCCACAGCAAACTCAAACCCCAGGGGCAGATAGCCAGTCATGAAGAAGCTGAAGTCCAGACCAGAGAACAAGGCGATGGAGAGCCTCCAGCACAAGACTAGGAGCCCACCTTTCCCCCAGACCCCCTCCCCTGATTTTCTCTTCCATTCATCTGATCTCTGCGGACATTTAGGCCTTGTGGCCAGTGGGTCTCTAATGTCTTCCATGTTCTTCCCTCTAGCCAGCGATGACACATTAGCATTTATGAAAGGGGCAAAAGTGCCTGGTGTGTTTCACTTTCATCTGAGAATATGTGGTCCAGGCCCACGGGCTCTAGGTTAGAAGGGGAAGTCCCTAGACATTGGGCTACATCACCATGGATCTCTGGGACCTAGGCGTTCTCCTTATTTCCTCCCCAACGGGAGGCAGCTGAGAAGGACTGAGCCAGGTATCTCTCCCAGCTCAAACTGCCTGAAGGAAAATAGTTGGGAGGTAGAGCCCAGAAAAGTCCCTGCAAAAGGCCTACAGCTCTATGTATTTTCTTACCCAACACATCTAAAAATGCTAGTTCTAATTCCTACCCTCACCATGCTTCCTTGTGTCTTCACACCATGGCCTCTTTCCTTCCAACCACCCTACAAAGTTGGCCCCACTTATCTTCATAAGCTCAGAGCATTAGGTAACATGTCTGTGTTCTAACAACAGTTGGTAACAGAACTGAACCCTGGACCTGAAGCCACTAGGAATTCCCTAGCACTCCAGATGTCTTGAAGGGCATATAGTTCATGCTTCATTCCATGCCAACAGGACAGCCCAGCTACCTGAGGTGACTACTCAGTTTTTGTTTTGGTTTGGCTTTTTGTGTTTTTATTGTTAAGACAGTCTCTCTACATAGCCCTAGCCATGTAGGGAAATAGAACCAGACTGGCCTCAGACTCAGAGAGATCCTCTGTCTCTGCCTCCTGGGTGCTGGCATTCAAGGCAAGCACCCCTCCATCTGGCGTTTGCCTCAAGTATTAACAACACCCCTTGGCACCATTTCCACATCTCCTGAGGCCAGTGAGGAGTCAGCAAAGGGCACATGCATTGCATCTCTGGCTACTGGGCCACTCTAGGAGCCAGGGGATGTGTTTTCCAATTGAACATGTCAGACATGAAACTTACCCCAGTGTGCCAGCAGTGATGAATACCACCCACAAACGCTCCAGGTTTAAGGTGAAAGTGTACACCACCATGCCCACCAGAGTCATGATATACACTACCAGGGTTGTCTCCCTATGGATAAATGCAAAGAAGTTGAGTCACGCATCCTACTTTAACAGCACCCATCACTAATCTGTTCATTCCACCAGGGCCTACTGAACACCTCTTCTATTTCTATCTCTCTGCAGTGTGCTGGCACACCAGCTTTCATAGAAGCATCTCCAGATAGGTGCAGAATACTAAACCAATGGTTATCCATTTACAATAAATGATCACACCATGACCAATGTTATAAAGAAGAAGACTAGGTAGATGCTAGTCTACTCTCTGCATGCTCTCTCCACAAGCCTAACCTGTCATGTCTTATACATGGGTAAGAACAGTATAGCCCCATGCTTCTTCTGTCCCACACCAAAAAAAATGAGGCGGGGGTGGATAACCAGACAAACATAGGCTGTAGTCAAGGCGGTGATGGTCAAGACACCTTAAAGCTTTCAGTACTGCTTTCTACACGTGATGTCCCAAACCCACAGCAAGGCTTGGCTTGCTGAATCTCTCTGGTAAGTTCTTCCTGCGACTCTTTGCACAGCTTTTCCTGTTGAATCTGTTGAACCAGAACTACTCTGATCCAGACAATGGAGCTGGAAGAGAATGTTCTCTAATCCCAAGATAAGGGCTTGACTCCAAAGCTGAAGGGAGAACCTACCGCCTACTGCCCACTGCCTTTCTCTTTGTGCCTCTCCCACGTTCCTCCCCTCACTCCCGTCACAGTGTTGGCCACCCAGAACTCTCTTATGGCCCTGATTCCTGCAAACAGACCTGCATTCTGCTTCCTGTACCACTTCCCGTAGGGTGTCGCCTCAACACGCCCTTCTACCCCTCCTCCCATGAGCACCAAGACTCAGGGACAACCTCTCCAAACCTTTGCATGTCTGAAACCTGGAACACAGTGGTACACCAGCAAGCACACTATGGTATATGAAACTAGTAATTTTATTGGGGTTCAGAGTCTGTTACATACTTTGCATGTGTTTATGACTGCAATCAGCCCTGCAAAGAAATCTCTGGTGACCAATGAAGAAACAGAGGTTCGTTATTACTTAAAGTCACTGGCTGAGTAAATGCAGAAGGTAGGATCTGATCACAAGGTGGGTTTGGAACATGGGCACCATCTCAGGCTGCATACCGGAATACTAATCTACTATGCAGTTGCATTTCAGGAAGAGGTCAAAGCTGTAGCATCTAGAAGATGCTATTCTCCCCAGGTTTTGAGAATGAGGGACTTCTTCCCTTCACCCCAATCTACTCCCTCTATTCCCACCACCCTGCAGAGCGCATGCTCACGAACATGAGTCATTCTCAGTGTTTCTACAAACTAACCAGACAATAAAAAAAAGTTTTATCATGTTTGTTAAACCACAACTCTATCTACATACCATGGCTACTTAAAAAACAACAACAAAATAGACCTCAATGCCCAATTTCTAGCCTCCAACCTAGAGTAAAAAAAAAAAAAAATCCAGGAATTTGGAGTGGAAGAGAACTGATTGACAGCTGGCTCTGCACACTGGCTAAGGACTGGCTATGTCCTCCTCCTGAGAGGTCAGAGCAAGAGTCTCCCCAGGCCTTTACTACATTTCCTAATTCCTCTAAGGCCTCTGGCTGCCCACGACCCTGCCAAGCCAACATTCCAATCCCTCCTTTTCCTACTGCAGGGCAGGCTGTGGAAAAAGGGACACTGCTGTCCTCTTGCCTGGGGGTGGCCAGTCTTCAGTGCTTTTGTATCTGGCTGAAACAAGCAACTAACAGAGACAGAGAGGCAGCCAAGCTTCGCCAGCAATAATTAAGCCAAGCCAGGCTCCTCGTTGGAGTAAGCCTGGAAGCCACATGCCCAGGAGTGGCCTCAGCTGGCCTTTGACTAGGCCAGCCAATGTGAGACTTGACCTGCCCAGACACACACAGAAGTGGGTCTGTGTGGCAGAAAACAGGCCTACCACTGTCTATAGCCTTGACACTGGGAACTCCGGAGGCTTCGGCAAAGCAGCCTGGAGTGCTGCCTACCCCGGTACAGGACCATCCCAGCAGCTGACTCATAGCTAGAGTTTACTGAACACTCTGTGCGTGAGGATCACCAGAGGGAAGGGAAGGACAGGAGTGGCAGTGTGGCTCAGAACTCGATTACTGGCCTGTCATACACAGGCCCTGAGTTGGACTCTCAACAACGTGGGTGTAGGTTAGAAGTAGGTTAGGAGGGGTCAGTTCTCTAGCTACCTATTCTCTGAAGAATTCCTTTAAGGCTGGCCCATGAACTGATGCCTACTGAATGCCAGAACTCCTCCTGTCTACCTCCCCAGCCTGAGATTACAAGCACATGCCACCGTGTGTGTGTCTTTTTATGTGCATCCTGGGGCTCAAACTCAGGCTCTCATGCTTACACGGCAAGCACTCTATCAGTTGAGCTCCTTCTCCAACCCCCAGCTTGCATTTTACAAAGCGGACCCTTCTACTACACTGGCATCTGCAGATCGGGGTGTCAGGATTTTGTATTTATAGGCCAGGATTAGGCTGAAAAAAAGTGTACTGGTCCAAGACACATCATGATATTTGCAAACAAAATTTTTTTTAAAAAAATTACAAGATAAAATGCACTGCAAACTGGAGTAAAACTGGGGAAGCTCAGTTAGCAGCCAAGGGCGTGGGGCAGTGACATCACCTGCTCTTCACTCTTTGGGGTTTCCACACACTTCCAACTGCTGAGATTTTTTTTCACATTTATTTTCACTTCTCTTTCCCACAAGGCTTTAGGCATATAGAATGGGGAGAAGAAGGACTAAGCTAGCCTTCATGTCCACTATTCCCAGTCCTTCCCAAGATTCCGAAGAGTGTGGACAGAGTTCCACTTTGTAAATGACAAAGCTAAGAGTCTACTTGGCTGCTCAGACCTCTAGCTGCCACCCCATCCCACCCCAAAGCTTTTGAGGCATGTTCCTAATAAGTGTGTCATTTCAAAAGCAAGGGGCCCTGGGTTGTGCTCCAAAAAGAGTCACTCACTTGTAAGTTTTGGACTTATCCAGCCAGATGCCTGAGATCATAGCTCCAAACATCCCTGCAATGACGATGGTCAGGCCAATTCGTCCAGCGTTCACCTCTTCACCCTAGGGAAACCACAGGGACCACCCAGTGGGTCCGTTACAGCCAATATTTTGCAAATACCAGGCTTGACAACAACCTGAAGAAAATTCTAGAATAATTACTCTTCCCCAAAATAATACTCCAGCTGTGTGTTTATGACCCTGTATGCTGGGGTAACATGATCAACCAAATTTTGTCCTTATAATCACTGTCAGTCAGCGGTGTGTGTGTGTGTGTGTGTGTGTGTGTGTGTGTGTGTGTGTGTGCATGTGAACACATATATACATACATATTTTTATCTTTTTTTTTTGAGATAGGGCCTTACTATATAGTCCTATCTGGACTGAACTTGCTATATAGACCAGGCTGGCCTTGAACTCAGAGATCTCCCTGTCTCTGCCTCCAAACTGCTGCTCAGCCCAAATATTTTTAAATTAATACTTATACCAATTCAATTTTATATATCAGTTTCCATTTTACGAGATGAGGAAGATCAGCTAGAACACACATATTTATGTTGTCCTTTTATTTTTCAAGTGGGTCTAACCTGTGGCCACACATCTAAGGATAGCTAGAATGTGACCTGGCACACTTGTAGATAACAATGCCATTTTGTAATGTCAAAATGTGTTGGGCACTGCTGTTGATATTATTATTTAATTCTCACAATCCCCACCATACAGTTAGGAGTCAGTTTGTACCCATTTGATGATGTGAAACTGAGGCACAGTGAGATTAACCTGCTAGCCCAAGGTCCTAGGCATATGTTTTTAAAGACAGAGCTAGGACATGGTCTTAGAACCAGCCCTGACAACAGGAACATCAAACAATGGTGGCTTCACCTGCAAGCGTGACATTCACTGCCTTGGTGCTCCTGACTCTATGATATTCAGTATCGCTTTCCCAATATCCAGCCTTACTGGTTCTGGAAACATTATTTTAAAATGCTTTAATTGGCTCCAGGACAGCCAGGTCTACATAGAGAGAACTTATCTCAATAATAATAATAATAATAATAATAATAATAATAATAATAATAATAATAATAAATAAGATGCTGGGGCTGGAGAGACAACTCAACAGTTAAGAGCTGGGAGGATCTAGCTGCTCTTCCCAGAGGCCAGGTTTCAATTCCCAGCACCGACATGGCAGCTCACACCTGTCTGTAATGCCAGTCTCAGGAGGATATGATGCTCTCTTCTGATCTCCATGGACATTAGACACATGCATGGTACATAGACATTCATTCAGGCAGCATACCCACATACTTAAAAATGAATAAAAATTTAAAAATCCAAAACTCTTTAATTGAGCACATAGGAGTTCCAATTAAACCTTGCCCAAATAATAATTATGATATAAACAAACACATACATATGTACAAATGTCATGACTTATTCTCATCTTTTTATATATATTTTTTATTTTATTTGGTTTAGTGTTTGGGTATTTTGCCTGCATGTACATATGTATACTACATTCATGCCTTATAGTTGCAGACGCCAATCCCCTGGAACTGAAGTTACAAGCGGTTGTGTGCCACCATGTGCTTTCTGACTACTGAACCCAGGTCCCCTGGAAGAGTAGCCAGTGCTCTTAAGCACTGAGACATCTCTCCAGCCCTTATTCTCTAGTCTTAAAAAAATATCTTATGAGAGGTCATTGTAGCTGGGCGTAGTGATACATGCCTTCAATTTCAGTACTTGGGAGGCAGAGGCAGGCAGATCTCTGTGAGTTTCAGGCCACCCAAGGATGTATAATGGAATCTGTCTCTAAATAAATAAATAAATAAATAAATAAATAAATAAATAAATGAGCTGGAAGATGATAGCGCACACCTTTTATCCCAGAACTCAGGAGGCAGAGGAGGCAGATTTCTGTGAGTTTGAGTCCAGCCTGTCCTGAGTTCCAGGACAGCCAGGGCTACACAGAGAAACCCTATCTCAAAAAACAAGGGTAATTATATGTCTTTTTCAGAAGAGAGAGTGGTCTACGATGATAACAAGCTTGTCATATTCATGCTATGACATAGGTTAATACTATCAAAACTTAAATTGAGATCCAGGCCATCTCTCTCTCTGAATCCTGTAAGCACACCACCATTGGAGGCCACCTAGAACTAATTAAACCCAGACTCTGCAGAGACAGTTTTATAGTCCTACTATCTCCCTGCCCAGCATGCCTGGGGATCAGCCTTACCGGGAAGTGCAATATCACCATTCGATTCAGCAGAGTAGACAAGGCATAAAAAGAACCAGCATTCAGACCTGAAGGAGGCAGAGTGAAACACATTAGGATTGGCCATAGGCTAACATCTCAGACAACAGGCTACCATCTTCCTCCAACCCACAGTCCTTAGGGAGGTCAGAAGAAATCTTCATCCCTACTTCCACTCTGTGTGGTGTCCTCAAAGGAGAAAAATTCAGGGAAATGTGAGGTGACTTTCTAGTTCTTCTGAAAGAAATACTTGAAAACAACTAAAAGTAACCATAGTAGCTTTTTTTTTTTTTTTTTTTTTTTTTTTGCCACACACCATTACACCATGGTCCCTTTAGCCTGCTGTGGAAATGACTGTGTAGGACCACTCCAGATCAGAACCATCTATGGTTCTCCTTCCTGCTTTGTCTAGACCTTTGGGGATTAAAGAAGCAGTGGATATCCTCCACCCCCTCCTGATGACCCTATTCCCTCTGTTGAGCATCCAGACCTTGGAGCCCTGACACCACTCCACCCACTGGCTATTTCTCTCCTCTCTCCACCCCTCCACTTCTCTGATTCAGGGTCATACAGAGCTACTACGTGAAATTAGACTAGACCTGAATGAGCATTTAGTTGATGCCCTAATTCATCAGTCCATTCAACAAATAATGGAGTATCTAGAAATTACCGGTAGCAATAGAGTATAAGGGACTGGGGAGATGGCTCGGTTGGTAAATAAAGTTTCTGCTGCTCAGGCATGAAGACCTGAGTGTGGATCCCTAGCGTACATGCAAAAGGTTTGGATCCCTAGTGTACATGCAAAGAGCCAGGCACGGCCTCTGGAGTCTGTAACCCCAGTGCTTTGAGGAAGGGAAGAGACACGTGGATCCTTGGCTCACTGGCCAACTAGCCTGGCAAAACTGATGAGATCCAGGTTTCAGTGAGAGACTCTGCTTAAAAAATGTGAATTGGAGCCGGACATTGGTGGGGCACGCCTTTAATCCTTGCACTGGGGAGGCAGAGGCCGGCAGATCTCTGTGAGTTTGAGACCAGCCTGGTCTACAGAGTGAGTTCCAGGACAACCTCCAAAGCAATACAGAGAAACCCTGTCTCGAAAAACAACAACAACAACAAAAAGTGAGTTGGTAGGGAAACAGAATGGGGAACAGGACAAGGAATTGGGAGGGGGGAGGCAGTAGATAATAGGATCAAGATGTATAAATATATGAAAATTTCAAATAATAAATAAAAACTACTTTTTAAAAAGGTAGACAGTAGCAGGAAGACATCTAATATTGACCTCTGGCCTCTGTGCATTGTACATATGCACACACCCACACAAACACATCCATATGTGTATATAAACACATATGCAAAGGGACATAATAAGGTGATTTGCCCAAAGCCACACAATGAGTGACTACGCTGAGATTGGAATTGACCTAAAAGGAGAAAGGGGCTCCTGGCCTTCCTTCAAGGATGACTATGATGATAACGATGGTGATGGAGATAATGACGATGATGACCGCACCACATTCATAGGTACTAGCCCTCTCCTAAGGACCTTACAATCTTTATAACTTCCCTGGAAGTTAGCAGTGTTAGCATAACCATTCTATAGATGAGAAAATGCACACAGTTAAAAAGCAAACCCAAAACTCGGTGGTACACACTGTTAATCATTTCCCACATAATCCCAGCATTTCAGAGACTGAGGCAGGAGGATTTAGAGTAAGAAGCCAGCCTGAATACAATTCCATTTTGTTTTGTTTTGAAAAAAAAAAAGAAGCACAAATACCAGGGGTCTTTTTTTTTTCTTTAACGGCATATTGAAGCTCACAAGACTGCCACAGGCACATGTCACATTCTATTTGTGGAGAAGGGTACAAGACTGGACACACAGCTCTCAGCAGGACATCCTTGGGAGTTTATCTTCAGTGGAATCAGTCCACAGAGTATCAGATCACAGAGGCATCTAGATGAGGTTTCTCTTTGGGCCTCAAGGTTTTGGCTAAGAAATAATAAAATTTAAGTACAAGAATGGTCCTGTGGCACCTCTCGGGAGCACAACTCTAAGCCATAGTCTTCAAGGTCCCCATAAAGAATGGACCAGTGAAAAGAGTCTCTGAACTCAAAGACACACTGACTGGCCTAGGACCAGATATAACTAAGTCTCTCTGTCCATTTTTAATCACAAGTGATTTTTTATCATAAGCAATGGTGCCGAAATACAGTTGACATTCTTCCTAGATCAGGTTCCCAGAGAACAAGATACAAAGCAAAGGTCAGATTCTCATGCAAAATAGATCAGAATTTTCATTCCACAGGGACAAGCACATAGGCATTAAGGGGTAAAGTGGGGTTCAGTTTACTGCTGGTGTTTCCAGAGCCCTTGCTTTAATCATCAGATGTCCCGACTCAAAACAAAGGTATCCCTAAGGCAGTCAGGTTCCTTCCCATCCTAGCCTCTCTCAGCAGGTAACCCCACAGATGCAAAGGGTTGGGTTCAGTGTGGCCTCCTCAACAACATTGAGCCACAGAAGGCCAACAAATGCCACAGGTTACCCAAAGTTACAACTTCCAGGTTAATGGTGGTCACATAAGAAAACATCCTACAGGGGACCAGAGAGATGGCTCAGTGGGTAAAAGTACCTGCCACCATGTCTGAGGATCCAAGTTCCATCCCCAGGACCCACATGATTGATAGAAGGAGAGAGTCTACTCTCACAAGTTGTCCTCTGACCTCCAGAAATACATGGTGACACACACTGACACACAGGCATACATACACACAAATAATAAATACATAAAGAGGGTTTAGTTGCCATCCCATCAGCATCTTACTGGAAAGCAAACCCAACTAACTTGAACCACACACCCAGACACTTAGAATTCCATTCCTGAGTTAAGAGAGTCACCAAGGGACAAGGTCCTGAGAAGTGGTGTGGGCTGGAATGTTGGAGAACACAGCGAGAGAAAAAAAAAAAAAAAAAAAAAAAAAAAAACCAACCTCCTGGCCTCTTCTCGCCTGACCCTATTATCTTCCCACCCTTCCTGCTCATTCTTCAGCCTCCTGGCCTAGCCTGACCCTGCCAAAGCCAAGTGAACTTTGGCTTCAGATGGAACAGCTGTTCTCAGCTTGGGTCCCCAGCTGGGATGAGATGAACAAGGTAGGCAGAATTGAAGTTAACACAGAGGCACTATCCAAGGAGAGAAAAAAACAAAACAACCCCACCTCGATATTTGCACTTCTGTGAGGGAACAGTCTGAACACCCTGGTCCAGGCCTCACCCTGGCTGAGCTGGGGATCAGTGGTTAGAGACCGTGTGTAGTCTATCAGTTAGAGACCGTGTGTAGTCTATCAGTTAGAGACCGTGTGTAGTCTATCAGTTAGAGACCGTGTGTAGTCTATCAGCACAAGTCCAACTGCACCGCAGAGGTTGCTGCTTCAGGGGCTCTGGAAATGAGCTTCCATAATCCGTGTGTGAGCAAACTTTCCAGGTGATTGTAACCCTGCTGAAGTTGAAAAATACTGACTCAGTAGAGAGTGGTTTACCAATAACCTCTCCCTGCACCCAGCTGGACAGCCAGGGTAAAGGTGAAGGAGGGCAGAGAGCAGAGATGCACGCTACAAGGCTGTCTGTCTTTCCCATGCTCTATGCACTGGCCCCAGAGCAGTCAGCAGCTGATGTGTGGATTCCTGAATCAGTCTTTAGATGCCCTTCCCCACGTCCTCAAGCATTGCCAGACAAGTCAGACAGCATAAGTCCACTCCAAAAGGTTGAGAACCTCACACCCAAGAGCAGGAAGAGCAGGAATGATAGGCAGGCTCTGCGCTAAGGGCGAGGCACCTCCTCCACAAATCCCAGGTGGTGGGGTTCACATGGAAGAGGAGGCCCAACACCACAAGATCAACCCTTCCCACAGTTACTTCAGAAATCCCCAAATCTGCTGCAAGTCGGAACTGCCCAGAATTCGTACAAAGGCAAGCCTTCACCTATGCTGCCTGAATCTGAGTTTCCAGGAGAGAAGCATGTAAAACAGAACATTTGATCAAGTATGCCATTGGATTCTATCCTTGGGGAAGCTTGCTGTGCTAACAAGCTTTGTGTCACTGTGATAAAATACCTGGGTCTGGCAGTTTGACTGCAATTGGAGGTGTGGCTTTGTGGATGTGGGTGTGGCCTTGTTAGAGGAACTGTGTCACTGTGGAGGCGGGCTTTGAGGTTTCCTCTGCCCAGGATGCCACCCATTGTGTCTCAATGAACTTCCTGATGCTTGCAAGTTGTAAGACTCTCAGCTACCTCTCCAGTACCGCCATGCTCCCTACCATGATGATAATGGACTGAACCTCTGAAACTGTAAGCAAACTACCCCAATTAAATGCTTTTATTTATAAGACTTGCTGTGGTCATGGTATCTCTTCACAGGGGAAAAAAAAAACACATCAAACTAAAGACACTGGGATAATCAACTTTTAGGAGAGAAAGGCTTCTTTTTGGTTCAAGTTTTCAGATTCAGCCCCATTGTTTTGGGGCCTGGGACAGGCAATGCCCATCACGGTGCAAAATCTGCAGTGGATCAGACAGGAAGCTAAAAAGGACAGGAAGGGGCCAGAGCCCCAATATTCCTTTCAGAAGCATGCCTACAATCATCCTGAACCCTAGTTCCAGGGCATTCAAAAGGTATGCATGTGGTATACCTGCATACATTCAGGCAAAGCGTGTAAATACACACACACACACACACACACACACACACACACACACATATATATATATATATATGATTAAAATAACCAAATCTTTAAAAGTTATAGTTTTTAAAAGAATACTGGAATTAGAGGCATGCGCTACCACACCCAATCCTCCTCCTCTTCTTATTTTGTAAGATTTATTTTTAGCTGGACTTGATGGTACATGCCCTTAATCCCAACTCTTAAGAGGCAGAGGCAGAGGCAGGTAGATCTCTGAGTTCAAGGCTAGCCTGGTCAACAAAGCAAGTTCCAGAACAGCCAAGGTTATACAGAGAAGCTCTGTCTCAAAAAACAAAATTATTTTTATGTGTGTGCATGTTTTGCCTGCATGTATGTATGTACACCATATGCGTGCCAAGTACTCTTAGAGATCTGAAGAGGGCATTGGATCTCCCTGGAACTGGAGTTATGAACTGTTGTGAGCCACCATGTGGGAGCTAGGAGCCAAACCCATGTCCTCTGCAAGAGCAATAAATGTTCTTAACCACAGAGCCATCTCTCTAGCTCCATCAATTATTTTTTTTAATTAGGTAAATCAATCTCATACAGTAATGGATTTCACGGTGGCATTTGCAGACATGCACATCATTGTACTTTGTTAAACTCCTTGTAAGCTAGATCTTACAGGCACTCCAAGATCCCTCTCTTGGTCGCCCCCACAAGGTAAAAGTAGGGTAAGACACTGGAGAACCCCAAGGAAAGGGAACCTCAGGCTCACAGACCAGATGTCAGACACCTGGGACAGTGGCCTAGCACAAACTTGGAGGCAGGTGTGGGAATAGCATGGAAAAGCATTCTGCCTGTCACTGTGGCAGCTGTTAGAGGCCACAAGAGAGCAGATTCCTGAAACTTCATTCATTGTTGTCATGTTTTGGTGACACAAAGCTCACTGTTCATACTGCTACTCAGCTTTTTTTTTTTTTTTCTGAGACAGGGTTTCTTTATGTAGCCCTGACTGTCCTGGAACTCACTCTGTAAACCAGGCTAGCCTCGAATTCAGAGATCTGAACACCCGAGGTTGGCCTTGACATCCAAATGTCTCTGCCTTCTGAGTGCTGGGATCAAAGGCATGTTCCACCACTTGCCCGCTCAGTCATTTTCCTTGACTACATATCACCTTCAATGTGACAAGAACTATTAGAAGTCCTGGGGGTGCTGGTGGAGATTGGCCATTTTTGCTGGTTTTCTCGATGCTTTTTTAGACAAGTGGATTCCCTAAGATCCTTATCACTGCCTAAGAGTGCTTCCCTTGGGCTGAAGAATGTAGCTCATTGTCAGAGTGCTCGCCGACCATGAAATAAGTCATAGAATTGATCCCCCAACACCACATAAAACAGACGTACATGGTGGCACACGTCTGTAATCCCAACATTCAAGATCCTCCTCAGTCATTCTAGGGCAGTCTGGGATTTACAAGACCCTGCCCTAAAATAAAATACATACAAAAAATGTTTGCTTTATTGCCTGTTTTATCATTTAACCAAACAGATGAGGAAGAGTGCCTAGAGTGTCCAGTGATGCATGATTAAAATTTATAATTCTGACTAAAGTATAGGAATGCAAGCCACCAGTCATAGGAGAGGCAAGGAGGAGTTGCTTTGTCCCCCACAGTATGGCCCAGAGTTGGCCCCCCAATAACCAAGAACACCATCTTCAATACATAGGTTGTTTCATTCTTTTACAGGTCAGTGACCTGGCCCTGCCATTCACAGCCTCCAGCACTGAGGACCACAGCTCTAGAATGTATCATTGCCCAGCAGGTACCACTAGCATCATCTTCAGGCACAGAAAACACTTAAGCACTTATTCTCCCCAAGAGCCACAAAGTAGGCCTCAAATACCCAACTATCAAATGCAGTCATGTTCGCAGAGGATGTACTCAAGACAGGGTGAAAAGTAAAAGTTCTCAGAGTTAGGGAATCCTGCGTCTGGAAGGGAACCCAAAGGCATCCAGTTTCACTGTTCTGTCCAAAGCCTAACATTCCTCAGTCTCCTCACCAAGTGCCTGGTCCCTCCCATGTGCTTGTATACTGCCCAGTGATTGGGCAGCTCATAACTGCTTTAGCTGGACATGTCTAGAGGTTGGAGGCTTTACTGGGGATGAATGCAGAGGCATACTTAGAACTGAGAAACCGAAGGAAATGAGGGATGGAGAACCAGATTCCAGAGGTTTACGGGGGCCTCTAGAGAGGCTTAAGATGATAACCAGCTTTGGTGGATGGCTGAGAAAAACACTACTTCTCCACAAGGCTAACTGTCTCTGACCCAGTACCTTAATAGATGAGGATTCTGAGGTAAAGGGCACCGATAAACCTAGTCTGCAGTTGTTTAATTTTTATTTATTTATTGTTTTATATGGATGGATGTTTTGCCTCTGAGTACCTCTGCGCCACATACATGCCTCGTGCCTGGGGAGGCCAGAAGAGGGAGTCAGATCACCTAGGAGAGGAGCTTCAGACGGTTGTGAGCTACCATGTGGGTGCTAGAAATTGAACCCAGTCAATGCTCTTAACTGCTGAGCCATGTTGTCCAGCTCTCCTGGCAGGCAATTTTAAGCACAGATATACAAGGAAATTCATGGGTAACTGTGGAATATGCGAACAAACGCTGGCTTTGGATGTGGTGACAAATGCCTGTAGTTCCAGCAACAGAGGAGGCTGACACAGGAGGATCACTTAACTTTTTCCAAAGCCTGGGTTATGTAACAGAGAGAAAAACAACACAGGCTTTCAAGTTTAACAAACGTGTTTGAATCTGGCTCTGCCACTTGCAGTGTATGGCCTTAGTCTAAATACCTAGACTCTCTGAGTTTCAGATTCTTTCTCTGTTAAGTGGGGGTGATTACAGTATTGACCTCGTATGTTGTGGTTGGTGGTTTGAATAGGTATGACTCACGTGTTTGAATGCTTGGCCTATAGGGAGTGGCACTATTAGGAGGTGTGGCCTTGTTGGAGGAAGTGTGTCACTGTAGGGGCAGGCTTTGAGTTCTCATATATGTTCAAGCTATGTCCAGTGGAGTACACAGTTCATTTCCTGTTGCCTGTGGATCAAAACTAGAACTCTCAGCTCCTTCTCTAGCACCATGTCTGCCTGCAGGCTACCTTGCTTCCCATCATGACCATAATGTATTAAACCTCTGAAACTGTAAGCCAGCCCCAAGAAAATGTTTTCCTTCGTAAGAGTTGCCATGGTCACGGTGTTTCTTCACAGCAAGAGAAAACCTAACTAAGGCACATGGATACAGTAGGAATTAACTCAAATCTGATGGTGGTGGTGTTATGAAACAATGATTTGAGCACTCATAGAAAACACAAAGTCATAATAGTCAAAATAGGCCAATATAAAATAGTCAAAATTTGGCCAAAATAGGTCAAAATAGTCTCATTTTAGTTTGTCTTGTCAAACCAACCTCATGTCTTTGTTTCACAGGTTACTGAGAGTGTTACACACTTGACTTACTTTCAACTTTATCCAGTGTAGGCTGTGAGTCAGGGCACTTAGGCAGAGCTACAACTTCTTGAACTAAGAGTGCCCATTCACAGACTAGTATCCATAAAGGATAGGTATTTTTGAATGCTATGACCTTGTTCTTTTGTTTTTCAAGACAGGGTTTCTCTGTATAGCCCTGGCTGTCCTAAAACTCACTCTAGATCAGGCTGGCCTCGAACTCAGAGATCTCTGCATGCCTCTGTCTTCCAAGTGCTGGCATTAAAGGTGTACACCACCACACCCAGCCAGCAAGACTAATTTACAGATTCATTCATTCACTCATCCATCCACCATTCCTGTCACTCATCCATCCATCACTTCTGGAGTACCTAGTGTTTAGTATAGAGGAAAAGGCACAATCCATTCACTGAATTCAGAATAGTGGGGAGCTGGATTGAGAGATATTATTTTAAATCCCAAGTATTAAGATGTTAACAAGAGAGGGAAAAATCATCTACAGCTGTTGTAGAGACAGGATACTGAGATTCACAAGCATTTGTCAGAACATGCATGGAAAGGAATGGCTTTTCACTTTTACAACATCTGCAGAGGCCCCAAGGTCAGCCCTAAACAACTTCACCTGCACACTTGGACTTGGGAAGAGTAAGAAACACAGGACATATCAGGCTAGTTCCGGGCACTTCTGGACACCTGTGTACCTTACCATAGGTGATGACCAGCAGCACGAAGTTGAGGTTTTTGAAGAGTCGGACAATGGAACTTAAGTACGAAGCATCAGGGGACGCCAAGGCATAGCTCAAGGACTGCGCCCTGCTGGGAGGATACTTGGGCTTCTCCTTGAATACTGAAAGGAAAGTAATAGAGAAGAGGGTAAATCCCTGGGGTCCCATCCCAGCAGTACCAGCTCCACACAGACACAACCTGGCTCCATCATCTCAAGAGGGGCTGAAACTGTAAAGGAAATGACAGTTTACAGAGAAGTCTTCCCAATCCCTTTCCTAAAGCTGTTTCTCATTGTCTGAGGCTTTGCAATGGAGTTGCTTTTTCTTTTTCTTTTTCTCTTTTGCAGTAGCAGGGATGGAACCTAGGACCTCAAGCATGCAAGGCAAGCACTTTATCTCCGAGCTATTTTCTCTAGCACTGTCATTTTTCTAAATTGCCCTTTCTTTAATTGCCTCATTGAGTCTTCCAGGTGGTGGTCAAAGATCAAGGCAGCCCATAATAGCTAGCAAATAACATAACTCAAAGCAAGGAAGGTGCACATGGGTGAAAAGAAGTGAAAGCTAAGCTTTGGAAAATTAGTGAACCCTGGGAATGGCTTAGCCCCAGCCCTCCTTCCAAAGGGGGAGGGGACTACAGAGCCATATAGTCTGGAACATGGCAGCCAAAGGCTGTTCCCTGAGTCAAAGAAAATTACAGTAGCAAAAGCTGAGAGTGTATTCCTTGTTTCACTAACACTGAATCGGACATGTCTAATGAAAGAGACAAGGTCCAGATGTGACCACTCTTGTGTTAAAGGCTGAAGAGTGACTGTGGAGAAACTACTCCATTTAAAGTCTAATTCCACGAAGCCAGCATGACTTGACCCTACCGAGTGCCATTTGGCTCTCTGTAAGGCAGGTGTATTTAACTGGTTATTTGACTAAATTGGGTCCCCCACCTGTTTTGAGCAAGCACTACATGGCCTCTGGCAAGTCTCAAGAGACTTCTGCTGGAAGGTGAGCAGTCTGCCTCCAGAGGAAGTTCTGGAAATGAGATTGGCTCTCCCTGCAGATCAAAGTACCCCCACCCCAACCACTCCAGCTTTGACTTCAGAGCCCTGCCTCTTCCTTCTCCAATAATAGTCTGGCTAAATTCGCTCACTGGAATGTGCCATCCATTGTCTTGGCTGCTCGGCTCCCCTTCCATCAGAAGAAAGTCATGCAAGAAGGTGATTTAGCTCCAAGCATTGAGTCTCAAGGATTTGGCAACCATGAACCAGGACTCACATAAGATTTTTGCATCCTTCACTCAGTCAACTGCTATCTAATTAAATATCCCAAAATAACAATGTCCTACCACCTAGGTTTGCAGTTGCAAAGAGCCAGGACCTTGATGGCTGTGAGCACAAGCATTTGGAGGCAGGCACATTACAATTTCAAACTTCAGTGGAAGCAAGAGGCCCTGGGCTGGCTCATTCTTCCTTGCTTCCACACAGAGCTCCCTGCTGCTAGCCTGAGGGAGCACTGTCCTCTGTCTAAGCTACCAGGAATGAAATGACATAGAGAATGGTGGCATGAAACACACATCTAACCACCTGACTCTGCACGTGAGCCAGGACACAGGGATAAACCTTTAATACCTGAGATAGGACTTTAGGGCAGAGGGCAGAGGGCAACCTTTAGATGGGTGACTAACAGGAAAGAAAAAGTCTACCTGGATGTCTCTGACTTTATCCCAGGAAAAAGTTCATCACCTACATGAAAACAATAACTGTTTCTCTTTTGCATTTTTTTAAAAAACTCTTTTGTGGGTTTGTTGTTTTGTTTGTTTTCTTTGAGACAGGGTATGAGCCTATGTAGCATAGGCTCCTTAAATTAATCATCCTCTTATCTCAGCCTCCAGAGTGCAAGGATCATAGGGCCTGGCCAGGATGAGTAATTGGACATCTGTGTAAAATGTTAATAGCAGTTACCTGAGTTTCCCTGTTGGGATGAAGTTGTTCCAGGATAAATTAATGGCCACTCCTTTCTTTAACTCTTTTATTCTTAGATTTTTCCACAGTACCTTTGTTACTTTTATTATCAATATTAATGATGAAGAAATTTGGTCCCCAAGTATTCCCAGGTTAACCTTAGATTCTTAGTGTTTGTGGAGCAGTTTCTGTTCATATTTTGGAATTTATTATTATTATAATTTATAATTTAGTCTTAGCTTCCTTGTTGAAGAGGTCCTACAAGTCACCTCATTTGTTGGGTTGTTAGGGAGTAGATGAAACCAGACAGTTTTCACACATGCCTATGACACTGGAGGTCCTCCCTGGGGTCTCATCAAGGTGACAGCAGTCTACCTAATTCTTCTGGTGAAGTGATAATGGAGACTGGTCAACTACAAGTAAACCTTTCCTGGGCTGCTAACAAAGTACATAGCACCAGTAAGCACTGTGTTGGGGACAATTACTCAGGCTAAAACATCTGAAGACTAAAAGAAGCCCTGCTCCAGTATCTCTAAGTATCTGTGGTATTTAGGGCCATGTTCATAAGGTACCACCAGAGTTGATGCAACTTCCCCACCCCCTACCCACCAGCAACCTACTAATGATCTTACCAATGATGACAAGGATGAAGAGGAGAGTGGCCACACCTCCTATTATGTAGAACATGATGCTGATGTGGTAGGCAAGCTTTTCCTGGTCTTTGATGTTGGGTACCAGAACAGGAGGGACCAAAAACCCAATTGCAATTCCAAGCTATAGAAGACAGACACATCAATCAGTTATCAAATGGCCAAGAGCTAAGAGACAAATTTAGAGACTGCTATTAGGTAACATAATTTCTCAGGCTGGGCACATGGCATGCAAGCATGAGGACCTGAGCCCACATACCTAGCACCTACATAAAAACTGGGTGTGGTTGCATGTGGCTGTCACCCCAGCATTGGGAGGACAGAGACAGATCCCTGAAGCTTACTGGCTGGCCAGCCTCACAGCATCAACGAACTCCTGTCTCAAAAAAACAAAGGCAAAGAACAATAGAGAAAGACACCCAATGTAAATTGTAGTCGGATTTTTCTTTGGGCCTCCAGCTCACAAATAATGACATGGAGACTTACTATTAATTATGAAAGCTTGGCCTTAGCTTAGGCTTGTCCCACTAGCTCTTATAACTTAAATTAACCCACTTATTTTAATCTACATTCTGTCGTGTGGTTCATCACCTCATCTCTCTGTACTACCTATGCTGCTTCCTCTGTGTCTGGCTGGTGACTCTGCCTTCTTAAGTCCCACCTACACCTCCTGCCATTCAGCTTTTTATTCCACCCATCACAGCCATACGTTTTCACACAGTGTATAAAAATCTCACAACAGTCAGCCTCATGTGAACATGCACACATAAGCATGTACTTAACCTACACATACACACACATAACGAACAAATTTAATTCCCAACTTCCATTCCTTCCTCACACACAAATCAGAATTATTTCCCCCATCAAGATTCCTTTGATTGACAACTTGACTTATACACAATTCTAACCCAAAAACTATGGGGGAAAACACACACACACACACACACACACACACACACACACACACACACACACACACAGCAAGCTGGCTCTCTCTGGTGCAAATCCATAGCCCCATCTCTGGGATGCAGTAATATAATGTTGATTATTTTTGTCTTGTGCTATTGAAATGATCAGTTTCACTGACTCTCTTAGTCCAGTGCTAAGAGATCAGCTGAAAAGCTTTTATAACCTTTAGCCCCAGAACTTGTCTTCAGTGAGAACTGGAAGTTGTCAGACCATTTATAAGCGTGAATGCTTCAGTTCACTGTAGAATAATTTAGCAACATCCAAAGTTTCTGTAAGATGAGGTCACACACAACTGCAAAATAGTTACACACTTGAACACACTCATGTGCAAATTAAAATACCCCATGTAGGTGTTGGAGTGAAAAATCCGAGGACCTGGCAGAAAATATAACTTGGGTGTTCCTGACATCAGAAACACTGTGACTCAGCAGTACCTAACTAACATGCAACTCCCCAAAGTCCTCTGCCATCCTTAATTGTTGGGAGCCAGGGCAGTCCAGGGCTTTCTCTGAGGCATGGATGTATGGAGAAGGAACAGTTTCTTGCTAAAACCAGGAACATGCTTGGTAAGGTCAGTAATGGCCTGGGGCCAGGGCCTTGGGGAAGCTGCAGTTTTAGATCCTGGGAGCCCACTTTGCCTCAATTTGAAAGTCTGTGGCTATCAGCTCTGAGGCCACTGAGCGCCCAGTCTGTGGTGCATTGAGGTAGCCTGTGTTCCTTCTAAAGTGCAATATCACTTTAACTTGTGGCTGAGTCCATTCCATTGTATGATAGCATCTGATGGTTCTGTCCCATTTTTCCCTGATAACAGTATATAAGATGCTGTCCTCTTAATAAACTTGCTTGTCTAGAGCCATTGACTCATGAAAAACCTTCTGACTCCAATTTTCTTGTCTTCTTCATTTCTCTCATCCCTGGCCCTCCCCATCAGGAATCTGTCACTGGATAACAGCATGTTGGTCCAGGTCACAAAATACCAAGGCATAAACTGGAGAGAGTTCATCAACTCAGGCAGGCTTCCTACTCCACAAGCACAGGACAGATGGACAGACAGGAGTCAGTCCCTGGACTCAAAGCCCATTTTCTTGTCGTACTGGAAGGATCCTCAGACAGATAAACAGCTCTCCCTCCTCACTGTCATGCCCTTCAGCTGCCAAGTGAGTCCTGCATGGGCATTTCCTCAATTACTGTCAATCAGATGGTCCCAGTGGTTCCTAGTTCTGGAGTATGCAAAAGGCTGTGTGAAGGGTCTGGATGGCATGGCTGTTAAGAGCACACTTGCTGTTCTTCCAGAGGACCCAAGTTCTGTTAGCAGCACACACATTGGGAGACTCAAAACCACTGATGACCTCTCTGGTCTCTATGAGCACCTGCACACACACACACACACACACACACACACACACACACACACACACACACACACACGGGAGTGGGCAAACATGCTAAACAAATTAATGTAAAAAGCATGGTAAAAACATGTGACAAAAGGCTGGAGAGGCAGAACACAGGCAACGAAAGTCAAGTCTGTCCTGTGTCCTTTTTGTAACTTCAAGGAACACATCACCATGCTTTGGTAATGTCAATGGTCAGGGATATTTCCAGGGAATAGTTAGAAACTTGTCTGAGTAGCCTGAGGTCTTTGAGTAGCCAGAAAAGGACATAGTTTGTGTGACCCTGTCATATGTCCTCTTGGCTCATGCATTAGAGGAGCAAAGATAAACCAGCAAACAAACCATCAGTGCTGGCATGGAGCTTAGTGGCAGTGTTTGACTAATGTAAGCAAGGCCTCAGCAAAACCCCTCACCAAATTCACACACCTCACTTACTATGAAATGCAACATATATGCCATGTCATCTCTGAGGTCCACAGGAACTCCGTCCCATCACCATCCACATAATATGGATCAGCAAATTACTGTGTGAGTCACAGTTCAGTCAGAACCCTAGCACAGTGCTCTTCTTCCCAGTCTTGGCTGGCCCTGGGGTCAGATTATTGACCACACCATACAAAGACTCTGGGTTTTCCACAATAAAAAAAAAAATCAAGGAACTTTGTGGCCACACAGTAATGAGGCCTTGGGTCCACATGGGACAGAGAACAACTGGTCTCCATCTGAGCATTTAGTTTAGGTCCTGGGCATTTCATCTCCCCGACACAAGTTGTTGGCAAGATGGACTCTGCTCTTCTCCATCAAGAGACAAAAGCCTGAGTCTTACTGACCCAAACTCATGTCTCCTTTGGCCACCCATCTCCAAGGCATCCTGGGCTATTCCTAGAAAGATAAACTCACTCCAAGCCCCAGCCTGAGCCCCAGTGGGCTCATTCCTTTCCCCAGACATTGTCTCTAGGATGCATTCCTCTGAACTTGAGAGTTTCCAGGGACTAGCTCTCTACTGCTGAATCAAAGGTGTCCCTTCACTGAGTCAGTACCTCTCCCTGCAGGAAAGCCGATGACGGGGGGTGGGGGGAGAAGGTCTGTCTACAGCCCTTTGGCTCTGAGGGCTGCCATCAAGTCTGATCTCCAGTGATTTAGTCTGGGCTTGCTTTGCTTCTAGAGGAGCTCATGCCCAGCTATGCTATATTTTTCATCACCTTTCACCTCACCTCTCCACCTTTCCACCTCAGCACACACTGAACATATCACACTGCACAGTAGGAAAGGGACATGCTCTGGGGCCAAAGATCTGAGTTCAATCCAGGCTCCACACTTACAACTTGATTTCCAATGTCTGCAGGTGAACTCACCCACAGGACCTGTTACCTCCTCCTCAAAAGAGAAGACAATCTCCAGCTCACTAGGGTGGGCTCATCCCTCATCTGCAACTTCAGCTCTTCTTCTTCTCATCCTTAGTGGTCTCAGGAAGTGGACCCGGTGGACTCACATGTATGCCTGGCTTATTAAAGGCTCTCCTACCCCCGTCCTCCCCTGGCTCTCCACACTGTCCTCCCCTGGCTCTCCACCACCATCCTCTCCAGCTCCTCCTGTATGCTCTTTCCCTATTCCTTCAGTCATCTTTCACAAAACCCTCTCTCTGTCCCCTTCAAATCCTTCTCTCCCCCTTCACCCTTTCTATCTGCCTTCCAGGCAACTGCAATCTCTCCTTCATCCAGCCTGCCAATGCTCATGGTTCTCAAAGCTCACTGGCCACACTGCCCTGCTCTGAAGTCTTCAAGGGACTGCACCCTCCACAACCCAGAAGAAAAGAAATCAATTCAGCACTTACCTCCCTCCCCCAGCGTGCTGCTCTGGCTTTTCTTACCACTTCCAATCCATTCACTTTCCAGTCTCATCTTTTCCTGTGTCACTACAGATCCCATCCTCCCATCCAGGTAGGACAGATCGTGATGTCAACCCTCTGGTTTGCACCTTTATTGAAAATTCTCTTATTATTCCAATGCTATCTCAGTGGCCATCTCTTTATAGTGCTTTCCTTGATTTTCCCAGGCAAGCATGATCTCCTTGAGTAACCTTCTCTGAGCCTTTGGTTTCCACCATCTTTGTGTTGTTTATTCGCTGGTGTCTGGTAAGCAGGCTCCATGCTTCCTTAATAGACAGTGGTCATGAACAAGTGAGCTATAGTCAAGGGTGTATTGGGAGGATCCCACTTCCAGAGCCAATTTGTCCATGAGCCCAGACTACTGAAAAGATGGGTTTGGAAACCTAAAATCTGGACAAGGTTCTTAAAGAATATTTGCTATTTTAAAAAAAAGCATCTTTGGGCTGGCAGACAGCTCAGCAAATAAGGGCACTTGCCACCAAGCCTGACAACCTGAGTTCCAACTGAATTCAACCCCTAGAAGCCACATGGATGAGGGAAAGAACTGATTTCTACAATTTGTTCTCTGAACTGCATATATGTGCAATGGCACTCATGCGCATGAACACACACACACATGTACAATAAACAAACAAATATAAAAAGCATGGTTAAGGGTCTTTTTTTTTTTTTTACATCAGAGCTCTCCAAAAAATGAGACTCAATCAAGATTTCAATACGAAGATGGTGCTATGCAAACCTGAACTATAATACAGAATCCTGGGGCTATTAATAAATATGGGGGCTGGCGAGATAGCACAGCAGGTAAAGGTACTTACTGCCAACCAAGCCTCATGACCTGAGTTTAACCGCTTGACCCCACATGGTAGAAGATAGGAAAGTTATCTCCTGAATTCCATACATACTTACTGGCACCACTGCCACGTCTCCACCCTCCCCTGTGCACATGTATGAATCAAAGTAAAATAAACTAAAAAACCTTTGCCATACCCCTTGGCACCTCAACATTTAAATCTGCTAGTGCCTGACTGACCTGTACAAGTGGAGCATAATGGAGGCTCCAGGAGCCCAAATTATGCAACAGAGGCCCATGTTTGGACCTGTGGTGGGGATGCAGCATGGAGTCCTGCAGATCTGAGAGCTCAGGGCTGGACTTTAATCGTGAGGACATGCTCCCAGCCACCCAAGGATGCCAGGCAGCTCTGAGGGATAAACCATGGTGGGCAACAATGGTCACAGAAGCAAAGCCTACTCAGATGACTATATCTGAAATCCCCAAATCCAAGCCCTTGGCTTCTTTTGAAAAGGCCAAATCGGGATTAAGGAAGTAACGGGTCTTAGTGAGCAAAAATGACCCCATTGATTTATGGGGAATCACTCATGAAAGGGGTTTGTGGATCTGAAGGCAGAACTTAAGTGCGGGAGAACCAAGGAAACAAGGCCACAGCTGGTTAAATCCAGACTTCCTTAGAGCTCCACCAAATTACCAGGTTTGTCCTCAGAGCAAGGATTATGCTGGTGGCTTACACTGCAGAGCCATTCTTGGGTTTCCTGGTCCCTGAGATGGACCAGGGGGGGGGGGCGCATCTATGGAAATGAGAGTAGCCCACAGTTCTTGACTCCTGTAGAAGACAATAATGACTGAGCCCCGCACCATGTGACAGGTGTGGAATTAATCCCCATTCCAAAGCCAGTTGAGGAAGCTAGCCTTTACTAGTGTCCACAACAATAAGTGGTGAGCCTGGACTTCCAGCTCAGGTCTTTGTATCCATCCGGCTAAGTGTGGCAGCGGTTAGCTGTTATCCAGACTAGAAGGGAGCACTGGGTGTGGTGGCATGTGCCTGCCTGTGTCCCAGCACTTGGGAAACTGAGGCAAGATTTTGAGTTAGAGGCTTGTCAGAACTACAAAGTGAATTCCAGGCTATTCTGGGCTATGTTACTGTCTCAGTAAAGACTGAGAAGATACAAAGCACCAAACAAAAAGGAAGGAGCCTAATATATGCTGCATGCCTACTGTGTGCTGGACAGCACCCTGAAGAATTTTCCACATGCTGTTTTATTTAAGCCCTCAAATCCACACCCTCCCTCCCCTGAATTCAATAACATCATCGCTAGATTTTTACAGATGAGAAAACCTTTGGAACTGGCTTCCCAACTCCCAATGGCTAAGATTCAAACCCATAGCTATTTAACTCCAAAGCCCTTGATGTGAGAGACAAATTCCACAGAACGATAATGCCCTGGAAACTTGACATTGCTTTGGGCTGACAGGCTCTAGTCTGTAGTTAGAGCTGTTGAAGAAGCAATGGCAAGAGTCATTTCCAGCCATAGTTGGCTTTGTTTACCACAAAGTGACAGCCCATGGTATTGCATGTGTGTGTGTGTGTGTGTGTGTGTGCGCGCGCGCGCGTTTGCCTGCTCGCACAGGTGGGCACACACACTATTTTTTTTAAACACAGGGTCTGAGCTCCTTGAGAAGGTAGGCTGTCAGGCCAGCGAGTCCCAGGGATGCACCTGTCTCTGCCTCCCCAGGGTTAGGATTGCACATGCATGTCACTGTACCCAAGTATTTTTTACATGGGTTTTGGGTATTAATTTTAGGTCCCTGTACTGAGTAACCTCCCAGTCCATTAAATACGTAGCCTAGACTTGCCTCAAACTCGTCATCCTCCAGCCACATCTTTGTCAGAATTTGTTTGCCAGTGTGCACCACCACAAACAACAGGGGTGTTTGCCTGTAGGACATTTAGTTTTGTTTAGCTTCTCCGTTAGCACGTTGAAGACAAGAACATTGACTGTAATTTCCTTGTGTGACCCCCTCCTCTCTAAACACACACTAAATAAATGAACAGAATATTAAAGAAGTTGTGATGGTTAGTTCTGATTGTCAACTGATGTAACCTAAAATCACTGTTGGGGAGAGTCTCAATGACAGACTGTCTAGATCAGGTTGACCTGCGGGCATGTCTGAGGGGGGTTGCTTTGATTGCCTTAACTGAGGTAAGAGGAGCCTTTGAGGGCAGTATCTTTAGCAAGTGTTGGGGCCTAGACTGGATAAGAGTTGAGGAAGCGAGCTGAGCACCAGACACACATGCGTTTATTTCCTCTGCTCTTGGATGTGATGTGACTAGCTGCCTCAAGGTCCCACCTGGTCTTTCCTGCAATGGTGGGCTTTGATCTGGAATTGTGAGCCAAATAAACCCTTTGTCCTCTGATTAATTATTACTATTTATTATTATTATTATTATTATTATTATTATTATTATCATTATTATTCATGGTGGGCTTTTTGTTGTTTGTTTGTTAAAGACAGGATTTCTCTGTGTAGCTTTGGAGCCTTTCCTGGACCTCGCTCTGTAGACCAGGCTGGCCTGCCTCTGCCTTCAAGTGCTTGGATTAAAGGCATGCACCACCAACACCCGGCCTATTCATGGTGTTTTATCACAGCCACGGAAATGAAACTAGCATGGAACTGATGCTGACCAAGAGCTTTTTGTTTCATTTTTTGACCCAAGCCTGGTGCTTATGTCTTCTGTTAATCATCCCCAACTCTGAAGCCCCCTCTTATACACATCCCTTCTGTTCACAGCTGGGTGTTCCCCCCACCCACCCCCAACATTGTTCTTGTGGTAAATTCTGCAGAGGGCGGGGTGGATCCAGTTCTCCAGAGAGCTGAAGTGAGGTCTCCTCTTTCACAAGAGCACAGATGACTGCTGGCTGCATACTCACTGGTCTCTCGGGCTGGCCCAGCTGACACAGCCTCAAAGAACTTCCCTTTCATTCAGGAAAGAGGAGACAGGAGTAGGCGTTTCTGGAACTGCCCAGCCAGCCAGGGTTGCAGCATGCAAACCTCACATTTGAAGAGACAAGAGGGCAAAGTTCTACCTTGGTGCCCCTGGAGTCTTCATCCTGTGTTTGTCCATTCAACCTAACCACTTCCTGCCCTTTGACAGATAAATTGGCCCAAAGGAGAGGAACTGTTATCTTTTCCTGTGGCACTGTCCATCTAAAACAGTGTCCAAGTGGTGGCCAATCTTGATTATCTCTCCAGCATTCTAACCCTGCACAGACTTTCTTAGCCATCCCCTTTCTTTCCTTTAAATGTAAAAGCTCTTGTGGGTCCCAGGGATCAGGGACTGAATTCAGATTAACAGGCTTGGGGGCAAGTGCCTTTACCCAGTGACTATCTTGACCTGCATGGCAATAACTTCCAATGTCAATCTCAGACCTGCTGCTTTAGTGATTACATGAACAAGACTCAGTTCTTCTTCCTAGAGTGTGAAATCCAAGAAATAACTAGGATGGGCCTCACAGAACTTTTTTTCTAGGAAGCTGACCAACCCTGTCTCATGACCTCAGAGAGAAATCTGGAAAGAAAAAGAAACCTAAACCTTACACCAGGAAAACTATAAGCCATACATGTCCATCACCGCCCCAAGAGAACAGCAATAGCAATATAACCTTGTTATTTGAGGGGTTACCCAATAGCCCCCAAACCCCAAAACATATCCCAATGTTCAGGACTGAAATTATCCCCCTTCCTTCTTACTTAGCCCAACAGCTTAATTACTGGTCCCTCTGACTGGTTTATGGTCTAAAACCAGGCCTGACTGACCCGTGCAGGCCCATGGGCTGCATGTACCAAAATAGCTATGGATGAGGCTAAACATGAAATCACAAACTTACTTAAAACAATATGAGATTTTTTTTTGTAACTCTATGGCATAGCAGTGTCACAAGGTCAGAAGCTTGTGACAATCTGCTTTCACTTAAATGTAAACCCCACAGGGGCAGAGAGGCCTGCCTGTTTTCCCTGTCCACACAGCATCACCAATGCTCTAATGGTTTGGCATGCAGTAGACACTCAACAGTTGTTCAATAAATAAAATAATGGCTCTGTTGCCTTGTCTCCTAGAGTCACATGATAAGCCGAGGGACAATGACCTGCATCCACTGACTTTCATTTGTCACTTGGCCTGCTGTCAAATGGGAAGACACAGGAACAGCGGGTAGAATTTGTACAGATAAGAGAGAAGGGAGAAAGATTGACCAAGGCTGTAGGGATCAACTGAATAAGTAGAGATCCAGCCCAAGATGACAGGAAGCACATGAAATTGTGGATAGCATAAAGAATACATGGCTAGCCATACCCAGGGCAGACAGTGGAGGGCAGAGACCTGTTATGTGAACAGGGCCCCAGACTGGAAGTCTTTCAGACTTCCAGAACTATAGAATGCCCAGCCAGCAAGGATCAAGGGCAGCCTCCTCTCAGGAACCCAGAAGTTCCAAGAGGTTCCTACAAACAAAATGATCAGAATTGAATGAGCTGACCCTAAAGAACACAGTGCTGGGCCTGCCAAATGGAGGACATAGCCCCTAGTTCCAGGTTGTACTTCACAAGACAGACAAGGCATGAAATATGTACAAAGAAAACTCTTTTCTTTCCTGTCAAGGGGCAAGCCTGGAGTCTTTAACTTTTTTGTTTGTTTGGGTTCAAGAAAGAGCAACCAAAGTCAACATCTGCAGAGTATTTCGTTATTTTTTAAGACATCTGCACATCCCGAATATTATTTGGGCCTCAGATAACCCCATGAAACCCACAGCAGGGGGCCCAATATCCAGATGGGGCAGCAGAGCTCCAGGAAGGCCTCGTTTCCACGTCATAATGGAATTTAAACGACATGTTGAAGTCACAGGGTCAGTCAGGTTAAGATCAACATCTAGACCTCTGAGATTCCTTTCCCAGGCCTATGCCCTTCCTATGGAACCTGCTCAACTCCAGTGAGGCACCAAGCAGCAGCAGATCCCAGGAAGGCATGGGGGAGATTCCTGGTATCTCAAGTGCAGAACAAGCTATGCTGATCTTCGGGATGTCTGGGACATCCCACATAGATAACATTGACTGTGGGCCTCTTACTGACATTCTCTCCACGGTCGTTCCACAAGCTGGTTTTGGGAGGAGACAATGTTAGCATCTCCACAAGTCCCCAGAGCCTTCCAGACCCCGAGACATATGTTTTCTCCCACAAGTCTTCAAAGAATCGAATATCAGCATGGAGGAAAATCTTCCTTATGCCACAGGAAAAAAAGCAAGGTGTTAAGAGGCCTGCCCCGGTGCCACATGGCCAGCAGGCAGGCAGGATGTCTCCTGGGGCTGGGGCAGGATGGGGCAGAAACAGAAACAAAGGACTTCAAGATGTGGTAGCTGGTTAGAGGAGAGGAAGTATGCTAGAGAACACTGAGAAGAACTCAGAGCCTTCCCAGGCCCCACCCCTCCCAGCTCCTCCTACCTGGAAGCCGAGGTGTTTGACCACCTGTGGCTCTTTCCAGGACCCACTTCAAAGCTTTAGAAATTGAGGAAATGATATAAAGGATTTTCTCAAGGTGGGGATGGGTTTCGATACACATAAATGTGAGGAAGACTAGTAAGAAGACACACACACACACACACACACACACACACACACACACACACACACAGAGGCCCCATTCCTCCTCAGATCTTGTTAATTAGTTGTCTCAAACAATGCTCCAAAATTTTTTTTCTGCACTGAGGAACAAGAAGCAACATCCTTGGGCGGCCAAGCACCGTGACTAGAAGAGAAGACCTTGCATCGAGGGCCTTCCTATCCCATCAGAGTCCTCCATCCCTCCAGCATCAGCCAGGCACAGCTTCTTCAGATCCAGGTCCCAGAGCTCCAGCTGCTACCCAGAGCTCTATCTAGAAGTGTGACATACTGACCTCACCCTCCCACATACCCCACACAGATAGTGGGGGCGGGGTATAGGGTTTCCCTTGCTAGCTTCTGCTCTCAGCTTCCCAGCTTCTGACGCCAGAGAGAGAAGGAACTATCCATAAAGGTTTCTGGGAGAGCAGCTGAGATTTTCTGAGCAATTCGAGCCAGACAGTCGAAGGAAGTCTGTGGAACGTAGGTTAGGGCCAAAGATGGATGGAGATGAGGGTAATGTTTACTGAAAAGTTTCTGCAGCCTGATAAGCCTCTCCTCTGATGAAGCAATCCAAATCAGACCAAACTGAACTAGGAAAGGCCCAGGCTTAATGGATAAAACGCTCCTAGATGATTTTCTGCCCCCACCCCCCAGAGAGGAGATAGGGAAGAGAGGCCAAAACCCACATGCCTGTTTTCTGGGGGACAGTTTAAATACCCTGTGGGAGTGGTCTTGAGTATCTCTGGGGGAGGGGCCATCATCTGGTGGGCTTTCTGAGATGTAGCAGGGTTTGGAGAGAGATGGGTAGGGGGCTTGAGGTGGAACTTCCACCAGAACACCTCAGATCTTGGATATGGATGCTGGGGGCCAGGGTGGAGCTTCCACCAGAACATTTACTGAGGATGCATTTGGTCCCAGGAGTTTCCGAAGACATTGCCTCACTCATGACAGCTTCGAGTCCAGCATCCCTGCTCCAGATAATGAAACTGGTGTCTAGAGAGGACAGGTGTCCTGCTGGAGGCCTCAGACTCAGCGGCCAATTCCTTGGGTCTCCTCCTGCACCTAGGAATCTGCTTCTAACAAACCTCAATCCTAGAGGTTCACAAGCCACCTTTAGAGAGACTCTATAGCCTCAAGGAAGGAAACCACAAGGCAATTCTCAACTGCTGGTTTCCCCAGTGTCCCAGGCAGAGAAGGCAAGTGCTCCTCCAACCTCTTCAGATCAAACAGTTTCCCCAATCCATTCAATCCACTCAATCCAGCTCTGTAAATATGCCCAGGACAAAGGTCTGAGGAGCTCTGGATTGCTCAACAGGAAGCCACTATCCTCAAACAAATATCTCCAGAGTAATGGACCTGCTAAACATGGCTGTCTTAGAGCTGCTCACTCCTTACAATATTATAAATATGTGAGACACCGTAGCCACACCTATGTGTGTGTGTGTTGGGCAGTGGTGGTGCATGCCTTTACTCCCAGCACTCAGGAGGCAAAAACAGGCAGATCTCCGAGTTTGAAGGCAGCATGGTCTACAGAGTGAGTTCGGAGACAGCCAGGGCTACATAGAGAAACTCTGTCCCTAAAAATCCAAGTGTGTGTGTGTGTGTGTGTGTGTGTGTGTGTGTGTGTGTGTGTGTGTGTAATCTATTAGGTCTTGGGCTGCCCATATAGCCAGATGATTGATTTGGGGAGATGGAGGCAGTTAAGTCAAGGAAAGCACTTCTGGAAACACATCAAAGATTATCAGGCCATGGAAAGCAGCTGTGTGCAGCCAATAAACTTGGGTACCTCCCTTCAGCAGTCTCGGGGTTGTGAAGGTATAATCTCCATGTGGCATGGGTGCACATAGAAATACACACATGTATGTATACATGTATTTATATGGATGTATGTCTGCAGTCACAGAGAAGACACAGTGAAGTAGTGCATTTCTTCATAAGACACCATACTCACACCCATATTCTGTCATCTTATTAGATGCCTCTATTTCCTTTTTAATTTTAGACAGGGCCTCATCTACAGCCCAGACTGACCCAAAATTCACTCGGCAGTATAGGCTTACCCCAAACATGCAACCACCCTCCTGCCTCTGCTTCCCTACTGCCAGGATTGTAGGTGTGAACCACAACACCTGACTCACCTCTGTCTAAATACTTACTAAGCTTGTTAACTCTGCTTCCCTGGACTCATCCTGAAACCCTCTATGGCGTGGTCAGGGATCCGGCTTTATTAAGCAGATGTCACTGAGCACCCCTCAGGCTCCTGGTAGCAGTGCTGGGCTTGCATCTCCCACCTCCGCTGACACTCATCCTCTCTCTCAAGATAGAATCTAGTGGAAGCCAACGCCAAATTACACATCATAAGGCTCTGATAGACGGTCTCATACGAAGTAGGTAAGGAAGTAAAATCCAGCCCACTCCCATCCATCCCCCTCTACAAACGGTCATCCTGCTGATACCTCTGCCTGCTTGGCCAGGCTGCATCTTGAACCATGAGTGAAGAGAAGCTGACTTCAGAAAGCTGGACCACCAGAATCTGTGACATCATACCCTTCCCTGCTGAATGAGTCACCAAAGAAAAGGGGTGGGGGGCTCGTTCCACAGGATCAAGGAAAGCAAGATGCTCCTCTGAGTTTGGGGAATTCTACTAAGCAAGAAGATGGGAGACAGCGAATGAGGAGGAGGAAGACCTTGTGGTTCCTTATCACCCTGAAGGGGTTGTACCCTTCACCCTGCAATCCGCCCAGGGCTGACTGATGTGGGTAGATGGGGGCAGTTACGCCAAGGGAAGGACATCTGCTGGAAGTGCTTCTAGAAACAGATCAAGAGTCAGGCAACAGAAAGCAGCTGTGTGCATCTGATAAGCCTGGGAGCCTCCCCTCTGCGGGATCATGGGTTTGTGAAGGAGGGTTTGTGCAGTCTTGTTGTGTGGCATGGAGGTGACCCAGAATCCGTGGCATCCCAGAGACTCCAAAGCCACGTCACAAAGGGTTCTTGTCACCACGGCCTGGGAAAATGACACTTTGTCCTTGCACCTCATTTTGCCTGTAGCTTCAGAAGCTCTGTGGGGACACGGGGACACTGCTAAGAAGCTTTCTAGGATGGCTCAGTCTCCCTTCCGATCCAGCTCTTGGCCACGTTGCTCATTAAGAATCAACTTTAGAAACTGGAAAGATGGTTCGGCAGTTAAGAGCACGTGCAGTCCTTACAGAGGACCTGAGATAGGTTCCCTGCACCCACATCAGGAAGCTCACAACCATCTGGGATGAGCTCCAGGGAATCTGACCCCCTCTTCTGGATCCCACAAACACCTGAATTCCCCTTTGCACACACACAAACACACACACACACACACACACACACACACACACACACACAAACACACACAATTTAAAAACAATTGTTTTTCTTTAAGAATCAACTCAAATTTCAGCTTCTTAGAAAAGCTGTCTGCTTTCATCTTACTGTGTCTAGTATTCCCGCCCCGCCCCCCACTCATCTCGACTAAGAGGATGGAGGCAATAAGATGAGCACAGCATTTCAGTGCAGGGGATTGAACCTAGGTCTTTGTGCATGGTACATAAGTTCTGCTGAGATACATCTCCAGTCTCTTTCTTCTTTGGTGTTTCTTATTTAATAATTGCTAGCTAGCTACCTGCTCTTTACACAGCATCCCATTGAATTCTCCTCCACTTTCTTTGCCTTGGCCAGTATAATCTCCAGTTTATAAAAGAATCTGAGATTCACAACAATTATGGGTCTGGTTATAGGGTAAATGGCTACACTAAAGACAGTGTGCAGCGCCTCAAAGATGGGTAGCATAGTAACCAGGCCTCTTAGAGATTAAGGCTTCTCTAAATGTTTGTTCACCAGGATTGACCAGTCACGAGGCTTTATTCCCATAACAAAAGAGACAACCCTGACTTATAGGCAGCCACTAGGTGGGAAGAACCCATTTCTCTATCAGAGAATATGCCTCTTTTCTTTTAGGGGCAGCTTAGGGAGACATCGCAGAGTGACAACCATCAAGACCTGGTGTGCCATTAAATCCCAGGTTCTCTTCTTAACACATTGCATAATTCAGCCGAGTGTATCTCTGCGTTTGAGGCCAGCCTGGTTCAGGGATAGCCAGGGCTACACAGAGAAACCCTGTATCAAAACACCAAAAAACAAACAAAACAAAACAAAACAAAACAAAAAAGAAACAAAGAAACACACAATTTAGCCGGGTGGGCAAGAAGACCCCAGTAGCAACTACTGGAAAAGCATATCACTAACACTGATGCATTTAAAAATAACTCTGACCACATTTTTTGTTGTGTAAATCTCCCATCTGCCTTAGTGGCCAGACTTGCAATCTCCTGTTTCTGTTTAAATTGTTCAATGTATAACCTGGGGCCAGGACCTAAAAGAGGTTTAAGGATGACGGCATATGTGAAATATGTAAGTCTATGGTTAGTATGTAAATTAGTAAAATTTTCTGTTCAAGGCTGGTTCCCTTTTGTACATTACCCCTCACACAGTATTGTTAAAGAGCTTTTCTTCTATTAGTCTCTAAGCTGCAGAGTGATCTCTCACTGGGAAGGCATACTCATTCCATAACAGTAAACAGTTCAGCAATGGGCAGTTTTTTCCCCCTTTAAGTTCCCTCATGAGCCAAAATTATCCTGGACTATTGAAAGATAGTTCCCGTAATAACCATTTATCACCACCCTGTGTATTTGAGCAAACATCCTTTTGGCTTATTTACTTATAGTAAAGCCTTTGGAACATATTGGTTTAGCGTATCATTACTATCAACCCCAAAGCTAAGAATGTCAACATACTACATCTGAAATGACCCCGTTTTGCTGTAATCAAGCTACCTGATGTCCCCATCAGTGACTTTGGTAAATACATTGATTAATGACTGTCTTGTTTTGTGACTATAAAAGCTCATGTAAAGTCTTCACAGTGGAACATGTTGTTCAGGGCGACCTGAATCTGTGTCCCTGGGCCATGGTCACTCATGTTTGCATCAGCATAAGCTGTTTCTGGTTGTTCCCTTTGGTTTGCATGGACACCTCCAGTGACTTGAACTGTCCAAGGCTCACGAATACATCATCTTGATTTCTTTTGGGGAAGTAAAATCCTATTAAGTCATGGTCTCAATGGCAGGCAACTGTTATGCCCAAAACCCTGCTCCTGTCAATCAGGTCCGGGCCCTTTGGCAAGTTTCCCACTTGGTGATAAGATGGGGAGGGAAAAAGCACAGAAGGGCAGTTCATAGGAAACAGAGGTCAGTAGTGTGAAGGCCAGGGACTGTGGTCCTCAGGGCAGGGATGTTACAGTAGTCTAGGGCGTGGAGGCTAAGGCCCCTACCTCCCCTCTTCTGGATAAGACTCCCTTTTCAATTTAAATATGGGGGGAAAGTAGAGGTAGATGAGCTTAGTAGAGGCCGGAAAGGAGGTCAAAACTCTGGAATCTGAGCCTGGAGGTGGCCTTTAATCCCAGCACTCAGGAGGCAGAGACAGACAGTTCTCTGTGAGTTCCAGGATGGCTGGGGCTGCATACATGGAGAAACCCGTCTCAAAAAACAAAACAGACAAACAAAAATCCAAAAGAAAACAAAAAGTCTGGAATCTGAACTCTACCTCTGTTGGGTAGAAACCTGATATCCTAAATTACACACTACTGTGTTAAGAGTGAGTCAGCTGGCCTTGTCAAGACTATGGCCAGGAGTTACACACACACACACAGACACACACACACACCATTCATCTGAAAACATGCTACAGTGAGGGAGAAAGGATTAATTATCCCTTTAATGAGATAATGTTGGCAGCAGCCTCAGTGAAGCCTCCGTTGGGCAGCCCCATAATGCCTGCTTTCGAGCCCTAACTCAGAGAAGCCTAACTTTCCCTTTTCCTTCTTCTCTGTCTCTTTCTTTCAGATACCGACCTATGCCTGAGCGTTCTTTCTCACTCATCTCCAACACTCTACCTTGACCCTACTACTTGCCAGCCTCCATTGTAAAGGACAGAACTGGGTTTCTCTCTTCTGCTTCTCCAACTCCCTACTCCCAGAAGCTGCTGAGATTTGCACTTTGCATGTTTTGTTTTAAAAAGCAAAACCAAAAAAACTCTAAAACTAGTAACATTGTCCTTAATCTTCCTTCTGAGTCCATTTCTAAATTATTTCAGTAACAGAAGCCTACAAAAAGAGCCAGTGTGGTGGCTCACTCCTTTAATCCCAGCACTCAGGAGGCAGAGGCAGGTGGATCTCTGTAAATTCGAGGCCAGCCTAGTCTACAGAGCTAGTTCCAAGGCAACCCAGGACTACACAGAGAAACCCTGTCTCAAAAAAAAAAAAAATCCCAGAAAGGTTTTCAGCTGGAAATGAGTAGGTATGGAATATTTTTTCCCCTGATGGTGGTAGTTAAATATGTGGTTTAAACTTTCACTATTTCGAGTGAGGGCTTAGCTCAATACTATTGCAGGTGGCCCTGAATTCCATCTCCAACATCAAGGGGGAAAGGTATTTTAACCGTTTTGAGCAGGTAGACCAGTTCCATTATATTAAGCACTGGCTTTATTGTGCAACAGTCACATGATCCAACTCATCTTCTCAAACTGAAACAGCACCATTAAATGCTTCCCATTACCCTTCCCCCAACTGCCATCCTCTCTAGTTTTTTTTTTTAATTTGACTAGTATATGTACCTGTAGCATAATACAAATTTTACTTATATGTTTTTTATTATTTGGCCTTTGTCCCAGTTCCTGGCTCAGACCTCCAAAACTCTCTGGAATGACCTGAATGACAGAGATATCTTTTTGTTATTCTTAAACAGCCTGTGGTAGTTTGAATGTAATTGGCCCCCATAAACTCATAGCATCATGTCTGCCTGGACACCGTTATGGTTCCCACCATGATGATAATGGACGAAACCTCTGAACTGTAAGCCACCACCTCAATTAAATGTTTTCCTTTATAAGAGTTGCCATGAGGCCGGGCATTGGTGGCGCATACCTTTAATTCCAGCACTCAGGTGGCAGAGGCAGTCGGATCTCTGAGAGTTCGAGGCCAGCCTGGTCTCCAGAGTGCGTGCCAGGATAGGCTCCAAAGCTGAAACCCTCTCTTGAAAAACCAAAAAAAAAAAAAAAAAAAAAAAAAAAAAAAAAAGAGTTGCCTGGTCACGTTGTCTCTTCACAGCAACAGAAACCCTAACTAAGACAGAGCCCCCCACCAAACTCCTGAGTTTATACTAATGAGGTAACAGGTTAAGGCCTTCTAGACAGTGAGGGGGGTGTGGGTGCAATTAGCTTTACTGAGAACAGCAATTACTGGAAAATGGGACTACCTGTTCCACCTTCCCTCTACTCCAAGGAGAATCACTCAAGACTGGCTGGATAAAAACTCTAGAATCTAGAGACAGAATTCTAGAGTCTAGAATGTTGGATCACAGGGAGTTTCCAGGCTGGGAACACACAGAGAGCTGGGAGGTTAGCCTGCAAGGATCAGGAATAGCTCCATACACTTCCTCCTCTCATGCCCCACCCTGCCCCCGTCTCTAACGCTTCCAGAATTGCATCCTTTAAAAACCGGTAAGTTTTAAGTCAGGGGTATTCTCCCCAGCCTGTGAGCTGTTGCAGCATATTAAATCTTTGGGAACCTCTATCTGGTAATCCGGTTGATCAGAAGTAAGGGTCGTCCCCAGAAGTCATTCACTACCCTTGTGAAAAGTGGGGCAGTCTTGTGAGACTGGACTCTTGCGGAGTCTGCCAAGTCCAGTTTGCTGTTAGTGAATCACAGGACACCCAGCTTTGCGCTTCTGGTTTCACCTGTTTTGATGACCAGTGTTAGCAGTGCCCCTGCTGAGCCGAAGACTCCTGTTAGCTTTGCCAAAGCTACCACCACTTGCTTTGCTTTTCAGGAACTTGGTAATACAAGCCATTTGAAACATTTGACCCTTCACTTGGGATTGTGCAAGTGCCCAAGAGTGACCTTTTGAGCACTTAAACACCATCCTGGAAGCACACTATAACAAGGCCATTTTCCTAACTCTTGTTCTATAGAGAGCCTTTAAATTTGGTTACACGATCACAGATTATGTTTTTCACTTTTTCCTTCAGTTCTTCTCAACTCAGACTGCCCTGCTTTAACTCCAAGCCTGCCTCAGCTATGGCCTATGAGGAGTGCAGTTGAAACTTGGGGCTCTTTTGTCCTCATCTCTTGCACCTTGTGATTCAACTCAATTTGTTTGAAAAGTTCTTTGCAGTGATTGGCAGACTGCCTGTAACGCCAAAGGGGCCTGATTGAATAACAGATAAATAATGTATAAATATCTTCTTCCATTCTGTGGGCTCCCTTTTCACTCTGTTGAAAAAGTCCTTTTATTTACAAAAGTTTCAAGTTTTGATATATTTCTTTTAAGACCTGTTTTGGGCACCATTATCTAAGAAATCATTGTCAAACTCAATATATTAGTTCTTTTCACTATATTGTCTAGAAAGCACTTTATGTATCTAGCTTCTGTGTTTGTCTTTGGTTCATTTTGAGTTAGGTTTTATATAGATATAAGGGTCCAACTTCATTTTCTCAAATGTGCCTGTGCAGTTTTCCTATTATCATTTGTGAAAGGATAATCTTCCTCATTAAAAGACCTGGACTCCCTGGTAAATAATCTCTTGATCACTGGGCTGATGAGATGGCTCAGTGGATAAGGCCCCTTGCCATTGAGACTGAGAAGCCTAAATTCAATTTCTGGAACTCAGGTGGTAGAAGGAGAGAAATGACTTCTGGAAGTAGTCCTCTGACCTCCACATGTATATGTGCTGTACTCTGTACACACACACACACACACACACACACACACACACACACGTTTAAAAAAGTGGCTCATTGGTTAAAAGCACTAACTGTTCCTCCAAAGGACTGGGGTTCAATTCCCAGCAACCACATAGCAGTTCACACCTGTCTGTAACTCCAGATCCAGGAGATCTGGCATCCTCACACAGATATGCAAGCAGGAAAAACCCCAATGTAATAAAATAAATCTTAAGAAAAAAATAGGAAGGGAGAGATTGTTCAGCAATTAAGAGGTCTTGGTGCTCTGGCAGAGAGCACAGGTTTGGTTCCCAGCACTCACATTGCAAGCTCATAACTATCTGCAACAGTGGGTCCAGGGGATCTAACGCCTTCTTCTGGCCTTGGCAGGCACCTGCATGTAGGTAGTGCACATACTTAAAAAAAAAAAAAACTTTTGATCATATACATGAGGGTTTACTACTGAATTCTCTTCAGAATTTCATTGATCTGTATATATGTCTTTCTGTCAAAGCCATTCTATCTCCATTGCCACAGCTGTGTAGTAGGGTTTGAAACTCTGACACTGTCATTACTCCAGCTACTTTGGAGCCTTTGAGCTTTTCCTTATGAATTTTAGGATGATTTCTTTGATTTTTGCAGGACAGACCACTTGGATTTGGAGGGTGACTGCACTGACTCTGCCAACCATCCAGAGCAGTGGCCATCTTCACATTATGGCATTTGGCAACTGAGAAAGGCAGAATGACTTTCTGTTTAATGTCTTCTTTACTTTTAGCAACAGTTTATGGTTCTTGGTGTACAAATTTTTCACTTCCTAAGCTTATTCCTGAGTTTGATTGTTGTTGTTTTTCACTATTATTATTATTATTATTATTATTATTATTATTATTATTATTATTATTATTTTGGTTTTTCAACACAGGGTTTCTCTGTGTATGCCTGGCTGTGCTAGAACTCACTCTGTAGACCAGGTTAGCCCCAAACTCAGAGATCCACCTGCCTCTGCCTCCTGTGTGCAGGGATTAAAGGTGAGTGCCACCATACCCCCAGCTGTTTTTCACTGTTATTAATGGAACTGTTTTCTTAAGTTTCTTGCTGGATTATTTATTGTTATGTATCAAATGCTGCTGTATTAAAAACAGGTTATAATGCTGCTAATTCAGTGTGCAGTCCGAAAGCAAACTAGAGGAGGCTGGAACGTTCTGGGAAGGATCCAGAATAGGAACACAAAGCCATGACCTTTACTACCACTTGAACACTGCTTTTTCTGGCTGTGCTTAGTTGCTGTAGATCTCTGACAGATTTGCAAAGGTCATATCAAGAAGTTATTTTGGCTAGTTCCTAGCTGTTTATTCAATGTCTCTGCAGGGAAAAAAGGACCTAGAACCATCCTGCTGACGTCACTCCCCATTCCCTCTTATTCTGCAAATAGCATCGCCTCAAGGAGATGGTTTTGGGGCCTAACTGTTGAGAGCAGAGCCAATGCTGGGAAGTAACCACACAGGCTAGGCTAGAATAGGACAGGAGCAGGGGTGCAGGACCTGAAGACTTTAACTTGATTCCATGTAATTAAAAGACATGGTAGCAGGATCTGGAATGGACCAAAGCCAAGATGGGAGCCAATGAGGCCAACCTGGACCTCCTCCAGGATGCTGGAGAATGTCAGAGAGCCAGGGTTAGAAGCATCTGCAACGGATCCTATCCTATCAAAGCTGCCCCTGGCCCTTGTTGACTTCTGGATCTCAAGGAAATTGGAATTATGAGCCCTGCCCACAAGCCTAACCTCAGTCTGATAGATAAGGGACCCAAGCCCCCTCTCCTTCTAACTGGACACCAGATGCAGCATACAGCAACTACATAATAAATTGGCCCTGACAAGAATGGCTGCATGCAGGCAACCCCCTCCTGTGCAGCTGGCTCAGTGTCCTTCAAACTAAAGCTCTTAATTGGCAGCCTTGAATGGGAGCCAGCTGAAAATACAGAAACCTGTGGACAGAAAACTACAAAATGTTGCCTCTATATCTCTGAGCCCTCCCTAGAGAGTTGGTTGAGGAGGCCTCTACCGGGCACCTGAAAACCAGCCCCATGGCTGTGTTTGTGGAAGGCTGGACCACTTGGCCTTCAAAGCAGAAGAAAGTAGAACTGAAATTCAATTCTATGCCAAAGTCTCAGACTAGCAATTTCACTTAACCCATGGTTTTAAAATAGAAAACTTAACACACAACACATAACACACACACACACACACACACACACACACACACACACACACACAGAGAGAGAGAGAGAGAGAGAGAGAGTGGGGAAGGGACTTTAAGCTTGGTGGAATATTCCTACAAACCTGGTTCTAGGAAGCTGAGGAAAGAAAATCTCAAGTTTGAGGCCAGTCCAGTTATATACCAAGACCATGTCTTAAAACTAACCAACCCCCCCCAAAAAAAACCCTAAAACCCATTGGGTGATGGTGATGCACACCTTTGATCCCAGAACTTGGGAGGCAGAGGCAAACAGATCTCTGTGAGTTCAAGGCCAGGCTGGTCTACAGACGGCACAGCCAAGGCCACACCAAGAAACCCTATCTCGGGGAAAAAAAAAATAACCAACTAAACAAACAAAAACCTCAACAGCCAAAATAAATAAATAAATAAATAAATAACAAATAAACAAAACCCACCAAAAATAGAATCTTTGAATTAGATACTGATTTTTAAAAACCAAGGACCTGGAGAGATGGCCCAGAGGTTAAGAGCCCTGGCTGCTCTTCCAGAAGACATGGGTTCAACTCTGGCACCCACATGACAGTTCACAAACGGGCTATAACCTTGTTCCAGGGATCTGATGTCCCTTTCTGACCTCCTCAAGTACTAGGCATGCATGTATATTCATAGTCATACACACAGACAAAACATCCATGCAGATAAAACTTAAGGAGAAAATAAAAATAAAGCCAATTTCATAAGCCAGACAGTGAAAACCATGATTCCATTTATATTAGCATCCAGAATAGGCAAATTCAGATGCAAAATGAGGTACCAAGTAGAATGGTGGTTCCCAGGGGCTGGATGGAAGAAGAGGGGAAGAATTAATGTTTGATGATGGGTTTTGCAGGGGGTTGACAGGTGATAACAGTGAATGTAGTTAATTCCTCTGAACTGACAACTTACTAGCCCTTCAAGACGAATTTGTTACATTTGTTTCATCATGACTTAAAAAAAAAACCAGATTTCAAGCCATATGTGGCAATCTAAGACTGTAAATCTAGCCCACAGGAAGCTAAGGAAGGAGGACCAACAGCAGTTTAAGTCTAGCCTGGGCTATGTATGACAGGGCCTGGTTTCAATTCCCATACCTGTTCCAAAACTTTTTCATGTGAAAACTCGTACTTATAGTTTCTCTTTAAATAAGAAAGAAAAGAAGGTAGGAAGACACATCTATGGACATGAGGTTATAATTTTTGTAGCAACAATTGGCCTTCATGCTTGGTGGAGCCACACCTGATTTGATTCTGATATTACCATTGTAGGCTAGCCAAGCTCACTTGTCTGACATGGCTGGCCCCATCGGAAAGAGCAGTCCTGAACCTTACAATTTACCATTGGGCTCACCTCTTACCCCCTTTCTATTCTGGTCTTCTACTGCATTGCTGGAGGCCAGAGAGCAGTCTGGTATGGGAACACACAGTGGGTCACTGCAATGACCATCAATGGATAATCCCCATCTCAGACTTTGACCAGCCTCTGAGCTTAGGAGATCCAAGAAGGATAAGAGATGAGAGATAGTGGTAAGCCAGGATCTCCTGGCCTACAGCCACAATTTTGAAATAAGACTAAGCTGACCTCACCTTAGAACTCTGGTTCCTGAGTCACCCTCAGCCTCCTTAGCCTCTCTGGTGACAGCACAGGCTCAGCCAGTCAAGCAAGCATGGCCTCATTGGGGCTGGAGTCACTTCCTAGAGTCCATCTTTATCTGCCACAGTATGTTTTCCACCATTGCTCACCCAGCTGTGGAGCAAGGACTACTCAGAACGTATGGGGAAACACACATGGGGAAGCCTGTAAATTTCCAAAGACTTAGCAATGAAGAGGATGAGGAGGCTAGACATGTAGCTCAATGGTAGAGCACTTGCCTGAAACAATGAAGCCTTAGGTTGGATCCCGAGCATTACAGGGGGGAAAAAGTTGTAAAATATCATACTAGTAAACGTGTTAGATTGACAACGTGTTTAAATAATATGGGGGAAGAGGTGAGCTAAATAAAATCTAGCACTAAAACTAATGTTGTATTTACATTTTTAACATGGAGACCAGAAAATCTAGTCCCATAGGAGGCTTGCACATGCTCTGATGTTATAGTTCCATGATCCAGTGTTATTGTATATGGCCAACTAGCACTTCTGTGGGATTCGAACTGTGAAAGTGTGGCATTTTCCCTACCTCTGAAAGTGAAGTGGTTTACTGTTCTCTTTCCTTCTCTGTACTTGCAGGCCAGCTCCCCTCATCTAGGGCTGAAGCTGACCTTGAAGATCCCTTCTATCTCCCAACATCTAGCTCATCCTGGGCCACACTGTTGTCAGAGTCTACTACAGTGTTTCCTTCTGAATGAAATAAAGAAATAAAAAAGGAAGGACATGATCGCTCATAGGTATGGTCTATTATAATATGAGGGATAGCATAGCCAGAGTCCAGTGTGAACAAGACCACCCTGAGCCCCACCATGGGAGGAGAGAGGGGAGAGCCCGGAGACCAAGAGCGAGGAAGGAGGTTAAAGGGTACAAAAATGATAAAAGGATAGAGTAACCCAAATGGCTGAATTAAATAGGAAAGAACTGCAGGGGGAAGGGCAGCCAGCCCCTGGGCTGGAGAGTCCAGGGGAGCCTTACTCTGTAACAGGTAGGGGCTAAGGGATGCTGGGAGAACCTGGCAGCATGTTAACATAGTTACTTCAGTTAGTCCTTTGTCCCAGTTTTGAGATTTAATTTTTACATCTTGTATAGTAACAATGTGTCAATGTCACTCAAACCCCCACTGCAGATGGTTTCTCACTTGAAACAATGCTGAGTGTTGCTCAAAAACTACCCAGCTTTCACTACCTGAGAACAGCAGATTTTAGTCCACCATAAAAAGATTCTATCTTAAGTTGCCTGTCTTCCCTGACCCCAGGAGATCTGACCTCTGCACGGGCTTCTTTCTTGCAGACTCTAGCCCACTTTCCTGGCTATGTCCAGATCCTGTGCTAGGTTAAAAGAGGTGCAGGAGCTTTAATCTCAGCACTTGGGAGGTAGAGGCAGTTGGGTCTTTGTGAGTTCAAGGCCAGTCCAGTGGTCTACGTATTAAGTTCCAAGTCAGGCAAGGCTATACAGTGACACAATATCTCAAACAAACAAACAAAACCCCCAAGGAGGCAGAAATGCCCTAACACCAGAAGGCAATCATCAAAAGTCCTAGAGACACAGAATGAAATTAGAACCTCAGATTCTCACTTTTCTGTGTGTGCGAGTGTGCATAGTGGGGATCAAACCTAGAACCTAGTATAGATGCTAGTCAGACACTCTACCTCAGCCCTCAGTTCCTTCCTTCCTTCCTTCCTTCCTTCCTTCCTTCCTTCCTTCCTTCCATCCTTCCTTCCTTCCTTCCAAGAAATAAAATATGGAATGCTTCATGAATTTGCATGTCATCCTTGCACAGGGGCCATGTTAATCTTCTCTGTATTGTTCCAGTTTTTTGGTAGATGTGCTGCTGAAGCAGGCACTCTTTCTTTCTTTGGTTTTTCGAAGTTGTCTCGCTGTATAGCACTGGCCGTTCCATAACTTGCTCTGTAAACCAGGCTGGCCTTGAACTCAGAGATCTGTCATCCTCTGTCTCCCACGTGTGGGATTAAAGGATTAGGTGTGCCAGTACTGCCTGGCATTTGATTGTTTTGTTTTGTTTTTAATATTGGCTTTCCCTCCATGAAGATTCAGTGTTGGCTTACTGACATCAGAGCCAGTTCAATCTCCTGCTACCACTCAACTGCTACGGGAATGTGATTTAGGTCACTCTTTTTACATGACTCTTAGTTTCCTCACCTGTAACCACAGGGACAATTCTACCTTCCTCACGAGAGTTGCTGAAAAGATTAAGCAATGGATGTAAAAGTACTTTGCATATTTTAGGTGTTTCATAGACATTAACTTCTTTACCCTTTCCTATAGCCAGTAAGCCTAAAACACACACACACACACACACACACACACACACACACACACACACACACACAAATGCCATAGAGAACTGAAAATAAATCTGTGCTACGATTTGTTATATCATTTCTGAACCTAGGCATTCAGTATGTACTTTAAATTCTGGTAGAGGAAGTCTGTGAGAGCAGATGACAGTTGCATAGCCTTAATTAGGAAGTTTGCTCAAGGAAGTTTGCGGCTTGTCTAATGTCTGAAAGCTGAATTTTGTATGAGCAGAGACTGGTTACCATGGGAAGTACAGAAGAAACATTGGGAACAGAGAGGTCAGGTTCCCTACCCTGTGAATGAATGAAACAGGAAAGTTGTCGGGATCAAAATAGTCATTTGTGTCAATCTTAACAACAACAAAAAGCAAATGATGCCTGTGTGGCAGGACACACTTTTAATCCCAGCACTTGGGAGGCAGAGGTAGGAGGATCTCAGTGAGTTCAAAGCCAGTCTAATCTACATAGCCAGGTCCAGGTCAGCCAGTGCTCCACAGTGAGAGCCTGTCTCAAAAAAAAAAAAAAAAAAAAAAAAAAGAAGGGATTATGAATGGAAATGTTTATGTCTTATGGAAACGATGACCACAAGAGCTTCTGTTAGACCCCGACCTTACAGAGACCATTACACTTCTGTGGTGCTGGGGATCAAACCCATATGCTAAACATGAACTCTACTATTAAGCTACATCACCAATACCAGTGTGACATCACACACAAAAAAACATTTCCAGAAGGATATCTCCCCAGTGTTTGTCTGTTCAGCCTCAGCCCCACGCCACTGTTATTAGTCATTGTATCCAGAGACTGTTATTTCAAAATATCTGATTCAATCCTCTTCATTTGTCTCTTTTAAAACTCCACCTTGGGTCAGCAAGATGGTGGATAAAGGCACCTGCCAACGAGCTTGAGGACCTGGGTTTGATCTCCAACACCTATGTGGTGGAAAGTGAGAATTCTTGCAAATTGTTCTCTAACTTCTAGTTACGCATCGTGGCACATGCACACACCTTTACATACAAAATAAATAAAATGTAAAATTAAAGACCCGTCCCTTGCCTCAACCTGTTTGCATATGTGAATAGATTACCATGGCATATACATTACCATTTCAATATTCTGCTGTTGACAAATATCAGTATTTTTTGGATAATCTCTTCCTCTGGTCCTGCCCCCCACCCCCCAGGTTGAAAAGCCTGTAGGGTTTGAGGTGATTTACGTGGGTAAGGCTAAAGTGAAGTTTGCAGGCCATGAGGAATGAAGTTTGCTTAGCCAGCTCTGTGGAGTCTTTACTAAGAGGCAAAGCACAGGGACTCTGCAAGTATTTTTTTTTCCCATGCAGCAGAGCTTTACCTGGGAAAAGGCTATAGCACAGAGAAACCCATCTCTTCATGAGGAAGCCTGAACAGCTTTTCATAATGTTGAATTCAGCACAGAGGATCAACCCTAAATATTCAAAAGAAACATTTATTTCCCTGAGTCAAGCATACTCCAACAGCATGAATTTTGATTTTTAAATGCGCTTATCTATCTGTTTATCTATCCATCTATCTATCATCTATCTGGGAGTGTAGGAGAAACAGGCATGCCACAGCATTATGGAGAGGTCAGAGAACAGTTTGCAGGAGTGAGTTCTCATTCCCCATGTGGGTCCACGAGATCCAACTCCAGGTTACCAGGTTTGGTGGTAGGCTTGGTAGCAGGTGCCCTGCCCACTGAACTGTTTCACCACCCCCAGGGTATTTTGAGGTGTAAAATTCTTAGCATTTCTTGATCTTGTTGGGAGAGTAGGGTAGAATGAGAAATGAATAACTATTCTGCTTAAATTTTAACATATCTAGTATTTTGTCCTTCAGAGGTGTCAGCGGGTTACTTTGTGCCTTAGGATTAACAACAACAGAAGTGTTAGAAACACCATTTTGATGGCCCCAGGTAAACAGGGAGGAATTCTTCTAGCTCCTCCTAAATGGTAGGGCTGGATTGCCACCAATAGGTATGAACCCTATTCTGCTCATAGATCAAGTACCTTTTGGAAGATAAATTCTTCACTCCTCCTTCAGCCTTAGCTCCCAATAATGGAAAAATCTACCTCCCAGGCTAGAGACATTAAAACCCAAGGTCATGTTATTTAAGGATTGAGAATTGACAAATACCATATATGTTTGTTTGGTTTTTGAGATAGGGTTTCTCTATGTAGCCCTGGCCATCCTGGGATTTTGTACGCCAGGATTGAATTGAACTCACAGAGATTCACCTGCCTCTGTCTTCTGAGTGTTGGGATTAAAGGTCTACAGCACTACCATCTGCTTTTATTTATAATATATTTTGAGTAAAGTCTCAGTGGTCTTGAACTCACTAAGTAGCCTAGGATGATCCTGACTGCCCGATCGGCCTCTCTACCTCCCGAGTGCTAGGATTATGGACAAGCACTACTACGCCCAGTTCAATATTTATCTTTCTAAAGTCTAGTTTTAAAGGTTATTATTATTAATCATGTCTATGGGTATGTATACGCAAGTGCTGGTGTCCTTAGGAAGGCAGATTCATCATATCCTCCTTAGCTGGAGTTACAAATACTTGTGTGTCAGCCAGCATGGGTGCTGGGAATCTGACTCTGGTCCTCTGGAGGAGGAATAAGTGCTCATACTCCTGAGCTTCCTCACTAAGTCAGAAGTTACATTTTCTAAATGAATTGGTAAAGACAGATTAGGCTGATGAGAGCCAAGGGTGGCCAGTGGTCTAACAGCTGCTTGGACAGCATACACTTGGGAAGAAGTGAGAGCCTGTGGACAGGGCTCACGTTACAGAAGCACCCTGTAAACATTTGCTTTGCTTCGAATACAGAGTCGAAATCAGATTCATGACATACCCAAGTTTCTGGACCAGAACCACAGGAAGGTCAAAGGGATTGGGGATTGCTGGCCCCGAAAGGAGGAAAGAGAAAGGATTAAGACGTGAGGTACTTAGACCAGTGCCTTCCTGGAAGTTCACAGTGAGATTTCTACACTATCCTGTTGGGCTTGGCTCTAAACCCCAGAGAGGGAATTTAGAACAAAGCACTGCTCCCTCTGCCCTGGTTTCAGCTGTGTGTGTAAAGGATGTAAGAACAGTCCAGCCTGCAGTTCTATGCATAGGGGAGCCCGCATTCTAGGAAAGCTGGCTGGTCCAGCTAAAAACATCGGCCAAATTCCAAAGATACCTAATCGGCCAGGTGTCAAGGCCTGTCACCAGAGAAAGACTGGCATTCCTAAAAGTGAAACTGGTGGACGGAGGCAGGTTGGTAGAGAAACAGCATCAATGGATGAAAGACATGGATGGAGATGCTTGTGACACCGCCCCCCCCAATGATATTACAATGTCACTGACAGTCATACCCTACTACATTGCCAGTCACACCCAACCACAAAGCTACCCAGAGTCATAAAGGGAATGAACCAGAAAACTGCAGCTTCCCACTTAGAGAGTTAAGTCAGATACCCTCTAACATACTCATGGCGAGACACCCTCTCTTTGGAACAGCCACACACGCTCACATTCCCCCATTCCCTCCACACCCCTCTACTCACCTGATTGCCAAACACAGCCACAGAGCAAGCTGTGGAGACTTCATCAGCCCCGAACCAGACCGAAGCAATGCGTGAAGGCATGCCCAGGATGAAGACCTGTGCCACCGAGCAAATGACCTGACCCACCACTGTAACTGGGAAGAGGTGAGGCTCCAGGCTGCCTAGCTTCACCCAGGCTCCCAAGCAGTTGAGAGCTGAGCCGGTGATAGCGATGGTGCGAAGACCAAACTTCTCCAGCATCCAGGCCACCGGCAGGAGCAGAGGGATGTAAGTCAGCATGTAGCACATGGACAGCCAGTCGATGGCAAAGGCGCTGACGCCATAGAAGGTCATGAAGATGTTATTGATGGAGCCATACTGGATCCACTGGAAGGCGTTGCACAAGGAGTAGCAACTGAACACCAGGACCACGGCCCAACGGCGCTTGCTCACCTTGATCATGCTGCCTTCCGGACCTGTGCTACTAGGATGTGTTGCGCCGATGGGTTGAGCAAAGGTACTTGCGGGTGCTGAGCTGCTGGGACGGACAGAGACGCTGGGATGGATGGAGACGCTGGGATGGATGGAGACGCTGGGATGGCCTGAGACGCTAGGATGGATGGAGACGCCGGGATGGCCTGAGACACTAGGATGGATGGAGACGCTGGGATGGCCTGAGACGCTGGGATGGATGGAGACGCTGGGCTGGGTGGAGTAGCTGGTGTCCGTCTGGAATTCGGACTCGGGCGCTGGGTTGTCATTGCTCTTCTCCTGGTTGAGACTTTCATTCACCATGACCACAGCGTGCTCCTGAGCACCCGACACGAGCTGACTCCTATAGTTTTACGGGCCAGTGGCCTTTTGGCTGTCCCCCTAGAGCTGAGGGGACACTTGTTCAGGAGCGAACCTCTGTTCGCGGAGAAACCGAGACCTCAGCTCCTTAGAGGCAGCGAATGGGCTTCCCGCGCTAACTCCCAAACTCCTCTCGCTGGTCCTTGGGAATTCTTGCTCCCTCCCTGGCAAACCGTTGTCCTCAAGTAGACCACAGACGCCTAGCCACACGATCCAGGCTGTTCTTGCCTAGAGTTCCCAGATGAAGTGTGAATCGTCCTGGAAAAAGTTTGCTGGCTGAACTGCTGTTTGGCTGGCTCGGTTCGCTCCCGGGCAGGCTGGGGCCTCGCCCCCTCGGGCGCACGTGACCGCCCCGCCCCCGGCCTGCCCGGCTCCCCACGCCCCGCAACCCCTCCCACCCAGGCTCCAGTGTCTTCTTGATCCTGGCTCGCAGGGTACCGCGCTTGTTTCGCCATAGCTTGGGGTGCATTTCTCCAACACGTCCCGGGCACCATGGAAACCGCCCGGTTAGCCCCCACCCCCTACACTGTCCCTAAATTCATTTGTCCCCCCACTCCCAGAGATTTCCGCTGGACGATCCCGCCTGTCCTTCAGAGGTCAGAGTCTTCTCGGGGCCAGCGCGGTGCCTGGAGGCCCGGGGTCCCCAAAGCGCTCAGGGGGGCATCCGAGACGGATCCTGGACTTTCTACTTTTTGCCTAGGCTCCCTGCCCCTGGCTGAGCTCTCCGGGTGACAGTTCGGCGTCCCTGGTGAAAGGGGCGCTGAGGAAAGCTACCTTTTCTCGAGGTACAAAGTTTTATCGTGCTGAACTCGTACATGAACTTGAAGGGCTGATAAGCCTCTGACGGGTCCCTGAGGCCTCCCACAAGGGAACCCCGGGAGCTGAGCACAGCTTGGAGTAGAAGCTGTCGGAAGTGCAGCTGGACTGGCTCTGAGCATGCTGTTAAGCGGTTCTGGCAGTCCGCGGCTGCCACCTGCTGATCCCCTGAGAGTCACCCCTTCCCAACCTTGAAGGAAGGCCTGCAAGGAAGGCGTGCTGATTTGAATCAGTCCCTATTAACCAACCACATGGATGATAGTGATAAAGAACCCAAAATTTTGGATTAGCGACTTGGGTGTGGAACTACATGTCACTGCACACCGCCTCTGCACTCGTTTCTTCTAAAAAAAAAAAAAAATGTGGGTGGTGAAATAATAGCCCTTGGAAAAAACCCCTGACTGATAATTCATTCCACAAATGTTGACCATCCTGACAAAAAGCTAGCATTTGTTGCACTGGGTTAAACATGCTCAATAGCTTACTTCATGTGTGATCGTCCTGGGAATTCTAAGATGTGGTAGTTACTATTGCTCGCCCTGTGTATGCATCAGTATTTGTGTATGAATGTGGTATATGTGGGTGCTCACCAGGCTTTGAAACCACCGAACTAAGCCCTCAGTTCTTTTGCCTCATTTTAGAGACAAGAAAAAAGAGCCTCTTAGAAGTGAGTTAATTTCTCAAGGTCCCAGCTGGCCTGAAGAGCCATACTTCTCTGTCTTTCAACCTACCACACAGCTGGACAGCAGCCAGGGTGGCTTCTGGGAACCAGGTGATGGTTTTGTTTTGTTTGAGACGGGGTTGCTCAGTGTAGCCGAGGGTGGCCTTGAACTCCAGGTCCTCTTGCCCCACAAATGCCAGGATTACAGGTAGGTGTATGTCACCATGCCTGGCCCCTGAGAGCTTGTTTGAAGGGAAGATCGCAGATTCCCAGGCTCACCCCATACCTCCTGCATTAGAAGCTGCATCTTAACAAAATCTCCAATGTCTTTTGTACATTGAATCTTGAGGTCACTGGACACGACTGTTGCCTTGCCCTCTCTACCCCTTCTTTTTGAAATTCTGGGGTGGTGTTTACAACTTGAGTTGCACATTAGAATCAAGAATGAGTGGCGGTGGGGCTGGACAGATGGCTCAGTGGTTAAGATCCTGGTTGTTATTCCAAAAGACCTGGGTTCAATTCCCAGCACCCACATGGTGGCTCACAACCATCTGTAGCGAAATCTGATGCCTTCTTCTGGTGTGCATGAAGACAGAGCACTCCTGTACATAAAATACATAAATAAATAAATCTTATAAAAATGGGTGATGGTGAAGAGAGATGGTTCAGAGTTTAAGAGAGCTTACTGCCTTCCCTGGGTTCAGTCCCCAGAACCCACACTGAGTGGCTCACAACCATCTGTAACTCCAGCTTCAGGGAATCCCATACCCTCTTCCAGCCTCAGGTACCAGCACACATGTGAGCACATATACGCAAACATAAATGTAATAAATAATAATAATAATAATAATAATAATAATAATCTTCAAGAATCAATGGGAATATATGGTGTTTTCAGGTGTCCATCAGAGAAGACTGCTGGAATATGGGTTTTCAGCCATAAAAGTCTTTATTTGTCAGCTGGAGACTACACTGGGTGTTCAGAATCCCAGTATAGCACTGAGTCTTTCTCAGAGTGAGCTTTTAAGCACAAAAACCATTTTCTGGGATGACACACCTTGGCTAGCAAGAAGAGTTAGCCAGAAACAGAGCCACAGAAGCCAAAATGCAAGGTTAGTACACTTGAGACGTTTCCAGAACTATGGACTTGATGAATTTGGTCTTTATTTTCATTTTGACAGGTGGTGCTGTCTATATGGTAAATTTTATGGCCTGATTGGCCATACTTCCATCATGGAGTCAGTTTCCTTATCTGACAAATGGAGACAATAGTGTAGGGGTTGGCAACGTGGCTCAGGTGACACAATACTTGCTTATCGTGCACAGGCCCTGGTTTGATCCTCAGCACTGAAGAAACCATGTGTGGTGGCCCACACTTGCAATCCCAGCACTTGGGAGGTGAAAGGCAGGAGGCATAAAGAGTTCAAAGGGCGTTGATGGCACACACCTTTAATCCCAGCACTCGGGAGGCAGAGGCAGGCGGATCTCTGTGAGTTCCAGGACAGTCAGGGTTTACATGGAGAGGTCCTGTCTCAAAAACAAACAAACACACCACTCCAGACTTCTGGAATCATACATACGTGTGTGTGTGTGTGTGTGTGTGTGTGTGTGTGTGTGTGTGTGTGTGATATAGAAATTTCTTTCAGTAGTAAAAACTAATGCTATTCAGGCAGGCAGTGTACTCCTGGTTGACTTCCTCCAGGGGACAGACAGCACTATAAAAATTAGATAGATGTTGAATAGAGATATTCTTTATTCATCCATCATAAAGACATGTATTGAGTAGCATCCTATATATTCTCCTTTCCTTATTTCTTTTTTCCTAGGTAGGATTTCTCTGTGTAGCCCCAGCTGTCCTGGAACTCACTCTGTAGACCAAGTTGGCCTCAAATTCAAGAGATCTGCCTGCCTCTGCCTCCTGAGTGCTGGGATTAGAAGTGTGCACCACTGCACCGGACCTTATATGTTCTCTCTACTTCTGTGTCCTATCTACAGGTAAATGCAAGCACACCTTGAAGGAAATGGGCCTACACATCTTAGGGAATTCTTTCTGATAAAGGGCTCTGGTTTGGGGTTGAGCCCCATCCCCAGGGGATGAAGGGACCTCTGTGACTGTGAACTCAGCTTTCCCACCTCCTGTGTGATAGTAGCAAAGTTTGGCCCCTGGTAGGTAAGAGCATCTTGGCACAGAATGCACAAAAATTTAAGTGAGAGCTGTTAGCCTCCCACCAGCTAAACAAGAGCTGTGGGGATGGGAGACAAGGAGTTCACTGAGGGTGGGGGGAGGCTTTATTTCCAACCAAAGAAATTAGATCGAGTCCCCAGAATTTCTCCCGGTGCTCAGAACTGGTAATGCTGTTCTTGAGGTTTTTTTTTGAGTAACTTAGATGTACAACACTGCCTGCTGGCCAATATTCTGTTTGCCTGACCTCTCTCCCCACACTTGTCACAAATTCTAAGAACTTGTGTCTGTCTTTGTCTACTCTGGGACATTTAGTGAGAGAAACTGCATTGCATACGTTCAGTCTATAGACTCAGCATGGGGGTTTCAGAAAACTGGAGGCAAAGAGATCTAACATATCAGAGAGACTGGGGAAACAAAACCCCCACTGGTTTCCTGAGAGCTATTGGAAAGACAGGTCTGGGTCTGGAGAGATGGTTAGTGGTTAATATAGACACACTGCTGTTTCATTAGACTCCATTGTTTCCCAGCGCTGCTCAGATTGGCCAACAATTCCACAACCCTCCAACTCCGGGAGATCTGACGCTGTGTTCTGACCTCCATGAGCAACCGACCACACAAGTGACCCACATACATACGCTCAGGCCAAGCACACAGACAAAAATAAAAATCAAGATAAAATAAAGAAAAAAGGATTTTGGTTGGTATAAACTGATTGAGCAGAGAGGACCAGGAAGTAAGCATATGTGTATCACTGAGGTGAGCATGGAGCGTGTGGAGTTAAACTGCTGTCTACATAACAGAAAAGAGCAGCAAGTATCACTACACCCACGAGATTTAGAGCTTGACGGTAAATAGCAAAAGCATCATCTGAGGTTAAAGTAATTGCCTCAGGAGAGACAGGAAGGACAGCTAAGCAACTGATGCTTTAGATAGGAGTATTTGATTCCTTAAAAAAAAAAAAAAAAAAAAAAAAAAAAGTGGCCGGGCATTGGTGGCGCACGCCTTTAATCCCAGCACTGGGGAGGCAGAGGCAGGTGGATCTCTGTGAGTTCGAGATCAGCCTGGTCTACTAGCGCTTCAAAGCCACAGAGAAACCCTGTCTCAAAAAACAAAAACAAACAAAAAAGTGCCCACCCCCAAATATAAAGTTGAATCCTGGCTGGGGAAGTGGCTCTGTTGGGAAAGTGATCACTAGGCAGACTTGAGGATGGAAATTTGGATCACCAGGACACAAGTGCAAAGCTGAGCACGGGCAGTGCTTGTCTGAGATCACAGTGCCGGGAAGGTGGGGACAGGAGAGCTCGTGGGCTTGGTGGTTAACTAGTTTGCTGAATCGGTTCAGTGAGAGACCTTGTCTTAAAAAATAAGGTGGAAAGCTATTGAGGAAGATGCCCAACATTGACCCCTGGCCTACACACACACACACACACACACACACACACACACCACACCTATAAACACATGTATACATACACATAAACGTACATACACATAAACATAAATAGGTACATTGAATCAAGTTTAATAGAGATAGGGATATTTCACAGAGACTCTCAGGTGGTACCTAGGTTGTGGTCAACCCTGACTTTGACAATGTTAGTGCTAAGATGGACATTTGATACTCCAAACCCTGGACTCAGTGGAGATAAATGCCTCTTCAGCTAAGCTGTAGTCTCCAAAGATGCATCAGGTTGCCTCCTCAGCAACACTGGATGTGGAGTCTGAGGCCCACTCCCTGTTACCCACTCTTGAATCTTATTTAACTCATTTCTGACCTTTCTGTTTGTCCTCCACCCCCAGAACTCTGCCAAGATTAACCCCTCTAGAATCCCACAGGTGAACAGCAGTGCCAGCCCCATAGAAACCCAGAGCCTGAGAACCACCCAAAACTCTCCTCAGATCTCTCACAAGGCTCTCTCGCTAATCTCCTCCACTCTTTTCCCATTGTTGCCTTCTTGGTTTGGACTTTAAATCTCTCACCCTCTTCTAATTGTTCTTAATCCCCTTAGCTCACCACCAGGCCACTTCCTGGGCTTTTCTTAATTCTTAGGTGGTTCCCCAGACTCAGATTTTACAGTGGCTACCTGTAACATTCCTCAGCCTACCACACAGGCCTTTGTGACATCATTTGGGCCACATTGCCCATTACTGTCCACTCTCTTCCACTCCAGACAAGTGGAACCGTCTGCCGCTCCCACCAGCATTACAAACCCAGCATGCCTTGCATGTGCCATTCTTTTCAATGCAGGGTAATGTCGGGCCATCAGGAAGCCATCACCCACACCCTGGTGTGACGTAGAGGCTTTGACCCACCCTATATGTGCATCTTGATGGTTAATACTGTCACCTTCGCTCATAAAGTCTTATTGACTTCTTCAAGTCATCTACTTCTGTGAGTCCTTCAAGTTTCTCGATCATGTCCTGTTCATCTTCAAACCCCAACCTTGGCCCCCATGAGGACTAAGGACTGACTTCTTGTCTAGTTTCTGAAAGGAGTCCCACCTCAGATGGCTTCAAAGTTTAATCTAGGTTAAGTGCTTCTTGATGAATAAAAAGCAAATATACCCCTTCAAGAAATGAGACGCAACTGAAATACAAGCCAAAGGGGAAAGAGAATTCATTTTTGCACAATCTATAGAAAGCCCAGGGATGCGAGGCCCTCTTTGCATAGAAGAATAGGGGAAGTGAGAGCTATGCAGATGGCCAGGGCAACAGTAAAAAGCCATGTGGGGTGACAGAGCAGAGGGGTGCTGACTGGGTAGGTCTCTGTGGTACTGGAGCCAGAGTGGTGAAGAACATACAGACTGAACTGTTATGTTCTGCCCTGACATTTATGGGGTGAATGTTGGGTCTAGAAAACTGAGTTGTTCATTCATTCATTCATTCATTCATTCATTCATTCATTCATTCATTCATCCATCCACCGCTGCAGTCTCCCACAAGTCAGACCTTGGGTGTAGAGAGAAGAAACCAACAAAAATGGGGTTCTTGCCCTCCAAGTAGCTACACAGTAGTGTTGAGACAGGTTGTCTGCGGGTGCTACAAAGGATGCAATGGAAGAGGGCCATGCTGGGCCCCAGACTGGCAAAGGCAGGAGTTGGGAGACTTCTCAGAGAATTGTTTGGATAGAGTCCTGACGCATGATCAAGACATAGCCTTGGGAGTAGGAGTTGAGGACCCATTGAGCAAAACAGGGTTTTATAGTCGTGGTGACAGGGTGGATGTCAACCAAGTACTCCCATGTGCCCATAAGGTATTTTTTGTTTTTTGTAGGAAGAGCTCTGAGCATCATCTCTAACAATTTGTAAAGATGTGCTAAAGATCTTAGTGGAATCAGAATTGACAAAATTGAGAAAGGCAGTCTAGTCAGAGAGGACAAATGCCTAAGGACCCTGAGCCAGGGAGGAGAGATTTGTTTCTTGCTTTGTTTGTTTTTTGGAATTGAACCTAGCTAGCATAGCTGGAGGAGAGAGAAGGGCAGGAGTGAGAGGTAGAGGTGGGGTGGGAGAGGGAATGTGGGAAGAAAGAGGAGACAGGAAGGAGAAAGGGAGGGAAGGACGGAGGAAGGAGGGAAAAGTGAGGAAGGGAGGGGCTGGATCCTAAGAGCAGAGGAGTCATGGGGAGGTTTAAAGCAGACGACAGTGTCCCATCGGATGCTGGGAGAGACAGCTCTAATTGAAGAGAATCCAGCCATGTGGGGGCGGAGAAACCTCACAGGAGCATGCTGTGGTCACTCAGGTGAGAGTGGATTTTGTGCGCTGAGCAGAGCTGGCAGGATGGGGGGAAAGTAGGCGGGTGACAGAGGGAGGAGGCTGGATTTGAACTATGGGGTGTGGGTGGTGAGGTTGAAGTCAGGACATGTCCTGATTGGGTTTCCAGGGGACTCGGGTGGATGGGTGGTGAGATCACTTCTGAAATGTTACATTGTGGGAGTGAAGAGGTCTAATGCAAGTGTCTGGAGATGATGGCGCTGCTTCTGTCATTGGCCACCCCACCACAATGGAGGTTTAAAAAAAAAAAGATGTGGTGGTGCACTCCTTTATCCCAGAACTCATGAAGCAGAGGCAGGCAGTTCTCTGAGTTTGAGGCCAGCCTGATCTACAGTTAGTTCCAGGACAGGCAGGGCTACACAGAAAAACCCTGTCTCAGCACCCCCCAAAGGTGTGCATATATGTGTTTACGTATGCATGCAGTTTTGGAGACAGGGTTTCATGCAGTCCAGGCTGACCTCCAGATGACTGTAGATGACAGTGAACTCCTGACTCTCCTACCTGTATCCCACCCCTCACCCCCATCCAGGGATGATAGACATGTGGTACTAGGCTAGAGAATCTACTTTAAATCCAGAACGTGAATTCCCATGAAAACCCAACAGTCAAATGGTATGAAAATCAGTAAGTCCCTCGTCTCATCTTTCCCTGCTGGCATCATGCCTCCTCAAGTCACCACCAAATCAAACCACCAGAGCTTTCCAGTACCTGGCAAGCCTTGTGATCCATGCGCATTGACTCCACCCAGATCCCTCCTCCTCAGCCTCCTCCTTTGTAAGAACCACTCCTGTGATCGGAGTGTGACCCGGGAGCACCCCTACATTTGAGCTGCCCACACCTTAGTCTCCTATCACAGCAGTCTGTGTGATTCTGCAGATGACATTAGAATCTAGGCATGGCTTCACTTATTTTCATTGTATGTATGTTTTATGTATGTATGTATTATGTATCTGTTTGATAGCTTCTTTTATGGTCTTGCCTGACTTCGTTTTCACCCTACCAATTTTTAAAAATTACTTTATGTGTATAGATGTTTTCCCTGCATATATATCTGTGCCCCACATGTGTGTTTTGCTCCCTCGGAGACCAGAAGTGGGTGTTGGATTCCCACTGGAGTTATAGTGTAAGCCACAGTGTGGGAGCTGGGGACTGAATCCATGTCCTTTGGAAGAGCAGCCAGTGCTCTTAATTCCTGAGTCATCTCTCCAGCCACCTCCTCCCTCTCTTTGAGATGGGTTCTCACTATGTGACCCTAGCTGGCCTGAACTATGTAGACCAGGTGGCTTCAAACTCACAGAGATCCTCCAGTCTCTGCCTCCTAGGGGTGGGACTAAAGGTATGGGCCACCACGCCTGGCATCTCCTTTTCATTAAAAAAACAAAAACAACAAAAAACTATTTCATTTGTATGTGTGTGTATACTCAAAGTGAGACAGTATACACACACCAAGTGTGCACACACACTGTACGTACACACACATACAGTATACACTCAGTTCATATATACACAGTGTACACACACACACACACTATACACATACACACGGTGTACACTCAGTTCATACACGGAGTGTGTGCAGCCACACATACAGTGTACATGCATGCCTAGTGCACACACACAGTATGCACATAGCATACACACTCACAAGCACACACACATGCAGTGTAAACAGATACACAGTGATGCAAAAGCAGCACCTCCTACTGGAAAGCATAGGGATAATTTAATAACATAAAATCAGGATACAATGTCACATAATATCACAGGATGCAATTGTGGCAAGAACAGGGACTAATATTTTGATTGGCACAATTTCTTTTTTTTTAAAGATCTATTTATTTTTATTTTTTGAGTGTTATCTGCTTGTTTGTATGAGCACCATGTGCAGTCCTGGTTCCATGGGGTACAGAGAATGGAACAGAGTCATGGATTGTAAGCCACCCCATGTAGGAACTGACCTTGAGTCCTCTACAAGAGCAGCAAGTGCTCTCAACCTCTTTGCTACCGCTCCAGCCCTCCACAATTCATTCTTGAAGAAGCTATTCAATCAACTGAACTGCCCTTGAAATCAAGACCAGCCTCTAGAAGGCACAGTACACTCAATTTGGTTTTGCTCCCACCTTCCCATCTCCCCTTCTCATACCCTTCCTTCAGCCCTTAGTTGTTTTTATTTCCTCTGTCCTGTGAATCCAAAACAAGACATTTGGAGGAGGAGCAAGCAAAAATCTTTCAATAGCATAATTGGCTGGTACCACAAAGTGTTTTCCTTGCTGGAAACATTTGCATTTTATTTTAATAAACACCTGAAGTCAAAGGAATTAAGTTCTAAGAATAGGGTTTCAAGAAGCAGGTGAATGATGCAAGGGACTCTTTTTAGAAAAGGGTGTGTGTGTGTGTGTGTGTGTGTGTGTGTGTGTGTGTGTGTGTGTGTGTGTGTGTGTGTGTGTGTCTGTGTCCTTGGGCTCCTGTTTCATGTACCACCAGCCCTACCTCTAAGGTCTGATCATTCGGTCACTGGACATTTGACTTGAACACTTTAGCACGGGAACAATTTGTCAAAGAGACACTTTAGTATATTAATGCATTATTTAAAAACCTATTAAGCTTCAAAGTTTTAATTATTTTCAAATATACTTTGGGTAACCTTCAACTGTTCCTTACCTCATTGCACCCTTCATCCCTGTTCCTTCCTGCCCATCACTGATGATTTGTGTCAGAGCTGACAAACTACTTTGGCCCAAAATCACAGGTCCTGCTTCATGTCAAGTGGCTTCCTCTGCAGCCTGGCTTACCCCACTGTGGTGGCCACAAAGCCAGTGTGCACACTCTGTGCTCAGCTTTCTATCAGCAATTGCATTCCTTGGGTCTTGGGAGACGGCTCTGTTGACAGACGGACAGCTTGTACCTTGAGGTCCATGAATGCTTTGGGAGTCTATGAACGCCTGGAATCTGATTACCAAAATTTGACAAGTTGCGGGTCTGTACTTTACAAGAAAACTTCAACGTGGTCCAGTGACCTCAAATGTAAGAAATTTCAGGTTTAAATGGCTGATCTATGTATTTCAAGTATCTAAAAAACAAAATCACCATGGGGCACATCACCGGATATTTGCTGTTAATGTCAACACTATGTTTATTTTGTTACTATAGCAATCAGTTTATGTAGTTGTATTACTAAGGGTTCTCCAGAGGAACAGAACTGATTGTCTGTCTGTGTGTGTGTGTGTGTGTGTGTGTGTGTGTGTGTGTGTGTGTGTGTGTGTGTGAGATTAGGGGATTTATTAGAATGGCTGATAGGCTGTGGTTCTGCTAGTCCAACAATGGCTGTCTACCAATGGAAAATCCAAGAATCCAGGAGTTGTTCATCCCCAAGAACACATATTAATAAAGATATCAAAATATGAAACATTTTACAAACTTAAGTCCCACAGTTTTACAAATTCAAACACTTTAAAAGTTGTCGCTTTGGGGCTGGAGAGATGGCTCAGAGGTTAAGAGCATTGACTGCTCTTCCAGAGGTCCTGAGTTCAATTCCCAGCAACCACATGGTGGGCTCACAACCATCCGTTATGAGATCTGGTGCCCTCTTCTGGTGTGCAGATATACATGGAAGCAGAATGCTGTATGCATAATAAATAAATAAAATCTTTTTAAAAAGTTGTCTCTTTAAAAAAAAATCCAGTCTTTTTTTAAAATAACAAGTCTCCATAAAACTCCAATTTTTTCTCTCTTCTTTTGGTTTTTCAATGCAGAATTTCTCTGTGTAGTCCTGGCTGTCCTGGAACTGGCTCTGTAGATGAAACTGGCCTGGAATTCACAGAGATCCACCTGCATCTGCCTCCTGAGTGCTGGAGATTAAAGGTGTGCACCACCACAACAAGCCAAACTTTCCTTTTTACACATTCAAAGTCTCTCAACTGTGGGCTCTTGTGAAATAAAATATAATTAAATGTTTTCTTACTTCGAGAAGGAAGAACCAGAGCACAGTCAAAATCTGAACAAAGCAAACTCAAACTCCAACAGTGTAAATAACTCACTGTCCAATGTCTGAGATTCACTCATGATTTTCTGGGCTCCTTCAAGGGGCTTGGGTCACTTTGGCTCCACCCTTTGCAGCACACACAACATGACTTCCAATCTCTGACCAGCTCCACTCCACCACTGATGGTGTTCTTGGTGATCATCCCATGATACCGGCATCTCCAAAATGCTGGGGTCTTCAACAACTGGGCTGCATTTTCACCAATAGCCTTTCATAGGCTCTCCTCATGGTGCCAAGCCTCAACTTCTTTTCATGGCCCTATTAGCCCTGGGCCTTCAGCTACTACTGAGACTGCACCTTCATCAGTGGCCTCTCCTGGCCTCTCACAGTGCCAAGCCTCAGCGGCTCTTCATGATGTCTTCAAAACCAGTATTACCTGGTGACTCTTAATGCTACCAAGTTTGGCTATAGGCTTATGGCACAACCTAGGCCACCTCTGGAACACAGCTTCTGTGTGAAGACTCTCAGCAAACGCTTCCCCCAAGATTTCCCCTCAGTGATGCTAGTCTCCTAATCATTACTAATTCTCAGTTCTAGCTAACCAGCATCAATTGTCCCAGTAAAGCAAAGGCTTCACGTCAGTGGTGCTGGTCTCTTGTTAATCATAGGTGACTCTTCAGTCCGCGCTGACCAGAAGCACAGACTCTTAATTCAAGATAGCAAATATGCAGCTGGGTGGTGGTGGCACACACCTTTAATCCCAGCACTTGGGAGGAGGAGGCAGGCAGATCTCTGTGAGTTTGAGGACAGCCTGGTCTACAGAGAGAATCCCTGGACAAGGTCCTTCTCCATCAATTACTAATTGAGGAAGTGTCATACAGGCTTGCCTACAGCCTGATCCTATGGAGACATTTTCCCAGTTGAAGCTCCCTCCTCTCTGATGACTTCAGCTTGCATCAAGGTGACATAAAACTAGCCAGCACGGTAGCACATACTCTAGTACGGATGTTGCAATTCAAATTTTACAGGTCGGAGGCAACTTTTGAGGACTAGATCAAGAAACTACTGGGTTATTTTTTGGCTAGAGCAAGGCGCACATTTGCTGAGATGGTCTTCCTTCTAAGGAGCGACCTTTCTTGCATTTGCAACAAGATCCTGAGACGCATGTCTGAAAGAGAACAGAAGCTCTGGCTTCCATGGTTCAGGTGTCATGGACCTGGGAAAAGAGAAAAGACCCAGAAAGGAGCTATGCAGTAGAAATGGGGAAGTTCTTCTGTTTATCTGCTCATGGCTCACACTCATGTCCGTATTTCAGTTGAGACAGAAATCACTAGACAGACACATGGTTCAGACGGCCGTGACTTCTCACCGCCACAAAGGCCAAGAAAGCCAACCTGCTGACAAAGCCTCCCCCCCACACCACTCTTGAGTCATTGTGTCTGAATGACTAGGCTGACACAAACAAGTCTTACCAGGTGAATTCAACTGACAAGAAGTGGGGCACAGGGCAGCCTGGAAGAGCAGAGACACTTGAGTCAAAGCACAGGGTTCAAGTCCCTGCCTTGTGAACTCAAACCAGAGAGCTAGTTGGTGCCTGATGACTGGGGCCCAACAGGAAAGACACAGAAAGCAGAGGTTTGCCATGGAGGGGTATGGGATTAACTTTGACCCTAATATTGAATGTCTTCAGAGGTGACATAAGGAAATGAGGTAGAACTCCCAAACCGTACAGAACTGCCTGGCATTCATTATGCATCCCTTTAGATTGCACTCTGGGGTGCCCATAGAGGTGGCGGCTTACATCTAGAGGTCGCAGCTGTGCACCCCACTCCTGGCAGAGAATGGAAGGTGTGACTGCGTTGACCAGAGCTCCAACGGTCAGTGGCTTATGTAGTTCTCCATCTTGTCACTAGGTGGCAGCACTACCCACGGCTCTGTAATTTTTGGGGTTGCCGCGTCTTCTCCAGATGCTCAAGCCAGAGCCCCAGCTTTGGAGGCAGCACAGGCCAGCCTGAGTGCAGAGTCCGCACTTAACCTTGGCAAACCAACTAACCTCTTTTGAGGCTGCTTCTGGTGAGGATTACAATAGTTCCTGAAAACGGCGTGAACAGAAAATGAGGCCGAAAACAAGGCCATGGGCAATCTCTGCCATCCCACGGAGTACAGTCCCCTTCCTTACCCACGACATTGTCGTTTTCACCTTTTTTTTTTTTCACACCCACTCCGATGCTTATTTCAAACAAGCACAAGAATAAATATGTTGGGCTAGGGGATAGAGAAGGCAGGAAGTCCCCAAATGAGATTTTTCTGGGGCAGACTCGACTCTCTCATCCGGTCCTTTCTCTCGGTCTTCACTTTTCCTCTTCTCTCCTGGGGGTTTACTTATGAATCATGTGAATACCCTACTCTGTGCAAAGCCCAAATAGTTGTAGGGATGCCCTGGAGAGTGCCTCTTTTCGCCAGGGCATTGAAGTTCCTCTGATGCTAAGCTGATACCCCGGCAGGATGTATGAAATGTAACTATACTGGTTGCTAGGACAACAAAAACACTTCCACTCTAACTGGTTAACAGCTTCTGTCTGGGTACCTCTCCCTGGGTGACACAGAAACAAGCCTACCCTGCCCCAGTGTGCTCTGGTCTGTGACCAGATGGAAGCTTGAATGCAGCCGGTGAGCAGATGGACCGGTGTGTGGTCAGTTTGGCATTGCTATGATAAAAGTACCCGGGAGGAGGCTACCTACGGAGTGAGGGGATGTGGAGTGAAGGGATGCATTTAGCTCATATTTGGGAGAATTCAAATCCAGGTGACTCACGATGTCCCTTCAGACCTCTGGTGGGAGGCAATGATGAGAGCAGGTGGCAAAGAGAGTGGCCACATTGTAGATTAGGAGGGGGAGGAAGGGAAGGGAAGGAAAGGAATGGGAGAGAGAGGGAGGGTGGGAGAGGGAGGTGGTTTGAATCAGAATGCCCCACTTAGGTTTAGATAGTTGAAACCCTGGTCCCCAGCTGAGGTGATAGTGCAGTGTGAGAAGGCTTAGCAGGTGCTGGAGGAAGCTTTTCACTTGGCGGTGGGCTTTGAGCCATTCTCAGTTTGCTCTCTGCTTCCTGCTTGCTCCTTAAGCTACAAACTCTGAATTTGCTGCTGCAGCCACCATGCCTGCCTGCTGTCATGCGTCTCTGTTGTGACAATGGTGGACTCTTATCACTCTGGAACCATAAGTCCAAATAAATACAGCTAGCATTACAGTGATTTGTGGGTTGCCTTGGGTGGATGCTGGGAATCGAACCCTGGCCAGATCTCTGTAAAAGCAGTATGTATTCTTAACCACTTAGCCATCCCCACCAGCCCACAGAGGCAATTCTTGAAAGGGAAATTGGTCTGCTAATAAGGAGGCTGGATTCTTGGTGACAAAAAAGTCACTTTAATCACTTGCATTCCAGCTTCGGGTCACACTTCAGTGACACCCTGTCTGCTGCACCCAGGTATTAGAGTCAGCCAGAGCTAGGTCCCTACACTCATCTCCAGGCCTTCAGCACTCAGCCCTCCATAGTTAGTCATAGGACAAACTCAAAATGTTCATACTGAAGTAGACAAGCCTTGAGAACGCAAGAACAAAAGGATGTTCCACATGCCTCAGTCTTTAAATAATTTATCAAGTGTAAAAGCAGATGTTAAGTGCTTGCTCTGTTAGACACTAGGGATAGGACAGTGAACAAGACAGAGACAGTCTCCATCCACACTTCCTGGGGCCTGAAGGGTTAGAAATAACCCATGTAGACAGATAGATGCTTTCTTGCCTAACACTGGCCACCTCTGGGTGGTTTTGCAACATTATGGATGGATTTTTAAAGAGTTTCACTATGTATCACCAGTTGGCCTGGAACTCTCTATATAGACCAGGCTGGCCTCAAACTCAGAAATCTACCTGTGTCTGCCTCCTGAGTACTGAAATTAAAGGCATGCACCACTATTCCTGCTCTACTTTTTCCATTTTAAGATTTATTTTATGTGCATGAGTGTTTTACCTGTACACACATACATGCATGCTTGTGGAATCAGAAGAGGGCTGGAGTGACAGATGGCAGTGGCCTGCCATGTGTATACAGGGAACTAAACCCAAGTCTTCTGCAAGAACAGCAGTGCATTTAACTGGTGAACCATCTCTCTAGCCCATGGGTAGAATTTTAAAAATATATTATTGCTACTATTGGTGGGGTTTCATATAGTCCAGGCTGATCTCCAAATCATACTATGTAGCCAAGAGTATGCTCCCCGTTCTAGGGTAGTGGGGTTGCAATATGCACCACCATGCCCAGTTGATTTGATGCTAGGGATGTGTGATGGAGACATCTGTATTGCCTTGGAGAGCCCAAGATGTTAGAGATGCCAGAGTTATGGGATATCTGTCAAGGAAAGCTACCAAAAGGGAATGGAACAAGACCAAGAGAAAGAAGTGTGTTGCAGTCAACAAAGATGATAGTAGTTGGAGATCTGAAGAGTGTTTTGACATCAGACATGCATTCACAGAGTTTGGAGTTTGCCCAGCAGGCTCTAGGTCTTTCTTTGGTCCAGTATTTCCCACCTATGCTCCCTTTCTACATTTTGAAATGACAATGTATATCCTGTGCCATTATGTGATCTGTGTTTTAATTTTAATTTTATAGGGGATTACAGTTAAGAGATTGTAAAACCTCAGAAGAGACTCTGAACTTTGGACTTTTAAATGTTGTTGAGACTGTAATAGACTATGGGGACTTCTGAAGCTGGGCTAAATGTATTTTGCATTATAATACTGTTACAAGCTTATGGGGGCCAGGGACTGGATTGTGGTAGTTTGAATGTAACTGGCCCCTATAAGCTCATAGAGAGTGGCACTTTTGGGGTGTGGTCTTGTTGGAGGAATTGTGTCACGGTAGGGGTGGGCTTTGAGGTCTTCTATGCTGAAGCTACTCACAGTGTCACAGATCACTTCCTGTTGTCCGTGCAAGATGTAGGACTCTCAGCTACTTCTCCAGCACCGTGTCTGCCTTTGTGCCATCATGATGATGATGATGAACTGAACTTCTGAACTGTAAACAAGCCACCACAGTTAAACGTTTCCCTGTATGGGAAGTACCATGGTAATGGTGTTTCTTCACAGCAATAGAAAGCCTAACTAAGGCATAGAGGAATATGTATATCATAATAAATTGAAAACTGAAATAATATTCAAAGAGATACATACCAACCAGAGTAGTATAAGTGTTTCAGGGCCCAGTCAGTGCATGGAGTTTGTTTCCAAGAGTGAAAAGATGCAAAAATTCTCAATGTGTGGGTCGTGACCCCGCTGGGGGTCAAATGAGCCTTTCACTAGGGTTGCCTAAGACCGTCAGAAAACACAGATATTTATGTTACAATTCATAATGGTAGTCGTATGATCATTATGAGGTAGCATTGAAAATAATTTGATAGCTGGGATCACCACACCATGAATCCCCCCTGTTGCGAGCCATTGACCTGGGAGAGGTGCTTTAACTCCACTAGGTGGTTTGTCCTTTTGGCTCCCAAAGTAGCAGAATTAGACTAAGCATCCTTTCACAGAGAACCAACTCAGCCATGTGGCCGAATATACTCTGTCCACTTTCCTTGTGAAGAGGTCCAAAACAGGTTGGGGAGAGCTTACTTACACTCTCATCGTATTTTCAATGTCATCAGGGTCCTAGACTGTCTTTTCTCTGCGTTAGTGCATGGTTTGCTCATGCTCCCAAAAGGTTGTTCCCTCTCTAGCATTACATTTGCCTGGGGGTGGGGGGAGAAAGGTGTGTGCTCACTGAGACAGCCTTATTGTTTTGTTTTGTTTTTATATTTCTTTATTTTATGTTATATGTATGAACATTTTGCCTGTGTGTACATGTGTACCATGTGTGCCTGGTGCCCTCATAGGTCAGAAGAGGACATGAGATCCCTTGGAAATGGAGTTCTGGATGGTTTTGAGCCACCACATGTGTGCTGAGAACTGAACCTTAGTCCTCTGCAAGAGCAACAAGTGTTGCGGAATATTTGCTTAACTAGGCAAAGATGTGTTGCATTTGTTTAATTATGTAAAGATGTGTTGCTATTTTATCTTGCCTGCCTAAGGCACCCAATTGGTCTAATAAAAAACTGAACAGCCAATAGCAAAGGAGGAGGTATAAGCCGAACTTCAGAGCAAATAAGAGTAAATAAGAGGAGGAATTTAGGCTGGGGGTGGGTAGAGAAAGAGTCAGCAAGGAGACTGGAGGGACCGACAGACAGACATGGAGGAAGCAGGGAAGCAGGTATACAGAATGAAAGAAAGGTAAGAATCCCCGAGGCAAAACAAAGAGCTAGTGGGACAAGCCTAAGCTAAGTCTGAGCATTAGTAATTAATAATAAGTCTCTGTCTTTATTTGGCAGCTGGTTGGTGGCCCAAAGAAAATTTCAACCACAAACAAGTGCTCTAACCACTGACCTATCTCTTAAGACCCTGACAGCTTCACCTTTTTAAAGAGTTTTCTTGTAAGTCTTACCTATTTAAAGCTTATAGTGAGAACTGTGTCACATGGCCAGGTCTAGCAGCAAGGTAGCCTGGAAGATGCAATCTTACTATCGTACTGCCACCCCTATTGACCATGGTTGCCATGCACAATGACAAATGCAGCAGGGTCTCTATAGGAGTCTCCCAGGCAGACCCTCTAAGTAGCAATGGATCCATCTGTGCAGGTTTTCCTACTAAATTCCTCCTTGGACTTCTTAGCTCTGTTTACCAATAGATTACTCAAGCCAGTATAAAGATTTTGTTTATCTTCTTACAAGAGCCTTACCTCACATCATATTTCAAGTTTATAAAAACAAGATAGGAGGTGGGGGGAGGCTTGAGAGACACTTCAGCTGGCAAAATACTTCCCAGGCAAACATGAGGACCTGAGTTCAGAGTCCCAGAACCCACTTTAAAAGCTAGTTGCTAAAGAGACCTAACTTAACATCAGTGCAGCCATGACAGGCTGCAAGCTATCAATACTGAGACTAGGCCTCACCCTTACAATAACCAGGAAAAACCACAAACTGTACCCTGTGAGGACAAAAATTGAAACAAACAAGTACTAGATGCTCCAGAACACTAAGAACAGCTTACATAACTTGTATGTAGGCTGCCAATTTCCTTGAAGCAATGTCCGTACCAATCACTGTTTGACAAAACTTCTGTTACCTCACTCCTGCCTGATCAGGAGTTCAACTCCCATCTGAATCCAGAACTTCCCTATCCCTACATCCTTTGCTCCTTAAAGACCCTGCCTCAGTTAAGCTCAGGGCTCCCTGGTCCAACTGCTGTGTCAGAACAGATGGAGAGCCCAAGCTCAAGCTTGCAATAAAGGCTCTTTGCTTCTGCATATGAATTTGGACTCCTGGTGGTCTCTTGGGAGCTCATGATGTGGCCATAACAGTTGCAACAGCAGGCATCTATAGTCCCAGTGCTGGGATTGTCTAACTAATCAATGAGAGACCTTGTCTCAAAAATAATGTGAAAAGCAGTATAGTTGAACTCTGGCCCATACACATGTGCTCCTGCTGCACACACACATGCACCCCCCAGAGAGAGGGAGAGAGAGAGAGAGAGAGAGAGAGAGAGAGAGAGAGAGAGAGAGACAGAGAGAGACACACAGACAGAGAGAGAGAGAGAGAGAGAGAGAGAGAGAGAGAGAGACAGAGAGAAGAGGGAGAGAGAGGGGGGAGACTGTGTTAGCTATTCTTTCTGTGAAACAGAGTCATCTGAGAGGAGGGGACTTTTTTTGAGAAAATGCCCTTCAGGCTGTGGGCAAGCCTGTAGAATATTTCTTAGTGATTGATGGGGAAGGGCCCAGCCCATTGTGAGTGATCATCCCTGGTCTGGCTATCCTAGGTTCTATGAGAAAGCTGCTGAGCAATTTGTAAGGAATAAACCAGTAATCAGCACCCCTCCATGGCCTCTGAATCAGCTCCTGTCTTCAGGTTCCTGCCCTGCTTGAGTTCCTGTCCTGATTTCTTTTGATGATGAGTAGTGATGTGGAAGTGTAAGATGAATAAGCCCTTTCCTCCCCAAGTTGTTTTTGGTCATGATGTTTCATTACAGCAATAGTGACCCTAGTACACATCTCTGCTCCCTTTCTACTCCCTACTCTTTGTGTGGTACCCACCCAAGGCCAGGGGAGACACTGATCATCTCCATGGCAAGAACTCCACTAGACATCTCTCTATCAGAGCTGTTAACCTAAAATGTCACTTACCATCAGGAGCTCACACACCTTGGTAGGTCTTAAGGTGTTAATCCCCTCTATTCTTATAATGCCAACACTCAGGAGGCTGAGGCAGGAGAATCTCAAGTTTGAGGACAGCCTGGATACACAGAAAAGAAATTCTCAGTGTCTAAAAATCAATAAACAGAACAAAGCAGAACAGAAACCCATTTGGTACATTAACGTTGGTCTTGGTTCCCTAGCCCCTTTCTTTGCTAGGACTCCCTTGAGCAACTTTGGGATGCTAAAGTCAGTAGGAGAGGAGGGAACCGAGGGTTAGAGACAGCTTACCTGTCCTCCAAATAAGTGGGGCACTCAGATGCCTCACCTCCCGTATCACAAAACCACAGCAGCAACTGACACGGGCTGGAAGTATTAATAATATACACTGCTGGTAAGTTGTGGTCCAGCAGACGGTAACCCCATGAACTTTGAGTTAACTTGGCTCCCTTTCTCTCCCCACCCACACTCCTCAACACAAGGACTGAAATTCTGGCTTTCCCGTAATTCAGTCGTAGTGGTACTGCTAGTAAGAGGTAAACAGAGGCCCGCAGGTGGGGAGGCAAGTGTTCTGGAGGGGACAAGGCAACCGGCAGCACTGATGCTGTTTCACACCCATTGCATGCCTTCTGCTACCTGGACTTTCCCAGGAGATGCTGTTGACCCAGATCAGGAAGAAAAGGTCAAACCTCAGAAATCCCACCTTAGACTCATCCAGGAGAGCTCCCTGCCCTGGACTCCCCACGGTACAGGGACCAACACTGGCCTGTCTCCTATCGTACTCCTTCTGGTGGGGGAAGGGGTCCTTAGGATGAAGGAGACCTGCTTCCTCAGAGCCCCCAATGCCCTGTGTGACAACAAGGACACCAGGATTCACTGAGTCAATACTCCTCCCAGGGCTTCAGCTCTGAAGTATTCTTCCTGGGGCTGGGGCTGGAGCAGGGACAGTGGGTAGGAGCCAGGGAGGAAGGAAGGGTTAATTAATCCCACCGGTGGAGAGTAAGACCACTACCACAGTTTCAAGCCAGCTTTAATTAAATATTGGCCGGGTGGATGAACTCTGGCCAGGTCCATCTCTGGGTTTCCAGAAAATGACCCCGAGTCACATTTTGCAGGAGCTTAAGAAGGCCAAACCCACAATTCACATTTCCCATCAGATCCAATCAGGGGCGAGCATAAATCCATGTATTTCCTGCCTACGTACCTCCCACCTACATGTGAGAAAACAAATCTGGTGCAGTTGGGTCAAACAAATTTGTTTAGGGGAGTGAAAGCTTGAGGCTTGTTGTCTTCCATAAACAACAGCCTCCAGCATTTTAGGGACTATCTGTCCTTGGGCGAGGGGCTTACAGACCAGAGGCATTTTTGTTTCATGGATCTCTGAGGCATAGTAATTAAAACTTAAAATATAACTTTGGCTCTCACAGAAGAGCAGTTTAGCTGCAGCTGGAGGTCTGTCTCCCCCACTCCCTGTATTGATATAAAATTCCAAGGTGTCTAAAAAGCCTAAGTTTTAAGCCATTTCTGGGGCATGGGCAGTGTGCAGTCATCTTTGCCAGGGGAAAGGAGAATAGTGTTTAAATATTCAGACCTATAACATGTGATCTTGTACTTCGTCCCAGGCCATGGGACAAATGTGACCCATCATTGTAGCTTGTTGGTCCACAGCGACTTTTCAAAATTGAAGCAGTGCATGACAGAACACATTTGTAATTCCAGCACCCAAAAGGCTGAGGCAGAAGAATTGCTTCCAGTTCAATGCCACCCTGGGCTATTTAGTGCCAGGCCAACAAAGGCTTCGTAGCCAGATCCTGCCTCAAAATAATCAGGCAAACTCATAATCCTAAAAATTGGGTTTGGATGCTGAGGTGTTCAGTGGCAGAGAATTTGCCTACAATGTGGAAGGCCCGGGGTTCCATCCTCAGTAGTGGAAGTGGAGAAAAACACTCACATATAAAGGAAAACAAAACTCCTGCAGGAATTCTGACTTCAGCTTTTCTTACAAAGTGGGAGAGGCAGCAATCACTGTGCCTGAATTCCAACATGGCCCTACTGGACAGAACTGCAGAGACATGGTATACTCTTTTGGTTGGTCACACCCTTCAATTCACTGCATTTACAGAGTCTGTGTGAGCCTAAGAACAGTTGAGCATGAGTCAACTGGTCCAGCCTGGGGTGGAGGTGGGGGTGGGCCATTCCTGTCTTGAGCTGGGATGAGCTGCTCAACATCAAAGTACTGGAAGTTCAAGTCTGTACTCAGCAACTGCCCATGAGGAGTCCCTGTCCCCAGCCTCAACCTTCTGCTCTTTTACCAGACCAATGAGAAAGGGGAAGTGGAGCCACCCATGGTCATTAGAAAGTGGAGAATGAAAGGGGAACAGAAGTCCTTGCTGAGAGATGGGAGTGGCACACGTGAGGTCGAATTTCTAGTTCTGGCCCCAAGTCTCAGAAGATGCCCAGGTCAGTCATGTGCCTTGTGTGGGGTTTCTGGGGGGAAATCACCACTCTACAGCAGCGGTTGGGAGAGACACCTCTGACTGGAAAGAAGGCTGCCTGTGAAAGGCCAAGTTGTGGTCCACTGCAAAGAAAACTGGACCAAAATTTCTAGGTCTTAAGACTATGACAGAGAGATGACATACTTGGAGGGAGTGGCTTCTTTTGGGGGCCTGCCCTTGGATGGGGTGGGAAAGAAAGGACCAGAGCATAAGCTCCCAAGTCCCACGTCCTGGGAGCTTGGGGTGGGCAGCTCTTCAGCACATGTCCCAGGCCACATGGAATCTCTGCTCTGGAATAGGAGACCCAGTTTGCTGTTTTGTTGGGAGAACAAAGATTAGGATTCCAGAGCCGACACTGGAGGAAAAAAAAATGAATGCTCACTGGTGATAGCTCTGGGCTGTCTCCCCAAACTCAGGGAGGCTCACCCTAGCCCTACTCTGGGGCATGCAGGTACAAAGCCTTAGAAGATGAGAGCCTCCCTCTACCCCCACCCCAGTGGTTGCTGTGAGAGCCTCTCATGGACCAGTCACCAGGAAGTCACAGTCGGCTAGGTTTGTCAGGACTCTGTGAAGTTTAATGCTCACATCTGCCCAATACTGCCCTCGTCCCAGAGGGTAGGAGACACCTGGGCAGAAATCATCAAACGAGGCCTCAAATGCACCAGAGCCATTAGCCAATGGGTTAGGACTTGCTGACAAGCAAGTGGCTGGCTCCTCACTCCCCTTCACCACAGCCTGGCTATGGTGAGGGAAGCAGCAGGAATTGACTATTCTGAGAAACTACAGGTTGGGCCTGCAACAGAAGTCGGGCCCTGTGCTACCTGCCCTGTCATTGCCCAGCCTCTCAGCAGAGACCATGGAGGTGGACAATTTCCACAGAAGTCTTAGCAGAGACATCTGTTCTTGTTCCTGGGCAGTGCTGTGGGTAAGGATGTGACATAAAGACCAGCACACATGTGGCCTGGGGACTTCTGAGAAACAGGTGGACATCAGAGGGAGAATGAAGCACACTGGCTCCAACCAGATGTTCAAACTGAACACTACTACCCTGAGCTACTCAACCTTGGGACACTCAAGGTACACCAGTTTCTAAGGGCATCTTTGGCAGAGTGTGGTAAAAGGTTACCTACTGCCTTGAATGTGAGGAGCTGGCTTTGTGTTACTCAGATCCCCAGCCTGGAGCCTAACACACAGCATCCTGAAGCAGCTATCTGGGAAGGTGTACAGATGGGAGAAGCCGAGATCTCCCCCCAACCCCCATCTCTCCAGGTGGCATCTTGCACTGAGCCCTTTCTCTAACTGCAGAGTGAACTGCTCCACCATCTAGAGAAATCACGGGGTAAGAGGCAGAGCTGGGGAGATCTGGGGAGGAGGGTATAGGAGATGCCGAGAGGTTGAAGATGATTTGGAAAGAGACCAGCTTTCCAAACAGGTGAGCGAAACAGGGACAAGAGATACAAGTAGAATCCCTAGAGTCTGGAGGAGCTTCCTGAAGCCAGGGAGAAAAACTAGGTCCCAAACCAAAGGAAAGTCATTTGTGGAATGCTAATGGGGAAACAGGGAAGCTGTTCTCCAGGGCTGGTTTCTTAGAAAATATTTATTTAGAAAACTATCCCCTCCCTACCCTCCTTCCTCTGTGCTGTGGGTCTTAGACATCCACGACACCAGGGGCTGCTTCCCCATCATGTGGCGTCCGGTACATTGGTTATACTCTGCTGGAGACTCCAAGTCCCTCTGGCCACTACAGTTCTTGCGTTTGGTACTTGTCCAGGCCTCTTCCACTGGGTCTCCAGATGGAGGTATGAGGGTAGCCAGGCCTCCGTTTTCATGCCCCTCTGAAGGCCTGTGGGAGTGGCGTCTGCTGGGATTCTGTCCTCTTCCTGTCTGGAAGTTCAGGGCTGGAAGCGTGGCGAGCTGGTGTGAGGCTGGTGGAAGGCGTGGGCACTGTATACCACCTCGGGAGGTGAAGGGGTGCCGCTGGCCAGCACGGAGCACAGGGGTTCGTGGCTGCTCAGCACGGATGTGAAGTACTTCAGCTCCTCTGTGAGTTGTTTGATCTCCTTTCGGAGAGCTGCATTCTGTTTCTCCAAGTCTTCGCTCTCCTGTAAAGGGACAATCACACGATGATGAGTGTCAGGGAAGATGGGAAGGTTGGTGGGGCGGGAAGGCAGTGCCATGAGGGTTTTCTATCTACAGAGTGGTTTTCTATCAGCACAGTCATGAAGAAGGGCAACTGAAAATTCTTGTGCACGGGAAGAGGTGTGCACACGCACACACGTTTGCACGGACGCACTTATATAAATGTCAGGTTGACCCACAAGCAACTGCTCACAGTCTAATCTGCCTCTTCTCGATTATTATAACAAAACACTGGGGACTGGATGGCTTATCTAGCTCAGAGTTCTGGTGGTTCAAGGATATGGTGACTGAGGACTGGGCATGGTGGGAACGTGGATGGGCAGGTGGGCAGTATAGAAAAGGAGCTCGTGTAGACGAGAAAGGAGATGTTCGGGTCTCTTTATAACAATACTCTGTGGTACCCAACCCCATCCCTCAGAAGCAAGCTGTGCATGGTGGCACAGATCTGTCATGCTAGCACTCAACACGTGCAGGCAGGAGGTTTGGGAGTTGGAGGCCAGCCCAGGCTAGAAAGGAAATAAAATGAGAGCCTGTCAGTGTGTCTCTAGATAAATGAGTCTGAAGGGCTGGGGAACGCGCCTAGTGTGCATAGACAATGAAGCCTTAGGTTCCATCGCTAGTGTACTGAAAAGAAAGGAAGGAAGGGAGGGAAGGAGGATGCACAGAAGGAAGGAAGAAAAATAGAAGAGAAATTGAGACAGGCATTAATACCTTTTAGGGATTAATCGTCCCTTACTGGCACCCCTCCCCCAACACTAATGCTTCACTAGGGATCAAACATACAAGTTTGGTGGAGATAAACAATGGAAAACCTTACCTAGGGTGTGTGTGTGAGTGTATGTGTGTGTGAGTGTGTGTGTGTGTGAGAGTGTGGGTGTGTGTGTGCACGCGTGTGTGTGAGCTTATACTTGTGTTCTTACAGGTGTGTGTACAAATATGCCTTCATGTGTGCCTCCGGGCTGAGTGTGGCAAGCATATGCCAAGAGAAACTGGCTATCGAGCCAGATCCTAAGAGAGTGGAAAGCAGTTTGTGGAACATTTTCTGTCCGTTTACTCCACCCCACCCCACCCCATACACCAAGTGCCTTGTGTTTGCCCCTTCACTCAGGTTCTAGGATGTTTAGAGGGAGCCTTTCTGAATATCGAGGCTCTATGATGGACTTGGTGTTCTATTCTGCTCCCTTCTGCCCACAATTGTTGAGTTTCCCAATCCTGTTCCAAACCGTCCCCAAACCTTGAACGGTATCCAGTAGACACTGTGTTTCTATGTGTAAACCTGTGATGAAGTTTATAAACATAGGAAGAGATTACCAGCAAATAATCATGAAATGGAATATTTATGACAATATACTATAATTGGAGTTACTTAAGACTTATGAACTGTTTATTTCTGGAACTTTCCATTTAGTATCCTCAGACCACAGTTGACAGTGGATTAACTAAAACCATAGAAAGGGAAACCTCAAGCAAGTCCTATGCTCTCTGTGTCAGTACAGAAACTGAGCATTTGGTCTAGAAACATCTTTCTGTGTTGGTAGGGACCACATCACCTATCAACCACCATGGCACTCTGGTACCTAGCAACTACTGAGAAGCAATAGCTCCTCCAGACCATGAGATTCCCAGACCTCAGTGAATAGATGCCTGCTAAGTACTGGAGTCTCCCCAACCCCCCAGAAAGACAAAGGTGCTGGAGGGGCAAAAGAGTCTCAGCTCAGCTCAGAAGCTGCCTGGCTCCAGCAGGCAGTTCTTACTTTGGCAGAGTTGGGATCTGAGGAGAAAGCTCTCTTTTCCATGTGAGTGTTGTGTGTACTCATATATGGGTGCAGGTGCATACAGGCAAGGTGTGTGTGTGTGTGTGTGTGTGTGTGTGTGTGTGTGTGTGTGTGTAGAGGACAACCCACCCTTGCACCTTCCTGTCACAGTTTGGTTGAGAGAGGGCTTCTCATTGGCCCGAACTTCCAGCTGGCCCAGAAGCTTGCAGGGATCTGCCTCCAGTCTCGCTTGCCATTGCAGAGATTCCAGGCACACGCTCCTCACCCCACTTTTTACATGGGTGTAGAGAACCAAATTCAGGTCCTCACATTAGCGCTTTAGCAACTAAACCATCACTCAGCACTGGAAATCTGAGCTTTTAACAGGTGTCTTGGGTCATTCTAATGACCAGACAAGTTTGAAAATTACGGTCAATAAAATACTGGTTAAATATGATACAAATAATTATAAAATCTGCCTTAATTATTTAAGCATGTGTTAAATGGCTGCTTAAGTGCCAAATGGACTTAAATGTTTGTTGGCTGACTCGCTGATAACATCAATTGTTGGCATGAGAATGTTGACTCAAAAGTATAGTGGTTAGCAGATGTAAGATAACTTGACATTTAAAATTTGCCCTAATATGATCCATCAGGAGTGAGCTGCAGGCTGATGAGAGGTGGGATTTATCACTTACATTGCCAGTCATCTAAACCCAGTACAGTCAGGGTTTTCTTTTTAAGTGGTGGAAGAGCACAGGACCCTGACCTCGATCATCAAGCAGGCTTCCATTTCTTTTGAAGGTCAGATGTGAGCATGCTCAGCCTCGGCCTGACATTCTGAAAGCTTTCTGAGCTAACCAAGGCCCCTAGCCGGATGCAAAGGAAACCCCCATCTCCAGAGTGGGATAAGGGAAGCCAAAAGCTGGACGGTGCTCAGTCCCTGACTGCTGCTCCTGCAGGCTGTGGCCAGCTGGGCATTTCACCATTCTTTGTTTTTTCTTGCGCATCCCAGAGGGAGGTCAGCAAACCCTTTGCCAGTAAGGCATTACCCCTTTACTGAAAGGTGGGCGAAATGAAGCTGGGGGGGTGGTAGGCTAAGACGGGAACTGGGGCCCGGAGTCCTGGCCCTTTCCTCGCCCCCTCTGAGAGTTTCCACTGGTGACAGCATTTACTGTAAGTTCAGTGCTCTGAAGAACCTGGGCAAACCCCAAGGCAGCAAGCAGAGACGGACTGGGTGGGCGGGCTCTGATCTTCTCCCCGCCTAGAGGCTGGCCCAGCTTTCGGGAAGTGACTGCAGGGCAAGTCACTAGCAAGCTCTTAGGAGCACCCTCCAGCTTTCTCCTCCGCCACCTCCTGGGCCTGCAGATTCCAAAGCCCAAGCTGGACAGGCCTGACTAACCACCATCTGCTGCCTGTAACCGTGGGGCAAAGTTTGCTTCAGTCTTTGCAAAGACTGCTTCTTGCAAGAGAAATGTCTGTAAGCTCAGGGCCACACTGGCCACTCCCTAGAGAAAGGCTTTAGCTTTGACTTCCCTTGCAGGAGGAAGTGGCTGATCTGGGCCCCATCCCTCCACTCTGCCCGGGGATAGAAGGGGTGGGGGGAGTAGCCCCCCCCCGGAGAGGACTAAGATAACTAAAGGGCAGTTGGGGGCAGCTGTTTATCCACAGGGACAACAACCAAACTCCCTAACTTGCCAGTGTGGGCAGGGACCAGACTCAGTGAGAGAGCAGAGTGAGGGGGTGGGGTGAAGGAAATTTCCTCTACCAGGCAGGCCTCTGGCCACAGTGGGGAGAGCTAGCCTGCCTCCTGGCTCCACATAGCTAGCCTGTTCTTCACTTTTCAGAACGTGGAAGTCTGCGCTGTCAGTATGACCGTCCTACCAGACCAACTGAGACCCGGAGCCAAAACCTTACTGCCTAATTTCCTAAAAAGCTCACAGGCTGGTGGCAGCAACTGTGAGGAGAAAGTGCTATAGAGTCCCCCTCACACGTGTCTTCTCAGAAGTGTAGAAGCCTCTCATGGTGGACCCATAGCCAGGAAGGAGATCTGCAGGCCTCCACTTGGACTCCCCTTTCCTGCCTCTCCTGCCTTGAGGACCTCACTGCTGGAGTGAGCTAGGGGCTCCCAGGAGCAAGGAGAAAACCTCAGCCACCCCACTCCACCCCTGCCATGCCCTCCAAAGGGACAGCAGTTCTAGAGATCATTACACACATAGACTATGACCTTAAACAACATCACATAATACCACATGCTGATCCGGCCACACCCCCGAAGCCACAGAATTGCCCACTTCCATCCTGCCACCCTGGAAAGGCCCTCCAAGGCCAGAGCATCCTCCAAAATGAGCCAAGGCCTGGCTCCATGACAGTGGGTGACTGGCCCTTGGGGAATTCACTTTCCCTGTTGAAAACTGGTTGCTGCACTTGAAGACAAGATGATCCCCAATCTTAGCCAGATATTGTGCCTTCTGGGAGCACTAGCAATGCTGGTGACAGGTTCTCACTAAGTAGATCTGGGGCAAGCCCGAGTGTTCCACTGTTCCAGGCTCACAAGACTTCTATGGGGTAGCTAATGCTGATAGACAGGAGTGGGGGTGTCTCTAGTTTCCCCTTGAATTCGCCAATATTTTAGATTCCAAATTGGCTACCTAAATGTATTAGTAAACTAGAACCTGTAACCCCCAGTCTTTTGGGTTTCCTGTGCACGTGCATGTGCCTGGGTGTGCGTGTATGTCTCAGGCATCAAGATTTGTGTGTGTGTGTGTGTGTGTGTGTGTGTGTGTGTGTGTGTGTGTGTGTGTGAAGAGAGAGGGGGGTTAGAGTTGAGTCTTATTATGGAGCCTAGCTGCTTTGGAACTGGCTCTGTAGACCAAGATGGTCACAAACTCACTAAGGTCTTCCTGTCTCTTCCTCCTGATTACTGGAATTAAAGAAGTATGCCCCTGGACCTGCCCTTTTAAGTATTTTATAGCTATCATCATGTTTAATCTTTGTAACATCATTGCACAGTATGAAGGGAAACTGAGGCACAGAGAAGTTAAGCAACACACTGGAGGTCACACAGTTTGTAGGTTGAAGCACAAGTACCTCCCCTTTGCCTCCTTGTACCTGCCTTGGGATTCTGCTATAACCAGCTGAGACTGAATTACCTCTGCTCTGTTCACTTGCCAATGTTACCATCCCAATTTCCCTCCCCCATGATAATCCAAAAGCTGATGTTCACAGCTCACCGCCCCCCCCCCACCTGTGGAGGGTCACCTGATGCCACTGCTATCAAAGATCTGGGGGTGGCTAAGGAGGAGGCTTCCTGAGTATGGGAACACTCTGGGAAATCCCCTATTGGAGGGGCTGAAGAGCAGGTCACTCAGAGCTCCTCAGTGGTGGGGAATCCCCAGGCTGGTCCCTCAGCCCCAGGCAGCTGAGCTGGCTGGAGATTGGGAGCAGCTGGCACCTCCTGGCTGGGGTCTGGCCTGAGCTCAGCAGGTTCTCCCAAGACACACTCTGCTCTGCTCCTAGCCAGCATTTTATTAAAAAAAGAAAGAAATTGTATTTTATGCACGTGTTTGCCTACATGTATGTTGGTACACCATTATATGCCTGGTGCCTATGGAGGCCATAAAAGGGTGTCAGGTCCCCTGGAACTGGAGTTACAGATGGTTATGAACACCTGGACATGGAACCTGGGTTCTCTGGAAAGGAAGCCTCTGCTCTTAAGCACTGAGCCATTGCTCCAGCACCACCGGCTTGCGTTTACTAATAGCCATTTCCAGAGGTGGAAAATAACCCTGGCATTTTTTCCTGCTCAAAGGAGTGAACACACCATCATTGGCACGAGGAGCTTCCAACTCGAGTGCATTTGGAGTTGGGGCTACCATGTGCCACACATGAAGAACACATGGCAAGTGGAGCCCTCAGTCCCTGATTACGTTCCCACTGAGAGGGGGGCTGCTCCCCAGGAGAGGGAGGACTAGGCCTCCATCTGCCACTATTGCCTTTTACCTGAGAGGAAGAGTCACCACATAGTGGGTGACTCTGGATCTGTTTTCAGCTCCCAGCCATCAGTAGCTGGTCATCCACACCAGCCAGGCCCTCAGTGCCCTGTCTACCATCATGGGATTGGAAGGCTGTTGCCTGGGTCTCATTTTTCCTCAAAATTTGAAAAACACTGGAAGCTGGTTCACTCAGCATCTTCCCCAAACACCCCACTGCTTTCAGCTTGAGAGACTCAGATACCCAGCTTCCTTGCATCTGGAGCCAGGTGTATTTGGGTTTGTGTATGGGGGTGTCTGTGTCTGTGTGTGTGCACACTTGTATGTGTGTGAGAGAGAGAGAGAGAGAGAGAGAGAGAGAGAGAGACAGACAGACAGACAGACAGACAGACAGAATTATGACTGATGATATGTAGATAGAAGCACAGGGACAGGGGATTCTCTTTCTTCTTGCATGGTAGAGCCACTGGGCAAGGACAAGTCCACTCTCCTTCAACACAGAGTGATGCCTGGAGGGCCAGCAGCCATGTTGCAGGCTTGACAAGAAAGCTGTGCCGATGCTGTGGCCAAGAGGGCTTTGTTTTTCTGTTTCTAATCTGCTCTTTCCAATCTGAGCTTCTTGCTACCTGAGAAAAAGGAACCGTGGCTGGCTGCTACCTCCCCTTGATGGCCTATCCACTACTTGTAGCTGACTGGTCTCCTAGGAAGCCCAATTGGGAAAAACAGAGAGCAGAGGCGAGTAAGCGTAGGTAGCGGTGGTGAGAGTATAAAAGCAGGAAGAGCAGCGAGAGGACGCTGTGGATGCACCCAAGTGATCCACCATGAGGTGCTGGGATGAGTACCTGCACAGAACTCTACAGACTCATCCCATACATTCTGCCGAATGCCCCAACAGCTTCAGTTTATTCAACTTATTTCTGCCTGTGGCTCTTCATCCATTTCTGGTGCCTTGGGTTGCTTTTGGCCCAGAGTCTCGCCATTGGTTCCTTTCCCCCAGATCATTGAAGCTTCCACTTTGAGTCACACTTTATCTCCAATATCAGGGGCTTGGGAAAGAGCCCCTGCATCGCTGCGCTGGCCCTGTTCTGAAGTCACTTTTGGCATTGCACTATTTTGTTCTTTTCAAAGCACCTTTCAAGTGGCGTGATTTCAGCCCCTCCATCCACGTGCAGACTCCACCCAGTGTCCCTTAGAGGCCCCAATTTCATTATTCTGCATGGGACACAGGCATCACGATTTTAAAAACACTCCCCTGACAAGCCTAGTGCTTAGCCAAATTGAGACTCATGCTCACTAGGGGTTTTTAACACCATATAATAGCATAACTAATCATTATTAAATTTATTTCATTAATATTTTTTTCTTTTTTATTGTTTGTTTTTTAAGACAGGGTTTCCCTGGGTAGTTCTGGCTGTCCCGGTACTCACTTTGCATACCAGGATGTCTTGGAACTCAGTGATCTGCCTGCCTCTGCCTCCTAGCACCACCTGTCAGCACCACCTGGATTTTTATAAGTAGCATAAGATAAAGAATCTTAGAGTTGGATGAAAATTTCTAAGTTAGTTTTTTTTCTAAAACACTTTGGAATTTTAACATAATATACTGTTAGTGAAAACAAGGTTCAGAACAGCTCTTAAAGGGTTAAATTTCTTAATTGTTAATATTACTATGTGTGTATGATGTGTGTGAGAGGACAGGCATGCATGAGCCATGGGCAGGTATGTGGAGGTCAGAGGTCATCTTTCTGGAGTCAGTTCTATAAATTCCAGGGATCGAACTCAGGTCGGCAGGCTGTGCTGCAAGCACATTTACCCCAATGACTCCTCCCTGGCCCCAGCACACCTGGTTCTTACAAAGAAAAGGCAAGAGATGGGACTCTGTGTGAATCTCACTAGTTAGAACTTGGTCACACTAGTTCCCTGTGGGTTGGTGAGCTCTCCCCCGACCCCCAGGGCAGAGGGCAGCTATCCTTGCCTTCATGGGTTAGTCCTAAATGATGGGACTGGGGCAGCACATAGTAAATGCTCACAAAATCATGTTGCTCCCTTGCCAGCTTAGAATGTGACAAGTGCATGCCCGTGATGCCTGTGACATCCAGGCTATCGGCGAGTGTTTTACCTAACATTCCAGCTTTAACAGCTTCTGCTTTGTGCTTTGAACCTCGGAATAGTTATAAAAAAAATCTAAGAGGTTCCTTTTTTCAAAAGGCCCAACCATGTAGAGATTGGGAATAGCCAACTGACACCACTCTGCCACCTCCTCTACTCTGAATGTAATTTCCCTCACTTGGTCTTGAACAACCCAAGGAGGTGTAAACAGAGGCAGTAGAAGGAGGCCCTTGTGGTGAAGCAGCCAGCTTAGAGTTCTCATGAACACCAGACAGAAAGGCAAAGGCGTAGTTCTCACGAGGGAGGAGACACTGAGCTGATGTGTGTGTTAAGGCTAGGTTCTGCACTGACTGAGAAGACAAGCTCGAGGCAGAGGTCTCCTTCCTTCCAGCTGCAGTTCTACTTCCCTTCCCCGACACGGAAGAGGATTCTTATATCGGCTCTCTCATTCCAACTCATACATCCCGGGAAGGCTCCTGCTTCACATTTAAGAATTTAGGTTCACTGGTTCAAAGGCCCTTAGCTTGGGAGGTCTAGGCCCTAGTCGGGTAACCTGATACTGCTGTCCTGATAAATGACATGCTGTCAAACAGCCTTCTTAACACGTATGTTCATAGCCATAGACTAGAGCTGCCATCAGCCTTGGCCAGAGAGAAGCGTGTGTGTGCTGTGGTCCACAGTTAATGTAGAGACCCATCACCGGTCAGAGTGCCGAGAATAAGTGACAATTGAGTGCTCGGCCTTAGATAGCACATCAGTATCAACCCCTAGCCCTTCAGCCAAGGCTCAGGGAACTCCACAGAAGAGGGGCCGAAAGAACCTAAGAGCCAGAGGATGGGGAGGAGCACTGGGAAATGTCTTCAGGATTTGATGTGACCATTAAACTCATGAACTCACAGCAGCTATCTTTACTGAACAAGATCAGTGGGCAGTCCACGGGCAGCATAAGTAGGACTCAGTGGATAGACAGACAGACAGACAGACAGACAGATAGATAGGACATGAGTCAGAGAGGGAAGGGAATGTGTTGGGGAGACTGGGAGGAGGGTTGGTGGAGGGTGTACACACTGTTTAAATTTATGAAATTGTCCAAGAATTAACAAAAGATAGTCTATTTAAAGAAAAGTTTAAGTTGAGAGCAATCCCCAGCCTGGATTAGGGTGATCTTCATGTGCTCCACCCCCCCAACCTGGATCCTCCCGCTGCACTTCTGATTTGTCCCTGTCACTCTGACTCTGTGGCTCACTGTCCTTTTCTGATGCTTTCACGTTGCTTTCTGCCCCAAGTCTCTGTCGTTGGTCCCCTCTCCCCAGATCTTCCCAGCCTCCTCTTTGATTTGCACTTGATCTCCAGTGTCAGGGCCTTGGGAAAGCACCCTCCTCAGCACCCCCAGCCCTGCCCTCAGCTCCATTACTGCCCTAACCCTGTCTCTAATTCACTTTCAACATTGTAGTATTGCATTTTGTTCAAAGTGTTTTTCACGAGGTGTAGTTAATGAGATTCTTTATTTGTCTGGTTTCCTGGCCTACAGTTAAATGTGAGACCCATGAAACCAAGGGCCCAGGCCTTCTTGCTATAATCTCGGTGCCTAAAGGAACCACACATGCAGGAAACTGTCAAACACTGGCCGAGCAGGTGGATCATTTCTGCTGCTGAGCGCTGAGATGGTGGTCAGCCTTTACAGCCTGCTGGAGCTCCTGGCTAATCAATGAGCACAAGGCATGTTCACGGGTCCGTTGAGTCCTTCTGGCTGCTGAAAACTGCCTTTTACTCCTAAGGATTTGGGCTGTCTGCTTGGCTTTGAACTTTATCATTTACATTTGTAAGTGATTCAGGTCACTGTCCTTAGTTCCCCCACACTTTCTGGAATGGTTCAAGGCCACCTGTTCCGTATGAAGTTCACTATGGTCCTTTTTCACTCCCCAAATGCTCCAGGTTGGAGGATAAATTGTAAGGTCACCTACCCAAACTTGACAATGATACCTCTCCCTCAGTTTCCTTCAGAGTTCTCTCAACTTTGACCACCTTCTTTATAAATAAGTATAAAATAAAACAATAAAAATAAAACATAGAGTATAGCTATATTAAAATATTAACTAATTAATTTGAGATAAGGTCTCACTATGTACCTCTGGTCTGGTCCTCACTATATAGACTAGGCTGGCCTTGAAATCAGACAAATCCATCTGCTTCTGGCTCCTATGTTCTGGGTTTAAGGGCCTAAGGCCATGACCAGCCCTAACACCTGATTTTATTTCTGCTATTAATTAGTATCTTGTCTTTTTAAACAAATGTGCATACTTATTTCTGTAAAATCTCAACCCTGGTGCAAAGACAATTTGTCTTTTGCATTTTGTCATGACTCTGTCATGGCTACACTGTCACAACTACTATTTTTTTTCATGGCTACTTCGTCAAATGCATGATCATCAATTTACTTGAAACAGTTGCCTAGTATGGAACACTTTGACAGTCATCAAAATGTCCCTGTTGTAAATAACACTAGAAACGACACCTTGGTGTACACTGGGCTTTTTGCTCTCTCCTCTCTGTGGATAAATTTCTCAAAGATTACTGGGGAAAAGGGCATCATCCACCTCCCAGTCCCCCACAGTTTGCAGTAGGAAATGTTCAAAGGGTCCCATAAGACGGCATAACAAACAAAGAGTGTCTGCCCCAAGATGACTGCAGCTCCTGTGATCTTCCACAGCCAGACCCCCTTGCCAACCAAAGCAGGCACAGGGAAACACTGAGTGTTAGGCTTTCTAGAATAAATAATCTTGTCAATTAGTTTTGTGAAGATTTCATAATGTCATCTTACTGGTACAAGTTATCAATTTCTAACGAACGGGGGGGGGGACACTGGGAGACCTCATTTAAAAAAATAGAAGAAGACCTTATATGTCTGTTTCAATTAAATGGGTATAATTGTTCCATTCAGGGGACATCCGGCAAGTGCTGGATGTCATAGCTGGAGGAAGACAGGTGCAGTCGTGTCTAGTATGTAGAGTTTTACATTCTGTAGCACACGGGACAACCGTATAGTATTGTCAGAATTGTTAGCAGACCTGAGGATATGAGCCTACAATCCTACCTGTTTTGGAAACCGAGGCAGAATATGGAAAGTTAAAGGTCTGCCTAGGCTATAAAGTCAGTTTAGGACCAGCCTGAGTAGCTTCATGATACCTTGTCTCAAAATTTTAAATGTAGAGGGGGAAAGGACTAGGGGTATAGTTCAGTGGCAGAGTGTTTGCCCAGCATTTATAGCCCTAGGCTCAATCCCCAGTACCAGGGTGTTGGGGGCGGGGAGTATGCAACTTAAAACGTCAATCACTCTGAGGTTGAGAAACCCTGCCCTGATGTGTATTGTTTTCATCATCAGAATAGAAAATTAGGTTATTTTCATTTGACTAGGAAAAATGTGTGTACGCTTTCTGTGCAGCTTCTGCCCACTTATTGATTGGTGTCATGATGTTTTTCTTTCAAAAGATGTTCTTTCTTGGTATACACATTAAATCTTCATGAATTTAATTTAATGCAAATATTTTCTTAAAAAATATCATCGGCCTTGTAGGTTCCTGCCTTTGCATCTTCTAAATAAAGAGACTTTTAAACTCTAGGCCTTGCCCACCTTAACTCCTTCTAAGGTCTCTTGCTGTTGTTGAGTGTTCTAAAACTAATGAGAGTCTTGCTGTGCAAGCATCCTGGCCATCAGTCAGTCTACTTCATGGCTTACCCTTTCCGAAATGACAGATGGGAACAGTAAAAACAAACAAACAACAACAACAAAAACAAAGCTCAGAATGTCATGAAGCAGATGCAAGCTGGTAGGGAGGTAAGAACTCGGGTCCTTGGGTGTCCCTAAGAAAATACACTGATTTCTTCATTGGTAACATAACAGGTTGATCTAAAATCCCCAAGTTTCCTTTTTAAATATTTTGATCCAATGTACAACATAGTATGACCATAATTATTGGCATTTCCTTTACAAGCCATTATGTGGACCCATGGTGAGAACCTCTGTGTAAAGACAAACTAAAAGCACAGTTATCCTGTGGCCCAGTCCATTGCTGTGGGAAGGCCTCCTGAAGACACCTGTCGAATGGGGTAGCTGTTGGCTTTCGACCTGGCACCTACAATCCAGTTTAGACAGGCATTCTTCAAGTGTGGGCACCTTCCATTTACCAGTTGGGGTGGTAAATGGCCTTGACATGTTCTTCCTCAACTAAAATAGCTGATTTGCAAAGACTGGAACTATTTCTGATTGCTTACACAGCACATATTCATCGTAATAAAACTGCAAAGAATACCAGGACTAAGGCAATTACCCAAGCCCAGTCACCCACAAGTAACCATTACTAGTATTTTGGAAACTATGCTTCGAGACCAGATCTCATGGGCCAACAACAGTATGGGATGACTCTGCTGACCACCTCCCACCTCCTCTACTCTGAGCCTTCTGGAGAACAATGCTTCTTAATTGATCTCAGTTCTGTTTTCACTGACCCCAGACATTGACTCAAAGTCCCCTGTGCTAGAAGGTGCCAGAGAGCCTCCACTGGCAACAGGATGGCCTGCCACAGGAACATAACTTGCTGTACCTTCTAGTGTTTCACCTCGTACTATGGACCTCAGTGTCATACAAATGTCAATGGTAGTTGCCCCTCAAAATGACAGAGATAAAAAGGATTAAAAATGCAAATGATACCCCTCCTGTCTTACAACTTCAGTGTGACTTTTTGGAAATAGATAACATCAATAAGTTCGGGTAATCCATTTTAAACTTGCGTGTATACTTATGCCCAAACAGATTTTTAAAAATGTGGTTTGAAGAAAATTAGATAGTCTCTTTATACTTTTCTTACTTGAGAGTCTGGGAACTTGGGGCTGGTAAGATGGCTCAGTGGGTAAAGATGCCTGCTTGCTGCCAAGCCTTACGACTTCAGTTGTATCCCCAGGACCTACACAGTGGAGGGAGAGAACTGACCCCTGTGGGTGGTCCTCCGACCTAAACACATGCATGGTGGCAGGCATGCACCTTCCCCCGTAATAAATAAACAATAAATAAGTAACGCAACTTAGAAAATTTTGAAGAGGAGCTGGGAAGATGGCTCAGTGGTTAGGGGTGTCAACTGCTCCTGCAGAGGACCTGAGTTCAGTTTCCAGCACCTATGGCTCACAGTTCCATGGGGTCAATACCTCATCCTTCTTTTGTGGGTACTTGTATTCATGTACTTACATGAATACATGAATTCATGAACTTACACTGTGTGCATGCACACACACACACACACACACACACACACACACACACACACAACTTAAAAACTTTAATACTATTTTAGAAAAGGAAGTTATAGTCTTTCTACACTCAAATGCAACTCATTTTAACAGTTCCATAATAGTCCACTCAGAATGGACTGTCATTTATTCAACCACCATTTCTTAAATAATTTATTTAAATTTATTTTATGTGCATTGCTGTAAAGTTGCCAGATTCCCTAGAACTGGAGTTACAGACAGTTTTGAGCTGCCAGGTGGGTGCAAGGAGCTGAACCTGGGTCCTCTAGAAGAAGAGCCACTGCTCTTAACTGCTGAGCCATCTCTCCAGCCCCTCAAGCACCCTTTTACTGATGGATAGTTCATCAGTTTCCAGACATTACAGAGCAGTGGTAGAGTATCTGTCCAGCCACGTACAAGTCCCTGGGTTCAGTCCTCAGTACCACCAATCAAAACAAAAACCAAGAGAAAAAAACAAAACCCAGCAGAGAATCGAGTCATCAGTGGTGTGCTCGTGAAGAGATTGCTAGACGGCAAACTGCTGGGAGACAGGGAAGGCGCACGCTTCGTCTGAGTGAGCCTAGTCAAGCTGCGGCCTGGGTTATAGCAATTGGTCCTGCTAAGGACGTGTGATGCTCACTCTCCCTTGGCCATTTCCTGTGCCAGCATCATCTTTCACCCTGTCAGTTGAGCAGAGAAGTCTCACACTCACCCTAACTGGCATTTTCCTAAGGAGTACATTGTATTTCTTCCTTTCTGTAAGTTTGTGGTCACTGCTCATTTTTCTTTGAGATCAGTCATCTTCCTGGCATAGAGCTTTCACATATGCAGTAAATGTGCCGTTTTGGCTCTCCAGCTTTATAGATAATTGCCCCCCAGTTTTCCATTTGCCTTTGGTTTTGCCTAGAGTATTTTGAGCTATGGAAACTTTAAAAAATGTCTTCCTTTTTTCAAGATGGGGGTCTCATTATGTAGATGACGCATCTTGAACTCACAGAGGTCCACCTGCCTCTGCCTCCCAAGTGCTAGGATTAAAGGTGTGTGTTACCATGCCCAGGCAATTTTTTAACAACTTTTTGATGTACAAATCATATTTGTATATCAGTACTTTCCTTTATGATTTTCTATTTTATTTGAAAATTTTCCATGCCAAGATACATTTTAAAATCTCATATTTCCCCCTAAGATGTCTTTAGTTTCCTTGAAAAATATTTAATCTGTCTCTGTGTTATGAGGAATGAGGGATCCAGCCTTTTGTTTCTTCAAGTGACTAGCCAGGTGTCCCAACTTTATTGATTGAATAATTCAATTTCTCTGACTGGGTGGAAATGTCATCCTAATTGTTTTGTGTTTATGTCTGTGTCTTGGATGTTGTTATATACATTTCATAATCATGAACGGAGTCACAAATATGTTTTGTGTGGAGTTAGTAAATGCTGAGGACATTGTAACATGGTTGCCTCAGGAGGCTTCTTCCTACCTCTGTCAAAGTAATCAGTGCACCATGCTTGATGACAGAACAGATATTTGAAATGCTAAATGGTAAGCATCTCATGCTCTCACAGGAGAAGCTAGGCCACTGGGGACTTTAAGGCAGATACTAGAGACAACATGCAACACTGAGAAGATACTGGCAGCCAGGCATATATGAGGCTAGGACCCTAAGATAAACCCTAAGGTGTCCCTTACTTGATACATTCCCAGTAACCCATAAACTCTGATTTTCAAATTCTTGGTAGATGAGCCCTATGGCTAGAAGAAGGTTCCAGAACCTTGCATGTAGAGAAAGCATGGAAAGAATCAAGGGCAAACTGAGACTTGAAACTGAACTCACTGGAGGAAGCAGGAGCTTTTCCCCTCTGAACCACACATGTATTTAAGAGGGTGACCAAGAGGAGTGACTGTCAGCAAGAAGACATGCAGAGTTCAGATCACAGTCAAACTCTGCATCTTAGCTACTGTGTGTTGCTGCTAAAAGCTTCTGCCCAAAGCCACAGAACTTAGGTTATAGTGACAGCAGTAAACAGGCCTGTGGCTCGGCCTCTGAGACCTGTTCACTGGGCAGAATGTAAAGGCACATTGCAGTGCTCCAAACAAAGGAGCAGGAAAGACTTTAAATACAGGAAATTGGGTCGCTGTAGGGATCGAGGTTGGGACATGAACATGGCTATGATGACCCTATGATCCCATGGAGCCACAGAACACCAGAGATTACTCACAGCAGTTGTAACCAGAACCACCATCTAAATGTCTTGGTTCTGCCTCTTGTCTTCCTAAGAAAGACAACTGAGGGGCTGGGCCGAGATTAGAGGGCTGAACTGACAGGGGGATAGCCTGCAGCTAGAGACAAGGAGATTCTTTCTTCTACTCCTGTGTCAGAAGGGGGACAGCACTCTGCTGCTAGAAGTGACCAGGTGTGCACTGGGGGACCTTCTGCAGGGGAAGCGATTTCTGTGGAAGATTCTCAGGCATCAAATATGTCTGAGCTTTATAGCTGTTAAGAAGTATTTCAGCACTGAGATTCTGTGGAGAAAAAGTACATCCACTCACATACAACACACAGACACAATACACACATAATACACACATACACAATACACATACATAATACACAACACACACATAATACACAGATACAATTCACACAGACACAATACACACACATACAATACACATCCACAATACACACATAATATGTACATATATACATACATGGAAAATACACGTATGCTTTTATGTACATAAATATGCCTGCTCAATCTCAGCTTTCATACTTCCTATACTATTATTAATAACTCTGCACTGAATCTTTGAGTATTTACTGTAGGCCAGGCACCACACTGAGCTGTTCATCCGCACTCCCTCTAAAAGCAGTTCCTGTCATTTCCCATTCTAGAGGTAAAGGCCTGAGTCTAAGGTCCATGAAGAATGTACATAGGCTCAGTCACACAGACAACAAATGGTAGGGTGGTCATCCAAGCCTGGCCCTCCCTGCACAGAGAGGCTCAGCTCGACTTTCTTCTTCTTTTAATACTGCAAACTTAGAAAGCTTGTGGGTGCTTGCCTGCCTATTGTAAGTGTGGCTTTCCTGCTTTAAGAACTGTTAAATAAGAACCAGGCTCAGGTGAGAAAAGTCAGCTTATGCTGTTGCAACTGTTGTGAGATTTTAAGCCCTAAGGAAATTGCTGGAAGTGAATAAGTAGCAGGGGTAGAGACTGAACACCCAGACTACTGCTCTCAGTCTATCCTGACTGCTGGTTTTATTTTTCTGTCAGTATGACACATATTTGTCAGTTGAAAATGATGTTAGCATGTACTGGGGAATGTTATAAGTACCTACCAAGCAAAACCTAAGCATAGACACAGAGGGGACTTAGGACACGCTGTTTTCAGTTTCCTTACATCTAAGAGCCCCCTTTTTGTCTTCTGAAACTACGTCTTACTTATTCTTTTGACGAATGTGTATGTGTGTGTGGTATGTATATGTGCTTGCTTATATGTGGGCATACGTGTGTATGCATGCACGTGCATGTGTGAGGCCCAAAATTGATGTCAGTATCTTCTCCACCCACTTTCCAACTTCTGTATTAAGTCAGGGTCTCTTGCTGAACCCAAAGCTTGCTGCTTTTGGCTAGTCTGGCCATTTTGTCTAGTCTGGCTACACAACTTGCTCTAAGAGTCCCTGTCTCCACCTCCCATGAACTGGAATTACTGCAGGTTGCCATGTCCATTAGGTTTTCCAGCTCTTTTTTTTTTTTTTTTTTTTTTTTTTTTTTTTTGAGGCAGGGGCTCTCTATGTAGTCCTGCCTGTCCTGGAGCTCACTGTGTAGACCAGGCTGGCTTCAAATTCACAGACATCTTCCTACCTCTGCCTCCTGCCCATTTGGCTTTTATGTAGGTTCTGGGGATCCGAACTCTGACCCTCATGCTTGCATGACAAGCATTTTACCCACTGAGCCATTTCCCCAGCCCCATATTACTTATCCCTGATAAGGCTAAAGCAGTCCATTGCCATGCTAAACATTTGTGTCATTGTCAGCTTATTTGGTTTTGGTGCTTATTGCGCTTTTACCATTGAAAGAAACTTCTGGAATATTAGCAGTATGGAAATATTTTAGGAGAAAGTGCAGGAAGAAGGATGCAAAGAGAAAAGAATGCAAGAACATAGCGAATGGGGCAGACTGTAAAGAGGGAAAAAGTTGGGAGAACTGTGCCCAGCAAGGACTCAGAGTCTCTGCACAAGCTGTGGGCCTCCCAGGTGGGGCTGCAGCTCAACTCCTCCCTGACAGAAAAGTTTGAGAATATTGGCCACTCAACCAAGATTGTCCCAGATTAGTACCCTGTAACCTTGTCTTTCACAGCCTGTATATACCATTAACAATGGAAAACTCAGCACAGAACTTTCCTGATGTTCAGGGGAAAAAAAAGATAAAAAATAAAGGCATCATCATCGACCCCTTTCTCTCAAATGCAAGGGCGTTTGGGTGGCAGAGCATCAGCCTTCTGGAAGGATGAGGTGTGTGGTCCTGAAAGATAGGACTTCCTGAAAGAAAGCCAAATGTAACATCTAACTTCCCCTGAGCATCTGTGTTCTGCTCACAGTGGCTCAGGAAGGATGGTGCTCTCTCTGCTGTCCCTTTCCAAATAGGTGGTTCTGCCTCTCATCAAGCCTCGAGGCCAGGCCACCAGCAGCCCACTCACCTACCGTTGCACTCTCCTGGGTTAGAAAGAGTCAGCCTCCTGTCCCATACTTTGTTACTGAAGGTTTGAATATAGGCATAGGAAAAGGGAGCCTTTCTTCCCCACCTCACCCCTGCAGGTCTTGCCCAGCACTTACTCTTTCTTCCCATGTACATAACTCCACCACAGCAGAACCATCACAGCTGGCTCTCACAGCCCCACTGACGTGGGGTGAAGAGCCTAAGGCACAAGAGCACCATAAGAAGTCTGGGTACTCACCAAGTGCAGGGTGTCGGCTTTCTGTGTCTGCCTCTGTCGACTCTTCTGGGCAGCAATGCGGTTCTTCTCCCTCCTCTGAACTTTTCTTACATCGTCGGATGAGTCCTAACAAGCAGTGAAAGCAAGAACTAGGTAGGTCCATCCCTTTCTTCCAGTCAAAATGGGTTCTATCGTTTAACTGACTCCTTCCTTCCTTCCTTCGTTCCTTCGTTCCTTCCTGGTCCTCAGTTCCTTCTGTACCAACCATACTCTTATTTACAAAAAGCCTGCACCCAAAGACATTTCCTTCAGCATTCCCTGCTACCGGCCCTCAGGTTGCCCATGGCCTTCTTTTCATCAAAAGCTACATGAAGAAATAGCTACATCAAGGCTTCAGGAGGGCTGCTTTGGGAAGCCTCAGATAAGACAATGATATCTGTCCCATCACCTCTGCTCTCTCCAGAGCTATTCTACCCCCACATTCTCTATCTGGGGTGTGTGTGTGTGTGTGTGTGTGTGTGTGCGCCTGCCTTCTTGGTGTTCCTTTTGCTGTTTTCTTTTTTTCTTGAAAACTTTGTTGAGCATCCATTATGTGCCAATGTCTGTACAAGTGCTTTCAGAGATACTATGCTACAATCCCCCAGCTCTCTGAGCAGGTACAGTCATATCTATTTTACGCAGGATGAAGCTGAGGCTTGCCACGCTGGTCCTTGAGCTCATGGCCATCCATGGATATGACATCTCCTGGTGCTGATTCTAAAGCCTGAATCCCCTCTCCACCAGCAATTTTCTTGTGCTGCACCCTTAGGCAGAGGGCCCCACCCCAGATCTCTCTTTCCTTCATCCCCTTTATTGTGCAGCCATCTTGAGACCTTTCTAGTCCAGACCTTTGATGCCTGCTACAATGAGGGGCCATAAATAAGTCTATGAGTTGAGGTGGAAGCCACCTGCTTTAGAGAGCTACTAATGTGGACTTTGGAAGACAAAGCATGCTTTGGATGTAAGTAAGTCCTAAAGAAGATCAGGGAGGTTCATTCTAGCTTTGCAGGTCAGTGAAGACACTAAGAGAAGCCCTTCAGCAACTCCTACCTTGTCAGAGAGGTCACAAATCCTGGGGCCAGGCTCTGACCCTCTTCCCTCTTTATCCAAAACTTCCAGATCATTCTAGCAGGCAGACATTTGGTGAAATAGAGCAAGGAAGCACCCTTCTCATAATGCTGCAGGGGACGAGTTTACCATGGAACTCTGAGTAATTTCCTTCTTAAGAAGAGTATGGTACCATCTTCCACACAGTCTGAGCCACTCCAATACCATTGTGACCAAGGGACTGACTATTTTCCTGTAGAGGTCTTCACCGGTACGGCTTTTTGGTTAGGAGCTTACAGTAGGTGTAATAGCAGATGATGGCCTATGACAGATGTGGTAAGGGGTGGCTGCATATTTCTATTTTGGCTGCAGCATTTTGCAAGCCCCTGGGATATGTGTAAGGAAAGCACTCTGCCCTTGAGCGATATGCCCTGCCCTATATGTGTGCTAAGGAGAGGATGAAGTTTTTAAGTTACTGAGATGTAGAAAAGCTTAATCCAGTGGGTCTATGCTGGATGAGGAAGAGAGTTTTCTAGAGCAAGGGTGTCAAGAATGTGGTAGAGAGAGCTCCAGAAATTTCAAGGTGGGAAGGGCATCCCATCTGAGGCATCTCTCCTGCGCTGAAGCATCTAGGTTTGGCAATCAAGGCTCTAAGACTCCCAGAATCCTTCCCTCCGTCCCCGGCTTCCCAAAGATGATGTTAGCTTCTAGTTCAGGTCTCCAACAAACCTCCAGAGCCACTGCCTTCTTTCTCCTCTCTGGAAGCCTCAGGGAAAGACGCTGGCTGTGACTTCAGCCTCCCTCCCCACTGACTGTTGTAGTCACAGAGGCCGTCCCTGGGCCGGTAGATTAGTTATCCTTTCCTTCCTCCCTACCTTGCTTTGGCTTACTGTATTTCTCTTCCCTAACCTCGGTTCTGTCTGGCCCCTTGGCTCTTCCTGGAAAGCTACAGATCTAGGATTTGGGTGGAGTCCGCCAGCAGCCTACTGACAGATTCCTCTGCTAGCGGTATGAACCCTTCCTCTAAGTTCTGTGATATTCACCCTGACCCTTTCTTCCTAGAAAGTTTCACAGTGGGAACCTAAGTGTGGCCGAGATGAGGCACACTGCTAGGAACAGAGGAAGGGGGCTTGTGGCGGGATGAAGGCTTTGCCACTTGTACCTCCGAATAGCAAATACCACATCCAGACTCTGCTAGAGAGCACCCCGCCAAGTAGAGAGCTACTTCCTCCCCCCCCCAAAAGCTCCCCAGGCAGAACTGGGGAGTGTGGCCCTCTTCCACCACCCCAGGGTATTTAGAAGGCAGGGGATGTAGGGGTACCTGCTTGCCAGGGGGAGGAGAGCGGCTGAAGCTGGAGTCGCTGCTGTCGGAGCTGTGCGGCATGGCTGTAATCTTCCGGACTCTCCCACAACCGCCCAGATGCCCCTGGGCGATCTTCTCACTAGCTGGCTCCTCTTCCTGACTGCTAGGGGGCCACCGGCCCGCCACCTTCCACGGGTGTCTCCCTTGCTTGCCCGGCAGCCACCTCCGACGGCCCCCTGTGTCCTCCTGTCTCTGGGGTGCAGAGGGACTGCTCCCCAAAGGGACATCTCGCTTACTTTGGGGCTTGCGCACACGCTCTCTCTTGTGGTTTCTGGTAATTCAAGCTGGAAGTCACATGGGCGGAAACGTCAACAAGTTAGAAGGTAGTTCGAGAGAAAATACATATCTGGGAAAAGACCACAGAATTAGGTGAAAGAAAAAAAATACACAAAACCCCAGTTTCTTCCGGCAGTTTGAAAGGCAGAGCAAGCTCTCTTCAATTGATGGAGATAAAAGAGAAAAACAGCCAGGCAGGGAAAATCCCCAGCCAGAATTAGCAAGTCCTCTTCTGTCAACATGGCAGAGAGCGGGGAACAGCGGGAGAGAGTTTCCACCGGCACACGACTTGAGTTTTAAACACAAATAAAGCAACAAGACCGGGACCTCTTTCTGGGTTTCACCCGAAAGCAGCTGCCCACCCTGTTTTGGGTTGAGCCTTCCTCAGTCACCCACAGGACAGTGCGGGTGTTCTGGGGACAAAGGAGAAGGAGGGCACTGTCTTTTACAGACTGCCAAACAAGAAGTTGGGACTCTCTGAGAGTCACAGAGAGGCTCTGGAATGTATACCGTGTACACCCTGTCCCTTGCTTCCTAGAAAGTTTCACGGTGGGAGCATAAGTGTGGCAGAGTTGAGGCATACTGCTAGGAACAGAGGAAGGGGGCTTGTGGAGTTTACCATCACCTGTGCCTCTCAGCAGGGCTCTGACATTCTCCCAAGAAAAGGGATGCCTTCGGTGGAGAGGTTGACCTTCAGGAGTTCAAGATTGACCTTGAATCTTTAGGAGTCAGTCACCAGGTCAGAACCCAGCAAGGAGTGAATGTCAAAATGGGTGAGGGAAGTTCTGGACTTGTATTCAGATCAACAGTGATGAAAACCTACCTCCACCCCCACCTAAAACCTGCCCTGCCTACCTCTCAGGGTTACTGCAATGAGTGAGGAACAATTTGAATTGTAATGCCCCCATACCCTGTAAAGCATGCTATGGAGATGCTCATGCTTGTCATATGTGCCATGACAAAGCATGTTTGTAGTTTTCCTGAAGAATCCCATTCTCATCTTTGGTGATCTAAAACAGGTTTGGGGAAGAGAGATGGCTCAGCAGTCAATAGCACTGGCTGCTCTCCCAGAGGACTTGTGTTTTTCTATTCCCAGCACCCACGTGGGGGCTCACAACCATCTGTAGCTTCAGTTTTGGGGCCTCCAACTCCCTCTTCTGGCCTCCTCATGTACTAGGAAATGCACAGGGTACACACACACACACACATACACACACACACACACACACACACACACACACACACACACACGTGCAGGCAAAACATTTATACACATGAAAATAAAATGTCTTGCTATGTTCCCAGTGTGGCTCAAAGCCAAATGCTCCCTTTGCTTAATCTGAGGACTGACAGTATGTATGGTCCCAAAAGCATTTCAGGTTCCACTGATAAAATTCTGCCTGGTGACAATGTGACCAAACTTACCAAACAAGAATCTCAACCCTTGTGGAATTTTTTTAAAAAGATTTTTATTTATTTATTATATATACAACATTCTGCTTCCATGTATATCTGCACACCAGAAGAGGGCACCAGATCTCATAACGGATGGTTGTGAGCCACCATGTGGTTGCTGGGAATTGAACTCAGGACCTCTGGAAGAGCAGTCGGTGCTCTTAACCTCTGAGCCATATCTCCAGCCCGTTTTGTTTTTTGTTTTTGTTTTTTTTTTTTTAAAGATTTTACCTTGTGGAGTTTTTATTCAGTGGTGAGAGCAGACAGTAAACAAGTGACCTGACACATACTTTACCAGAGGGTGACCAGCGTCCCAGATAAAAATAAAGCAGGGTAGGAGAATTCTGAGGATAACCACTTCTGTAGGCCAGTCAGGAAGAGCTTGATGAAGGGGGTCATACTTGAGCATACTCTTCCAAGGAAGAGTAGGGGGTATTTAGATGAAGAAAATTCCAGGCAGGGACATCAGCACACACCCAAGGTGGGAGCAGCAGGAAAGCCAGTGTCTCTGGATCACAGGTCCTGAGACTAGCAGGAGATCAGGTCAGCATGGTATGTACGTGGGTCCCCGGTGTTCTGGGAGTCCATTGGGGGATTTTTAGCCTTATTCCAAAGTTAGCAGAGAACCAACCGCAGACCCATGCTCCCATTGCCACTCTCATTCTACCCCAGCAATTTTAGCCATTGATTGTTTTAGTGCTTCCTTCATTGGAATGCTAGCCAGCCCCATTTGTGAATTTCTTAATTATTTCATCAAATCTTCCTTGAGCACCTACCATGTGCCAGACAAAAAGTTTGACTTTTTTCTCTGAATGAGATGGTTTATCGGTAAGTTTCCGCTGTGTAGCAGACCAAGAACATCTTGATAGCTTTAAACAAACATGCTTTTGGCTTATGAGTTTGTAAGTCATCTAGAAGATTCCAGAAGGCTACATTAGCTCTGGTTGCATCTGGGCGTCTCTGCTGACAGACTGATCGGCAATTGACTGGTCTAAAAGGTCTTTTCCCCGAAGTTCTCTTTGGTTCACCCCAACCCCTCCTCCCAAAAATCCTGCCTGTTGTTTATTGGGTGGGGGTGCAAGCTTCCAAAAGCAAAGGACTCAGAACCTCCAGAAATCTATGCTCAGAACTAGCTCAGTATCCCATCCACCACATCCTACTGATGAAAGAAAGTCACAAAGCCACCCAATATCCAGTGAGCTGAAAACACAGTCTTCTTCTTAATGTGGGTCCAGTTGAAAGACTTGCGGTCATGTCTGCTGCATCCCACAAGTGGGCAGCCATTGGTAGGCAGAAGAGGAATGACATGTTCTGACTGGGGTTTCATGGGATTCCTATAGACACAGTGAGATTTTACTATGGAGAGAAAAGTGAATGAGGGAAGACCAGTTGGGATTACAATATTAGGTGTAATGACCTGAGCAAAAGATAAATCATGAAGGAGGTAATGAAGGAGGTAAGATGTGGCCCATGTTCAAACTGAAGACTCTCTCATATTTACAGTTGTATGTCTGGTGCCTAGTAAGTATCCCCCAAAAAGCTGTTTGAGTAACTATCTAAATGAATTCCCATACAACTAAAAGTTATGACTGTATCTTCTCTAAACCTAAGTATAGAGAAAAAAAAAAAACCCTTAAGAATTAGAATGGTCATATTTATATTGTATTTAGTTTCACCTGATACATTTATCAAAATTATGTGTTATGATAGGAATCAAGAAACCATAAGTATAAGCAAGACAGAGACCCTGTTTTCATGGAAAGAAAAACATTCAAATGATAAAAGAAGTGATGTGTTATGTGCACAAAGTTCTTAGCTATTTGAATAGTTTATCGTTGGACAATCAGTGGCAGCTTGACTCTGGTGTCCAGTCAACAGAGTGATTAAATAGACTGATGAGAAGAAAAACACAAAATGGTCTGTTTTGTAGAAAGAGGGAGTCTCATTCAATGGAATACTAATAAATTATTTTAAAATAATTAAGTTTAAAAATAATAAACATTGGGGCTGGCAAGATGGCTTAGAGGATAAAGGTGCTTGTTACCCAAGCCTGACAACCTTGGTTTGATCCCTGCAGCTGACTGTAAATATAGAAGGAGACAATAGATTCCACAAAGTTTTCCTCTGGCCACTGCTAGTATATATGGACTATGACCCACCACATTAATAATGATAATAATAATAATAGTTAATAATGCTGTGGGTTTCATTACAGCCCAAGACTGAACAGGCAACCACAGTGAGAAGGACACAGGGCCTCCTGTGCTATTTACTGTTGCACAGAATGTTACCCCAAACCCAGCAGCTTGAAGTAACTGAGTTGCCTTAAGGTTCCATGTCTCACACAGGTTTTGAAGATCAAGAGTCTAGGAATTTGCTTCTTGCCTCCAGGTCAGGGTGGGCCCGTGAGGTGTGAGGTTGCTGTCAAGCTGTGGGTTAGGATTATTGCCCTCTGAAGATCCTGATGGACTGGGTGGTCCATTTCCCAGCAGGAGTCCCCACAGGGCTGTTAGCAAGAGGCCTGGGTTCCCCTCCTGATCTATCTACAAGGCTGTCCTAGCACCCTCAGGACTGGGGAGCTGGCTTCAGCTAGTGTGAGCAACAGGGGACGGGGAGAGAGAAAGGGAGGAGGAGGATCCAGTCCCCTCTCCTTTCTGCTTTGCTACTCACAAGTGAGGCACTAACACCCATCTCCTGAAGGGAGGCCAAAGAGACTTCATCTCTTTTGTTTTTATTTTCAATTTTATTTATTTACTTGCTTATTATTTTTATGTGTGGAATCAAACCTCTGAGCCATCTCTCCAGACTCTGTTGTTTTGAGACAGAGTCTCACTTTTTAGATCGGCCTGGCCTCGAACCCATGAGATCTGCCTGTCTCTGCCTCCCAAGTGCTAGTCTTAAGTAAATACACTACCATGGGCTAAGACTCCACCTCTTGAAGGTATGAATATTAAAGAATTTGAGGACTGGCCAGTTGTGGTGTCACATGCTTTTTATTCTCAGCACTTGGGAGGCAGAGGCAGCCAAATCTTTATGAGTTCAAGGCCAGTCTGATCTACGTAACTAGCTCCAGGTCAGCCAAGACTACTTAGTGAGACATCCCCTCCTCCCACCCCGAACAAAATGACTTGAGGACATTTCTTAAATTCACCATACTCCCCCCAAACTGACTTGTAGGAGAACTTTCCAAGGCAAGTGGACTGATATGAGGTGTCAGAGGCAGCAATTTGTTCCTGGCTTTCCCCTCAGCTGAATATATAACCCAGTGTGGGCTAGTTTTATGTCAACTTGACACCAGCTAGGGTAATTTGGGAAGTAGAAATCTCAGTTGGAAAGATGCTCCCATGGGATTGACCTGAGGGCAAGCCCGAGGTACATTTTCTTGTTTGAGATTGATGTGGGAGGGCCTAGTTTATTGTAGGTGGTGCCGCCCCTGGGCTTATGTCCTGGGTGCTGTAAGAAAGCAGGCTGAGCAAGCTATGGAGAGCAAGCCATCAAGAAGTGCACCTCCGTGACATTTGCTTCAGTTCCTGCCTCCAGGTTCCTGTCTGAACTCATACCTGACTTCCCTGGTTAATGGACTACAAACTGTAAAACAAAATAAATCCTTTCCTCCCTTACTTTTGGTCATGGTGTTTTATTGAAGCAGTAGAAGCCCTAACTAAGATAGACCCCAAGGAAGATCTTTTTCCCTCTCTGTTTCCCCAGGTATAAACCTGGTGTGTGTGGTGTGTGTGTGTGTGAGTGTGTGTGTGTGTGGGGGGGGGTGTGTATCTGAAGTGTGCCCTCTGTGTATGGAGGTCAAATGACAGCTTGTGGGGAGTCAGTTTTTTCCTTCTACGTGGATCCTGGGGATCACACTGAAGTCATTGGGCTTTGTGGCAAGCACTGTATCCCAGCTGAGCCATCACTCCAGACCACCACGGTGATAACTCTTGGATGAATGAGCTAGACCTGACTGGAGGCCCAACTCTCCACCACATCTGGCTAATGTGCCTCAACTTCCAAAATGGGAAATCCAAAATCCCTCCAAGCTCATGAGACTATTACAAGGTTCAAATGAGTTAATAGTTTACAGTTCTCCTGGGCATCGTCTGCCACATGGATGACATGATGAGAACTCATGAAATTAAAAACCGGTGTGCAGGGATCCAGCTACACATGTGGTAAACAGAGAGGCCCAAGAAGCTGCTGTCAGGAGCAGCTGAAGTAATTTACACTCAGGGACCACTACTTGTCCACCTCTAACATGGTGGGCACTTGTCTGTCGGAACAGACTCTGGCCCCTCTGGGTCATGGCAATAATGATTTAACTGTTGGTGGCAGGGAGATGGAAGAGGTGGAAAGAAAATGGAAGAAACTCCAAGGGCTTAGGTTAAGTTGACAATCTCTATTCCAGTCTTTCCATAGCTGATATTGTAATACCTATCGATCGACCTTGTTTCAAATCAGCAGAATATATCATATGAAAACTGCTTCTTTCTTTTTTTTAAAATTTTTAGCTTCTTTCTTTTTAAATACACACACACACACACACACACACACACACACACACACACACACGTATGACTCCTTTGCCTACATGTGTGTATGTGTACCACATGTATGTCTGATGCCTGTGAAAGTCAGAAAAGGACATTGGACCCCTTAAAACTGGATTTACAGACAGCTGTGAGCTACCATATGGGTACTGGGAACTAATCCACGACCTCTGCAAGAGCAGCCAGTGATTTTTAACTGCTGAGACATCTCTCCAGCCCTTCAAATGGATTTCTTTTTGTTTTGGCTTTTTAAGTGTGACAATGTATATTCATGTCAGTCCAGGTCCCCTACCTTTGCTCTCTTCCGTATCTCAGGAAAGACAGACTCCATTCTAACACACAAGGATCAACTCAATTCACAGGCTTTAAGTTCTGACTGGCTGATGACTGACAGACCAGGGCCGGGAGGCTCCGGCCACAACGCTAGGAGAGAAACCTAGCAGAGCTGGGTGTGGGCTCTGGGCAGACAGTAGAGAGGTGCCTTCTCTTCTTAAGAATCATGTCAGGAGTCTCGCTTCCTTCCTAGGAAGGTGGTGTGACATCTCCAAAGCCAGACTGAAGGAAGAACATACTGGCTTGACACCCATGATAATGGTACTCATGCAATCCTCTATTGGATGGAAAATTTCGGACACATTGTTCAGTAGGGGGCAGTCTGTGGCCTAAGGGGCAGCTAAGTGTCTCAGGAGTAGATGGACAGCACTGGCCTCTATTATCTCTCTTGATGCTCATCTGCCTGGGGATGCACAGGGGTTGACTCTGGGCCTCATCAGCACCCATTAGACTCTTCCGCTGAAAAGGTCTCAAATAGATTGTCATTTAGTCTCACCATCTGCTTTGAGTTATCCAGAAACTTCCAAAGCACCCGAAGCTAAGTGGGGAACAGGATGCATATGAATCCCTAGGCTCCACTTGAGCTCTCTGAAGCTCCTGTCTGGTCTCTGTGCCTCTTGGGGGCAGGAGGCAAGTCTTGTTCCTATTTCCAGGGTGCTGGCCTCCCATTCCCTAGCAGCCCCTTCTCTGGTGACTAAAGATGAAACCCATGGACAATAAGCAAGATTCTCTGAAGAGTGTATGCAAATGACCCAGGCTCCCCAGGGGCTCCCCTCCAACAAACGGTGGCTCCTGACTGAGGGAGAAGTTTAAGGACTCTTCCATGCTCCCATGCACTGATGCTCAACCCTTATCTGGCTGTTTCCCAGGCCAGACCAGAACGCCCAGATTACCAGCCTTCCTAACTAAGCCATCAATTGATTTATGACATTTAAACACCCCGCCACTCACCTTTTGTTCTGAGCTCCCTCTTGAGGGGTACTCTTGAGATGTGGTACCTTTGAAGTCTTCAAATTGGCTGCTATTTAGTTATTTGAACGAAAATAAAAAAAAAATCCCCTCACTGCTTTAATTTAAAAAAAAAAAAAAACTTTTTAGTGGAAAAAGCACATTAGGGTACATCTTTACAGCTTATGGGATGGCTACAGGGGAGTTTTTACAAAGTTCCCCAAACAAGTAGAGAAAACATTTACCTGAGGGCACAGCTCTCTAGTGAAAGGGCCAGAGGGGATGGCCAGGTGATGGCATGGAAAGTCCCTTGCAGTGGCCGCTAGTCTAGTCCTCTGAGTTTTCAGCAGATAAAGACTGAAGGAAAACCTGAGACGGAGTGGTAGCCCTCCATGAGGCCAGTTTAAAAGGTAAAGGGCAGGTTTCTTGATATTTTGGCCCCAGAAGTCTTTCCTGTGGGGACTGTCCTGGGCCTATCAGGATGCTTAGTAGTTGTTTCTGGTCTTCTACCCACCAGACTCTGGTAGAACCCCAAGGTGAGAAGATCTGGCATGTCTCTAGACGTTACCAAATGCCGTGAGGGAGGAAGCTCATACATCCTAAACTTCCTGCTCCATCTGTCAGTCACAGTTTGTGACTGTCTCTTCCTCCTCCTCAAGCTCAAGCTAGGCAGATGGCCTTGTTCCATCCAGCTTTTTGAGTATTTGACCTGAGGGTGTGGCCGTGTTGATAGCAGAGCCCCTGAGGCACTCAGAGTTGCTTCTGGAAGGTTCCAATATGCTTTTACCTTGCAGACAGGAAGGCATTGGAGCAAGGCCTCTCAAAAGGTGAGAGAGGATTCCCAACTTTTAGCTTCCCATGATATTGAAAAGTGAAGGGTTGGCAAGATGGTTTAGAGGGCAAGGGCACTTGCTGCCAGGCTTGACAACCTGAGTTCAATCACACTTGATGGCTAGCTTTCACAGCATCGGTAAGGCTTATACAGGAAGTCTCCATTAGTCTTACCCAGCTGTGTACTCTAGGAGCTACAGTAATAACCGGCATAGCAAGACACGCCCATGGGTGTACTAGTGGCTAAACCATTATGGGGTAACCAACCACTTGAATGCATTTAAGATCTCCTCCACAGGAAGAAACTCGTACTTGGTACTATAAGTCTGGCCAAGAACCCATGATTGAACAGCTTATAGGCCCCAAAATTGAGCCTACTACTATTATTTTGCTAAAAGAACATAGTATCAAACAGTTCTCTAAATTTGCATCTCTGTACCCATAGATTAGTGCAGCTCTCATAGTGGATGGTGATTAATGTAAAAAGTTGCAATTGGTCAATGTACAGAGAATAAGTATCTGTGGAGTGTTTAGCCACAAATAGGGCATCTATATCACACACACTCCTCCAAGACTCATGCACTATTGTGGGAAAGGGGACAAAAAGAGTGTAAGAGTCAAACACTGGGAAGCACCAGTGTGAAACAGTGTCTTTTGGACGTAACAGGACCACTGCACTGATAACTCACAGCAGTTATGGCTGCCACACAAGACCTGTACAAGATCAAGCCAGTCAGCATTCTAGCATGGAGTGGGTGGGGGACCTCACAATCCGCCATCTCTGGCTGAGGCACTATTGACATTTGACGGTTTTGGAGAGAGGGAGACTCAGTTTTCTTTGAGGGTGGCCTCTGGTAGGTTGACTATGTTCTAGAGGCCATGTGTATATGGGCAGCACAAACGGAAATTGGTGGGTTATTCTAAAAGATCAAGAAGAAAGTTAAGGGATAGCTGACTCCATTTTCTTTTTAGTTGAACAATGATGGACTTTGATCATGTCCTTAGCTAGAGGTCAACTTGGTTTGTTGTTGTTGTTGTTGTTCTTTTTCCTCAATAATCTTGTGAATTGCACATTGTAAATTGTTTCCATTGTTCCAAGAATTGGCTGGCCATAAAATGTTTCTTGGTATGCTATTTGACCATAAACCCAAAGCATATACCTTTCCCATGATCATAAAAATAACTTCAAAATTCCACTTTTAATCACTTGCTCACTTGGTATAAAGAGGTTACTCTGCCTTTAATCTGGCCATTTTCACTCTCCTACTATGAGAGGCTGAAAATATGGCCTGGGCATTAATAAATTTTTACCCTGCCACATCGTGGTGTTAGCTCCTGGTTTTTGGCAGTATAATAAAGAAGAAGGAGAAGAAAGATAAGAAGAAGAATGAGGAGGAGGAGGAGGAGAAGGAGGAGGAGGAGGAGACAGAAGAAGGAGACAGAAGAAGACACAAAGTTGTGAGGAAATGGGAAGGTAAGGAGTGGATCTGGAAGGAATTAGGGGAGATTTGAGGGGTGAATATGATCAAAACACACGGCATGAATGTATAACATTTTCAAAGAATAACAATATTATAGTTTTGAAAAATAAGGTAGAGAGGGATAGTAGACACCTATGCTGACTTCCGACCCCCATGCCCACACACAAAGGTGAATGAGCTCACATCCATGTGCATGACACCAAAAAAAGAGTGAGACCCTAAAATTTAAAAAGAAGTGAATTAACAAAGAAATAGCATGCTTAAAGCTCTGTGTGTGTGTGTGTGTGTGTGTGTGTGTGTGTGTGTGTGTGTGCTAGAACCAGGCAGTCAGGGATTCACCCAGTCCTTCATTCTTGGCAGTGAGGGCAGATTCCCTCTACCTGGGCCTTTAGGAAGATCTCTGACCTCCCTGAAGTGAGGTACTTTGGAAGTGCAAAATGAAGCAAATTGTTCTGCGGCCTCACTCCCTCCCTCACCCAACCCTAAGATGATGGGGGAAAGAGAGGGCCCAGGAAGCAAGAGACTAGGAAAGCCACCTCTTGGCTGTGAATTTGACTGTGAAGTCAAGTGTCTGGCTTTGCCACTCTGTAACCATGTGATGCTGGCCAATCTCTTGAACCAGGCCTCAGGTACCTTGTCTACATAACAATACTCATCATAGAAATTGGCATATTTAAATTGCTTAGCACTGTGCTTAGTGCCTGGAAAAGCAGGTGGTACCCATTAGCTCTTATTACCATAATATTCATTTCCTATAGCCTAAGTAGAGCTGGTTTTGGGAAATGACTCAGTGTGTCTGACAAGTACGTTGACTGTGAAGCGTTAACTTCCCTTGTATTGCTGAGATCTGCTCTACACACTCATTCTCCTTAGTGTATTTTCAAATTGAAATATCATTCACAAAGCTTGGCGTGTGTGTGTGTGTGTGTGTGTGTGTGTGTGTGTGTGTGTGTGTGTGTGTGTAACCACGTGTGCATGTGTATACATGTGGAGGCAAAAGATTGATGTCAGGTTGTGGCAATGAATTGTGGCAAAAAAACTTTTTCCAGACCTCATAGCCAGAGTTAACAGCACTTGAGGTCGTTAAGCCTTAAGACTGCTGTTCTGCTGTGTGTGCAACCTTTAAGGGAACAGCCTAAGCTGGGAGTGGTATTGTATGCCTTTAGTCCCAGCACTCTGGAGTTCAATCCAACCTGGTCTACATGGGGAGTTCTAGAGCAGCAAGGATTACACAGTGCAGTGGTTCTCAACCTTCCTAATGCTGTGACCCTTTAAAATAGTTCCTCATGCTGGTACTCCCAACCATTAAATTACTTCGTTGCTACTTCATAACTGTAATTTTGCTACTGTTATGAATCCTAACTTAAATATCTATTTTTTTTGTGGTGACTCCGGTGAAAGGGTCATTGGACCCCAAATAGGTCACAACCCACAGGTTGAGAACTGACACAGAGAGACACTGGGAGGTAGGGAGAGGGAGGGAGAGAACATGTGCCTTGGATTTTCCAGTGTAATCAGCTTTTACAATCTAAGCTCATGAATAGCTGTAATGTTGTTACATAGTTTCCCATTCCCCTGACCCAGAACAGTGCATAGCATTTGCCGAAAGCAGCAAACACAGAGGTTGACAGCAATCTTCTAAAACAATTATCCGCCAGAAATGTTGAACACAACACTTATGGACATTGGTTAATAATGATATTTGTCATGTTGTTTGTTGTTTGTGTCAGCTGGGATCAGTTGGAGTCAGTTACTTCATCCCCTGTAAAACTGTTAAAGATTTCTGTAAAGTGTCCCATTCCTTTCCCATGGGATGCTTTCTGTGCTGCTCAATAAATACAGAGCCACACCCTTGGTAAAAGACAAGACACCAGAGGCAGACACATGCAGGTACACACACATACACACACACACACACACACACACACACACACACACACACACACACACCTCACACAAAGACAGACATACTCAGATACACACACATACACCTCACACGGAGACAGACATATGCAGGTACACACACACAATCCACACAGAGACAGACATATGCAGGTACACACACAAAATTCATACAGAGACAGACATATGCAGATACATAAACACACACACACACACACACACACACACACACACACAACCCACAAAGAGACAGACATATGCAGACACACACACACACAATCCACACAGGACAGGTACATATTCACAAGACAGTCTTCAGCCAGGCACAGATGCAGACTCATACAACAAGTGCAGGACAGGACACAGGGAGCATGAAACACAGAATTCAAATCTGGACTTGCTCTTGCCTAAATGACTCCCAGGGGAAGCACTTTTCTTTCCTTAATGCAACACTAATGCACTATTGTTGACTCAGAGTTAATCACTAATGCATTCAATCCACACATCAGGGGACTTCCTCAGTCACTTTCCACTTTGTTTCTCGAGGCACGGTCTCTCACTGAACCTGGTACTTGTCAGTTTAGGAGAATGACTGCCCAGGGCTCTTCCTGACTCCACGTTCCCAGGGCTGGGATTGCAGGTGTACAACTCCTGGCTTTTTTTTTTTAATGTGGGTTCAGGGGACCAAACTCAGGTGCCTATGCTTGTACAGCAAGCGCTTTGCCAACTGAGTCATCCCCGCCAGTCCCTAATTTTAAAAAACGACATTTGTTTATTTGTGTATGGGTGCACATGTGTTAGAATGTAGGGGTCAGAAGACAGCCTGTGGGAGGGAGTTAGCTCCCTCTGCCCAGCATGCATGTCCCAGGGTTTGCATTCAGGTTGTCAGGCTTGATGCCAAAGTGCCTTTACCAGTTTAGCTTTCTCGTTGGCCTCAGCCCCACTTTTAAACTTCAGTGTGTGTGTGTGTGTGTGTGTGTGTGTGTGTGTGTGTGTGTGTGTGTGTGTGTGTGTACCCACCCATGGAGCTGTACAAGCATCACTACTATCTAATTTTCATATGTTTTTAAATACTCGATAGGCAAGTGCTCTACCACTAAGCAAAATCCCCAATCCCCAGATTTCTTTCTTTTTAAATATGCTGTACATGCATCAGAAATATTTTGGCATCCTCAAAGAAGTTACTCCCACCCTCCAGCCGGGCACTCCCCCTGCCCCCACACATTTTGGCACTGACTAATATTCTATCTGTATGGATTCCCCTGTTTTGGTCATTCCATATGTATTATGTTTTGTTTGTTTGGTTGGTTGGTTTTGGTTTTTGACAACTTGACACAAACAGAAACACATCTAAAAAGAAGGAATCTTATGAAGAAAATGCCTCCATCAGATTGGCCTGTAGGCAGCCTGTTGGGGCATTTTCTTGATTAATGATTGCTGTGGGGGGAGGTCAGCCCATTGTGGGTGGAGCCAACCCTAGACCTCTGCTCTTGTTTGTAGAAGAAAGCAGGTTGAGCAAGCTATGAGGAGCAGGCCAGTAAGCAGCACTCTTCTATGGCTTCTGTTTTGGTTCCTGCCTCCAGGTTCCTGCCTTGAGTTTCTGCCCTGACTTCCCTTTGTGATAGATGTGACCTGAGGGTTTTAAGGTGAAATACACTCTCTATTACAGCAATAGAAAACTGAATAAGACACCACACCAATGAAATTGTGTTCATCTTTCTTAAGTGGCCCTTTGGGGTAATGTTTTCAAAGCTCATCCATGGCACAGCAGACATGAAGGCTTCATACCTTTCGACAGCCCAATAATACACATAATATCCCATCATACTATGCTACACTATGTCCACTCACCAGTTGGTAGACTTAAGGTTGTTTATACCTTGTGGCTCTTATAATAATGCTGCTGTGAACATTTTTTTTTTTTTTGAGACAGGGTTTCTCTGTGGCTTTGGAGTCTGTCCTGGAACTAGCTCTTGTAGACCAGGCTGGTCTTGCATTCACAGAGATCCGCCTGCATCTGCCTCCCGAGTGCTGGGATTAAAGGCATGAACATTTTTGTATAAATTTGTGTGGTTATGTTTTCACTCCTCTTGGACGTACACCTAGGAACAAGGTGGTGGCGCCACAGGTCACACTGCATTTGACTTTTGAGGAACTACCAGACTTTTTCCTATAGAGTGCCCCCCATTTTACACTCCTCACCACACACATGCAGTGGTACATTAGCAGGATTTCAATTTTTTTAAATTTTCACCAACATCCATCCTTTTTGTTATAGTCGTCTGATAGATGTGATGTAGATATTTTGAGTTGGTTTGTATTTTTCTAATGACTCCTAAGTATTTTTTTCTTTTTTATATTTTCATGTGTGTGCATTGTACATGCATACACTTATGTGTCTGTGGGCACACATATATCAATGCACATGTTTACGTGTGTGCGTGTGTGTGTGTGTGTGTGTGTGTGTGCTAGAAGAGTTCTCCATATGTTGTAGATACTAGTCTTTTGTGGGCTATATAACTAACACTATTTTCTGTGGCTATCTTTAACTTTCTCATTTTTTTCAATCATGCATATATGTATCTATGTGTGGGTTTGTGCACTAGTGAGTGCAGGTGTCCAAAGAGCTCCAAAGGTGTCAGATGCCCTGGAGCTGGAGTCCCAGGTGTTTGTGAGTGGATGGGGGTAGTGAGAACCAAGAGCTACAGTCCGCTGTAAGCTCATTGTCCTCTCTTAACTGCTGAACCATCTCTCTAGCCCCTCGCTTTCTTGGTTAGCATTGTTTTAATCAAAGACCTTTTCATTGTGATGAAATTCAAGTTACCTCTTTTTGCTGTGTTTGCCCATGATTTTGTGTGGTATCTAAAGGGTCGTTTCTTACTTGAGGTCACAAGGTTTACATCTGTGTTTTCTTCAAAGAGTTTTATAGTTTCAGGGCTTATATTTAATCTCTTTTGAACCAATTTTTATATGGTGTGAAGAAGGGGTACAGTCTTATTCTTTTGCATAGGTATTTTTGAGTTTGAGCGCAATTTTCGAAAAACTTTCTTTCTTCATTAATCATCTGGACAAGTATGCTTTTTTTTTAAATTTTCAGGCCATCAGGATGTGTATGTGTATGCATGCTTTTGCATGTGTGTGAGTGCGTATCTAAGTGTGTGTACTCACAGGTAGAGACCAGGCTTGATATGGGGTATCATCTCAGATTGCTTTTCTATCTTATTCATTGAGGCAAGGTCTCTCAAACCCAGAACTTGTTAATATGATAATCTTACTTCCTAGGCAGCCTTCTCTGGGGACCTCCAACCCATTCCTGCCTTCTGAGACTGGAATTACAGGTGGCCACCACACTTATGGAATTTACGTGGGTTTCTGGGGATACAAACTCCAGTCCTTAAGCTTTTATAGCAAGGGCTTTCACCACTGAGCAATATCCCTAAACTCCCATTCATTTCTTAGTATCTTTATTGAGAAAGGTTCCAGTTTATCCTACCACTATTGTTATTGGGTAATGAGTCACATAACAGTTTATCCTTCCAAGTACAATACACTAAATGTGTTGAGTTGAACATTAATCACCAAAACACATTTCATAGTGTTTTCATCACACACACATACACACACATACCTTAGCTGTCACAATTTTCTCCTTCAAACTTTTCCATTTGCTCATCCCCAACCATTCATGTACTCTCTGTCTGTGCAGATCTTTTTGTTGATTTAATTGAGTTTTAGGAGTGACTACTTTGGATTTCATTGGTTTTCTGTGTCTCTGTGGGTTATCATCAAATTGTCCTCCTTCCCATTGTTGTTGATGGTCCACTGAATAAACAGAGTGACAGTTTACTTAGCCACTCAGTTGTTAGTAAGATCTTGGACTTTAATGTGCATTTCAATCTTCTAAAATTATTTCAATGCCCAGAAAACTGATGAATTTCCTAACTGATGACTTGCTACTTTCAGCACACTTGCGGTTTTTTGTCTCAGTCACTTAGTGTCAAAATAGTTACATTTGTTGTAATTAATATCAGTACTTTTACTTTTTCTACTTTTTGCTTTTTAAAGAGAAAAGGCAATGCACAATAAAATATTAAATATTCACTCCAATGGCTGCCATACGAATAGGGGAGCCAAGCCTGTGATGGTTGTTTGAGAAGACCTTTAAGACTCCCATTCCTCTCCAAGCCCAGGGGAGAAGGAGAGCACCAAGTGACTCAGAGCAAGTGTAATAATGAGAAGAACATTAGTATGTGAGAGATGGTGACATATTTCTTTTTTATTTTTTTATCATTTTTTATTTGAATTAGAATCAAGATTGAATTACATGACAATTCCAGTTCCCTTCTCCCTCCCTTCCTCCAGCATTCATAGTATGCTAAGATATTAATATGTAAAGACATTAAATTTAAAGTAGGGTAAAATAATATGGTTTCATACTCATTTGTCTTAAGAGCATCATGTGCATTTAACCAGGAGACTAGACACCATAATTGGAACAATGACACAAAGCTCATGCTGGGTTTTTCTAGATGCTAGGTTTTGATTGTTCATATGTTGGCACCTTAGTCTGAAATGTGGCAAAATTGTAAAGTGGAGCCTAAATGGGAGGTATTTAGCTGGACCCTGGTGACTAGATCAATGACTTTTTAAAAAATGGGTTCGCATACAGGGCAATGGTGGTGCACGCTTTTAATACCAGCACTCAGGAGGCAGAGGCAGGAAGAGCTCTGAGTTCCAGGACAACCAGGGTTACAGTTACAGAGAGAAACCCAGTCTGGGGAAACAAAACAAACAGATAAACAAACAAACAAACAAATAAATAAATAAATAATCAGGTTTGCAGAAGGCTGGGAATTGTGTTCAGTGGTAGAGTGCTTGCTTAGCAGGGGGAAGACTGAGTTTAATCTCCAATACCACAAAACATGCTTGCTGGAGTGGCTTCACCCCTTTGCATGCTTGCCTTTCTGCCTTCCTTCATCTGACAACACCTCAAGAAGGTCCATGCCATCTTCCAGTGCCTTGATTTTGGACTTCTCAACCTACAGAGCTAGGAGTAATAAATTTCTGTTCACTATAAATTACCCAATCTCAGGTATTCTATTACAGCAACATAAAATTGATGAAGACATGTGTGGTGGTCACTGTTAACTGTCAGCTTGCTAGAATATAGAATCACCCAGAAGAAGGTCTTGTTGACATACTTGTGGAGAGTATCTCAAATGTATTAACTGCCATGGGATGACCCATCTGAATGGAGAAACATTCATGGACAGAGGATACTGAGCTGTTCAAGAGTGGAGAAAACAGTCCGAACACTAACATGCATGTCTCCCTCTCTGTTCCTTGTTACAGGTGTGCTAGCTAATGCCTCGGGGCCCTTCCCACTATTATGGACGCTATAACAAGGAACTATGAGCTAAAATCAAGGAACTATGAGCTAAAATCAACCTGGGACGGGTGGGTGGTTACACAGTGACAGCTCACTAACACTTACACAAGATTAGCTGATCTTCAGCGTCAGCCTCAGGTAGACACTAGTCAAAGCTCTCAATTCATGTAAGAATTCATTAATTCATCTTGTAAGATTTCTCTCTGTATGTATTAGTTACTTTTGTTGCTGTAACGCACAACCTATAGAGGATAGAGTTTATTTTGGCTCACAGTTTCAGAGGGAGAATCATACGGCAGAGTAGGCATGGCAGCAATAGGCTGGATCAGGAATCTGTAAGTCCACACAAAAAAACGGCAATCAGCAGCCTGGTTCCTTACAAATGGCATCTGATTTGCCTCACTCGCATAACCCCCACGACAGAACACTGTGTTTCCATGTTGCTCTCCAGTCTTCCCAAGACTTCTCAGTTTCCTTCAGTTCCCTCCAGTGGAAGTGAACACCCTTAGGCATCCCAGTAATAAAATCAATGGGCCCTCAGAAATGAAGAATTATTTATCTCTGTAAGCCATTCTTTCATTTATTTATTTTAGAGTTAGACATTTTCAATACTTGTTTAAAATGTGTTTCATAGAAAGCTTTGTGAGGGAAAATTAACCAAAGAAGATGCAAAGAATATTTTCAGACCTGTAGATACCGTAGACAGATGTTTTGCAGCATGTATTTAAATACATAAGAATATCTGTCTGGGGCTGGAGGGATAGCTCAGCTTTTAAAGGCTAGGCTCACAACCAAAAATATAAGAATATCTGTCTGTCCAGTCATAGAAGCCCAGAAAAACAGGGAGACACAATTACAAAATCATCCAAATGTGGTTATCAATACACACACACACACACACACACACACACACACACACACACCAAATACACACAACTAGTCCTGGAGTGACTGCATTGCTATAAATTCTAGAAGAAAATGAATAAGAGCTTAAAAACACAATTCTAATACAATAAAAGAAGACAGCACTTAATTTCAAGAATAAACAATGATGATTTGAGTCACATGATATAGAAAATACACTGCTAATAAGCTATTAGCAAATATATATATATATTTTATATAGTCAGAGTATCTCTGTACCAGGGACACTTGAAAGGTGACAGCCTTCATGTAAATGTAATCTTGAATGCTAAGCTCAGGCCGTTGACTTTCTGATATTTCTCTTAGTTAAAAAATCAGCATATAATGTGTCAGATACCACTATGACATTTCAGGGGTTTGTTTTAAATTTTTATTTAAATCTATTTATTTTGTGTGTTTGCTTGTCTGTATGTGCATTATGTGTGTGCAGTACCCAAGGAGGCCAGAAGAGGGAGCCGGATCCCCTATAGCTGGAGTTGCAGGTGGCTGTGAGCTTTCCAAAGTAGGTTCTGGGAAACAAACCTGGGTCCTCTGCAAGAGCAACTTTTAGCTACGACCCACCTCTCCAACCCATGTTACAACGTGGGTTTTTTGTTTGTTTGGTTTGGTTTTTGTTTGTTGTTTGTTTGTTTGTTTGGGGGGAGAACAAGTGTGGCTTTTTGTTCTCCTCCACCCTCCTGTATCCCCCACCCTCCCATGCCACTCTTTTGAGTATAGAAAAATATACATAAAAGTCCCCCATGAGTGTATTTATAATCAGAACTTGGTGGTGTAGAACTCACTGTGGAATTAATTTGGGGGACATTTTGTTTGTAGGGATGGTGGAAATAGATGAGATAGTGTCTAACAACCCCTCTAAGCTCATGACCATCTTCAAATATTTATCTGAGAACATACAAAGTCAGTCTTCTGCTATTCCACTAATGGGGGCAGCATCCTTGGATGCAGGGGGGTGTATAGGAAGACTAAGGTGTTTTGTTCTTATGTAAAAAAGTCTACTTCAACTCAACCCTGACCTGAGATGAGCTAAGCCCATGTATTTGGCATGGAAACACCTCTGAAATGACAGGGCAGACTTTCCAGGAGGACAACCCCTTAACACGAGGAGGGAGGAGTGTGAGCAGACCAGGAGGCAGTCTGAGTGGTGATAGAATGGATGGGGCAATGGTGAGAGGGAAACTGTGGTGGGAAGTGCTTCAGTTAGAAATAGGAGTGTGTGGGTATCCAGAGCTAAAGCAGGGAACGGGCAGAAATAAGGTGAGCATCAGAACCAGTCCTGAACCCCTGTTAGCCACTGTGATAGCCATATGGCTGTCAAGCCCTTCAGACGTGATTGTGCTGTACATGTAAAACACATACCAGATTTTGAAGGCAGTCAGAAAAAAAGGAATACAAACTATCACTTAGTTTTTGTTGAACTGAAAGTATTTTATCCATTTAATATTTAATATCCATTAAAATATTATTAAAATTAGTATCATCCCTTTTTGCATTTTGAATATACTAGAAAATCCGAGATTATTTATGTGTCTTACATTAAATTTCCATTAGACAGTGCTGGTCTGAAGAAATGTCCGAGCACACTCTGACTCATTGTGTATGTACCTCCAGAACAGCACTGAGCTTCACCCTTCCAGTAATAATAGAGACTTTAGATAAAAAAGATTTGGCGGTTTTCCTAAAATAACTATGGTTCCTCTATGTGTGTTAGAATATGCATGTGTGTGTGTCAGGAGGACCTTGCTTGTACTCTGCCCCTCTACTAGAGAGTGAAGACTGACACATGCAGAATTTATATCAATAATACCTTAAGCTAGGCTTGGTGGCACATGCCTTTAATCTCCCATTATGGAGCTGGAGGCATGTGAATCTGTAAATTTGAAGTCAGCTGATCTATACAACAAGTTCCCAGGGCCAGGAATACATAGAGACACCCTGTCTCAAAACAAAACAAATAAACCAAAGCACCCCAAAATACCTTAAGGGAACATGTTTAACCAAGAAACCCATGAAATCTCTTTGTCTATATCAACCCAGTCCTTCATTCCTAAGGATAGTTGTTGTACAACCAAGGATTATTAGGTATGACTAATTATTAGGTATGACTAAGGAAATGACTGCATAAAAGAAGGGAATAGAACAAACAAATTAACTACTGACCCTGGAATAAATAGAGCTAATTAACTGTTCAAATTAGTCTTCTCAGAAATATTTGATGTGGCACTCATGAAGGAGAAACAGTATAAGATCAGAAAAAAGAAATCAATGTGAATTAATTTTAAAAGTTAAATCAAAGAGTTGGAAGAAAAAGTAATATAAAAGCACTCACCGAGAAGGTTCAGCATTTGATTAATAAGAGTTCCAGAAGGAAGAACAAAACAAAAAACACAGAAAAACTATCGAGCCCTGGAAAAGCTAAGCCTGGCATGAGCTGGATCCCTGGGACACACAGAAGGAGACAACCGACTTCTGCAAGTCATCCTCTGACCCCCAACACACACACACACACACACACACACACACACACACACACACACACACCATGTCATTCACATGTGTACACACACAAATAAATGTAATTCAAAAAAATCTAAAGTGCCAGGCAGTGATGGCTCACGCCTTTAATCCCAGCACTCGGGAGGCAGAGGCAGGCAGATCTCTGTGAGTTCGAGACCAGCCTGGTCTACAAGAACTAGTTCCAGGACAACCTCCAAAGCCACAGAGAAAATCTGTCTCAAAAAACCATAAAAAAAGCTAAAGCAATTTTAGAAAGTCCATAAACACAGAAAGATATATTGAACTGGCCAAAGATATTTTCCCAACTTGAAAAGATATGCATATTAAAATTGAAAGTACAGATAGGAAAGCCGATTTCTAGACTCCTCTTTGTGAAACTTCAGAAGACCAAGAAAATGTGGAGAAAGCCCTAAATACTTCTGGAGAGAAACAATGGGTAATTAACTTATCAAGGAGGGAAGTGCACACAGGTATCAAGCTTTGTATTTACACTGGTGGGTGGGTTCCACAAAGTCTCCACATTTCTGAAGAAGAAAAATGCATTGCCTTTTAGGTAGAATTCCATATGGCCAGAATATGATGACCCTTAAGGGTAAAAGACATCTTGAAATATGCAAGTACTCAGAAAAATAAATCAACATCTCCATCCTTTTCCCAACAACTAGAGAATGTGCTCCAACTGGATGAAAATAGATCCATGAGTGGTGGGTGAGGTCTAAAATGCAAAGAAAAGTATCATTAAGTCTATTGCTGAAAAGAGGCTTAGAAAATAATAATAGTAATGAGAATAACTGAGGCAAAGAAAGGAGGAAAGGGAAAAATAAAGAAAAAGATAAAAGAAGAATTATTTTATTTTTCAATGTGTGTTATGAGTAGAAGCTGATTGGCCAAGGCAGCCCTGACTGGCCTGGAACTAACTTTATATAACAGGCTGTCTGAGAACCCACGAAGATCTGTCTGCCTGCTATTAAAATGTGCTTGACTTTTTTTTACATTTTATTTCCCTTTCCTCCCTCTAAACCCTCCCATATATCCTGCCTTCCTTTAAATTCATGGCTTCTTCTTCTTCTTGTTATTGCATGCATATATGCATATACATATATGTTCCTAACTATAACCTGTTCAGTCTGTATGATATTACTTGTATGTATATGTCCGGGGCTGACACTGGCACTGGACAGCCAGTTGGTGTGTTAGAGAAGACCGACTGACCTAACCTAGTCATCTTTTTACTTCTTTTGCCTCTGTAGTTGTTTGCCATGCCCCATGGGTTTGAGTGAATGCCCAAGGATATCTTTGTGAGCCTTGTTTTAGTTTAGCCTTGCTTAGCAGAAGCTAATAATAATAATAATAATAATAATAATAATAATAATAACAATAATAATGCAGTTTTCAAAGGTGCAGATAGCAGCTAAGTCCTCCCAGCCTCCAGGTGGCAGTGGAGTCCTCCCAGCCTTCAGCATCAGCAGAAGTGCAGCTCTTGCCTCTCCCAAGTTGGCTCTCCCTGTCATGGAACTCTGAAGGAAGCTGCACCAGGCTTCCTTATTTGTGGGAGCTGAGTTAGTTGTTAGTGGAGCATGTGGGCTTGTTAGGAGACTTAAATGAAGTCATGGCTGCCAAGGGCTCTATGGCATCCCCACTCACTGTGCCATTTGTGTTGGTAGCCCTGTTGTCCACGGCTGGAACAGGAACCTTCTGGAAAGTCCAGGCCTATACCACTGAAGACCCCAGGGGCCTTTACCCAGTGGGGCTCACCCCCACGGAGAAAACAAGGCCCAGAGCCTAAACCTCTCCCTGCTCTCTGTCAGAGGCACCGAAAGCATCCTGGGGCCTTCTTCGTTATCTCAGTAACATAGATAGTCCATGCTCAGCTGGTTCCTCTGACTTGGTGAGAGAGCCCAGCGCCCATGGCATGTAAGGTACCTCAGTCACAGGCTGGCCTGGGATAACCTGGTCCCAGGCAAAGTTTAGCCATTTGCTGCTGTGTTGTTTCCAGGACAGGCCATGAGACTGAAAAATCCAACTCACTCTTCCCAGCCTTCAGATGATAGGATCCAAGTTCCAGCTAACTTAGAAAGAAAGAAAGAAAGAAAGAAAGAAAGAGAGAGAGAGAGAGAGAGAGAGAGAGAGAGAGAGAGAGAGAGAAAGAGAGAAAGGGAGGAAGGAAGGAAGGAAGGAAGAAAGAAAGAAAGAAAGAAAGAAAGAAAGAAAGAAAGAAAGAAAGAAAGAAAGAAAGAAAGAAAAAGGAAAAGAAAACATCGCTGTCATGGTAGAACACACACCCAGATTCAGGCTGGGAATCACCGTGTACTGGGGCTTCCAGACGTCTAGGCTATGGCAGTGAAGAGCCTCTGCCTGTGGCTGAGGTTTCTTGGTCTGAATCACTCAGCACAGAGGTAGCTTGCAGCGGGTGTGACAACTCAAGCCACAGTTACACATCTGGGGGACTCAAGAAAAGAGAGACGGTGCCCCAAACCCTCCAGGGGCTCATGGGCTCATGGGCTCATGGGCTCAAGGGTAAAACATGTGCTTTGAGGTGTGTAGAGTTCAGAGTTTCTATGTATATTTTCTTGTTTAAAAAAGAAAAAAGGTAGGAAAGAAATTATGGAGTGATCATAATTACCAAGTTAATGCCAGGACAACTGTCTATTGTGTAAATATATACTGGTTTATAAACCATTACAAACGTTCTGCATTTATTTTATAAATGTATATGCCATTTCTTTCTTTCTTTCTTTCTTTCTTTCTTTCTTTCTTCATTTATTTATTTATTGCATTTATCTACTTACTGGAAGAGGTGGGAGCATGCCACAGCCCAGCGGTGGAGGTCACAGGACAACTTGTGGGAGTCAGTTCTCTCCTTCGACCATGTGTGAGCCAGGGACTGGACTCAGGTCATCCGATCGGCAACAGTGCCTTTCTTTACTCACTGAGCCGTCTAGCCAGCCCTGTGCACTTACTTCCCACCACATGCCAAAGAATGTTCTAGATGGATGCATTGACTGAAAAGGAGCAGACATCACAGATTTGAAAGGCAGAGCCTGCCTCCCTATAATTTGTTTTTCAAATATTATTTTTAGTCAGGCAGTGGTGACTAATGAATGACAATGTCACTCTTGTACTGGCCAGAGATTCTGGGCAGAAGTTAGAGACTGCATGCTCTAACTGCCAGCATCCTCCTCCTCAATTCTGCTCTCCTCTGCTGAATGCTTCCTCTGGATTGTCCCCTGCTCCCCAAGGCCTAGCAACGCTTATCCTCAACACCTCCACTCACTTGCCATCTCTGCCAGGGGAGCATTCTGAAGCACCCCAGGCTGGATGTTCTAGAGAGAACATCTCTGCATGTATATTCCTTTGTCATGGTGTAGTGGTTCAGATGAGAAGAGCCCCCATAGGCTCATATATTTGAATGCTTGGTCCAAAGTTGGTGGAACTATTTGGGAAGGATTCGGAGGTGTGGCCTTGTTGGAAGAGGTGTGTCACCAGGGGTAAGCTTTGAGGTTTCAAAAACCCAGACCATTTCCAGTTCTTTCTCTCTGTGACTCCTGATTGTGGGTCAGATGTAAATACTCAGCTACTGCTCCAGCCCTATGTCTGCCTGCCTGCACCACAATGGCCACGGACTCTAGCCCTCTGGAATGGTGAACCCCAGATTAAATGCTCTTTTATAAATTGCCTTGGTCATGGTGTCTTATCCAAGTCACAGAAAAGTTAAGACACACAGCTTGTCCACCTCACTGCTGTGAAGTCCTATACTGTCCACCTCTCTCACTAGCCATGAGCAGGGGCTCTTGTTTGTCTCTATTCTCCAGCACTAACACAATGCCCAGAGCTGAAAAGACCGCTGAGATTTCTTCACTTTCATTACAGTGTGGGGCAACTGTTGATTGGAAAAACCTCTGCCCACCAGGTGATGGTGGTGCATGCCTTTAATCCCAGAATTCAGGAGGCAGAGGCAGGCAGATCTCTGTGGGTTTGCAGCCAGCCTGGTCTACAAAGTGAGTTCCAGGACAGCCACAAAAAAAAAAAAAAAAAAAAACTGAAAACAAAAAGAATAAGTAAATAACATATTTTCCAGAGTCCCATTCCTTCTGGAGCTGGGGTTAAATGATGACCTCCATCCTGGTCTATGGTTGCCCTTTGAGACCGAGAAGGGGGTTCCTGCTGCTACTGCACCATGGGTCCTCCAGCACAATTCATAACCAAGGACTTCCCCTGGTGGCTCTGTCAGAGGCAGGGTTGAACCAGCTCTTTCTGCAGAAACTTGATAGCATCAAAACAGGAGGCTTCCAGGCAGCAACTGTCCTTGTGTGACTGGAGAGCCGGAGGTCCCCTCTTTCTCTGAAAGCTTGCTTGCTCACCCGCCTTCCATGTCCCGTACTACTATCCTTTGAGTTCACACCATCACAGGTGCTGGAGAAACATCTCAAAGTGGCAATCCTGACTTAGATGAGAGATTCTGGTGGGTCTAGTCGGAGCCAGGCATCCATCCTTGTCCCCTCAGTTCTTGGGACTTACAAACATGGCTGCTAAGAGCCCATTCCAGTGGAGAAGTAGGAGAATTCTCAGAGACCCAAAAACACATATTCTCAAAAGTGTCTGGAGGAAGTAAAGAAAGCAGAAAAGAAATAGAAGCAGGGCCACATGCTTTAAAAAAAAAAAAAGTCTTAAAAGTAAGCAGCCGGAGGCTGGTGAGATGGCTCAGAGGTTAAGAGCACTGACTGCTCTTCCAGAGGTCCTGAGTTCAATTCCCAGCAACTACACGGTGGCTCACAACTATCTGTTATGAGATCTGGTGCCCTCTTCTGGTGTGCAGATATACATGGAAGCAATGTTGTATACATAATAAATAAATAAAATCTTTTTTTAAAAAAGTAAGCATTCAGAGCCAGGAGGTGGTGGCTCGAACCTTTATTCCCAGTACTTTGGAGGCAGAGGCAGGCAGATCTCTGAGTTCGAAGCCAGCCTGGTCTACAGAGTGAGTTCCAGAGCAGTCAGAGCCACACATGGAAACCCTGTCTCCAAAACAAACAATAAAGTAAGAAGCCAGTGACCTAGGGGCACACCTAGGCCCCAGTAGTCTAGTTGTGCCAGCCCCACAGTGAGAACTCTGAAAAAGGGCAGAAGATGGAAAGCTAACAGCTAGAAAGATCACAAAGGAGACTAAGGTGGCATCAGAGAGAAAGGGGAGGGAGGTATGGAGTCACATGTCCAAAAATATTTACATACTGCATGAAATGGCTTTATGTACTCAATGTAATATACATTGGGTTAGGGAAGGAAGGCCTGGGCCCACATAATCTTTGTCCAACCCTTAAAGCCAAGTCACATTCTTGGTGAAACTTTCCTTTAAGACCAGCTTTAGTGGAGATGGGCTGTGGAAGAGGTGGTACAGAGAACCAGGTTCTGAGGGCCATTGCCAGGGACATGGTCCTACCTGGCCACTAATCTGAGGTGTATAATCTTTTTATTTGTCTGTGTAGCCCTGGCTGTCCTGGAATTTACTCTGTAGACCAGGCTGGCCTTGAACTCAGAAATCTACCTACCTCTGCCTCCTGAGTGCTGGGATTAAAGGTGTGCACCACCACCACCCAGATGAGCTGTATGATGGACCTCAATCACGGGATGGCAGAATTTATGGGGCAGGGGGTGTTGCCTGGCTGCCTCTGGTGCTATCACAGGCTTTGCAAAGGCAGAGACTGCTTCTCTCCAGCCGCTTTGCACACTGTAGAACTTATCAACACAGGACACTTCCAGCTGCATCTGCAATGTTGACTGTGTTATACCCACATCATGAGTTCCCAAGAGACCACCAGGAGTCCACGTTCATTTGCAAAAGCCAAGAGTCTTTATTGCAAGCTCAAGCTTGGACTGTCCATGCGCTCCATCACAGCGGTTGGATCAGGAGAGCATTGAGCTTGGCTATGGCAGGGTCTTTAAGGAGTAAAGGATTGGGGGGCGTGGATTCTGGATTCAGATGGGGATTGAACTCCTTATTGGGCAGGAGTGGGCCAACACAACTCTTGTCAAACAGTGATTGGCACTGGTCTTGCTGCAAGGAAATTGGCAGCCTATATACAAGTTATGTAAGCTGTCCTTAGTGTTCTGGAGCATCTAGTACTTGTTTGTCTCAATTCTGATTGGTCTCCACAGGGTACAGTTTGTGTTTTTTCCTGGTTATTATAAGGGTGAGGCCTAGTCTCAGTATTGATAGCTTGCAGCCTGTCTTGGCTGCACTGATGTTAAGTTAGACCCCTTCAAGATCCCCTGGAATTGGTGTTGCAGACAGGTGTGAGTTGCCATGTGGGTGCTGGGAATTGAATTCTGGTCCTCTGGAAGAATAGCCAGTGTCCTTAATTGGATGATCCATCTCTCCAGTCCCAATAAATCAATTCTTAAACCTCTCTGGACCAGGTAGCAACTAACAGACTCTAAACTCACCTCCCTGGATCTTTGCAAATTAATGAGGCTACTACTTTCTAGACTCAGACCAAAAACCTCAAGGTATCAGAGGTCAAATATCAGCAATTAGAAGGGTCTGGAAACTCTTTGCAGGACCAGTATTAAAAGAAAGACACACTGAAGCCGGGCAGTGGTGGCACACGCCTTTAATCACAGCCCACAGGAGGCAGAGGCAGATGGATCTCTGTGAGTTCAAGGCCAGCCTGGTCTAAAGAGCAAGTTCTAGGACAGCAGGGTTACATAGAGAAACCCTGTCTCGTAAACAAAAAAAGAAAGAAAGACACACTGAAAGCTGGACTGTCTCATGTCCATGAGTGCACAGGCATCATATGAACTTGTGTGGAGTAGAGTCAAGTTTTAACCCCATCTTGGTTCATTTTCTGTAGCTGTAACAGTACACCCAACACTGGGTGATTTATATAGAAGTTTTTTTAGCTTATTTTCTAGAGACTGGGAGTCCAAGACAAGATGGCTGCCTCATAGCCTACAGGAAAGGGAATGGGCTAGTGAAAGCATGCTAAGAGACAAGACCAAACAGCAGCTGGGCTCTGAAACATTCTACTCTCTGGGTAACTAATCCAGTGCCCAGAGCAAAAATTCATTCATTCTTGTGAGAACGGACCCAGATCTATGAGAGCAACTTTAGTGACCCACATCAAGTTGTAACACTCATCTCAGAGGAGACAGACCATATTCAAAGCACAGCACCCTGCTTGCAAGAAAGGATGGGTGACCTAGTGTCAGACAGACTGCATCAAATCATGGCTCCACCATTTCCTACCCATGTGACCAGGCAAATAATGGAATTTTCCAGCGCCTTAGTCTTCTGAACATGGGACTGTTACAGGTGCATATACATGGCTTGGGGCATTCCATGAGTCTACAGGGGTGTAGTAGTGAGCCATAGTTTGTGCTATTATTAGTGGACAACTAGGCAACTTCCTCCTCATCTGTGTGTGTGCCACGGGCAGGGCCACAGGGTGTACACACCTAGCTGTGTGTAGAACAGGGCACACTTGCTGATAAGAGTAAAGAGCAATTACAGGGGATGCTTCCCTGTGATTTCTCCATTTCTGCACGGTGTGTGTGCGCACATTTACATATGTGCTTTTAGAACATTGGAAATTTCCAATATTGCATAACCGATCATGAAAATCAAAGGCCTGCCCCCCAGAAGGCACATCAGCAACCGTTCATGGAGAATCTGCTCTCCCAGGTCCGTGTCAAATCCTTTACAGTCAGAGTCTCGTGTGAGGCCCACAGCACCCTGACTGTTGGTCGGGTGGTACAGGACTCCGTTTCCCGTATGTGGAAGCTGGGCCTGCTCAACATTGCACCATGTCAAGAAAGACAAACTTAGTACTGTACACACAGTGGAAGTCCAGCCTGGGATGTCTGGGATGATAGGATGCCGGGGGCGCGGGGTGGGGAGGATGGGGGCGGGGGTGTGTGTCGGGTTGATGGTGTGATACAATTACTGGGCTAACTGTTGTTCCGTGTGTTTTCACCTTGGGAACTGATCTGGTAACTAAATACTCTGGGGCAGAATAGTGCAGGGTGACGTTGACTTCCACTTCCTGTTGATGTCCACTTCCTGTCTTCCTGCTGGAGACAGGCTCTGCAGCCTCTCAGGTGACAGAGTGGGAAGCGTGTAATTATTGGAGGGACATGGACTTGCTAACTTGGTGATAAATGCCCAAGAAGAGAGTATCGCCCCAGGGCACCTCCCCCTCCAGGCCCATCTCCCTGCACTCCCTCAGCTTCTTTGCCAACTGCAGCGGCTGAGGAGGGAGAATTTGGGGGAAACCCCTCCTCCAGCTCAGGTCTGCCTTTGTTCTCTGTAAAGCCCACTGCAAGCCTACTCCTTTTGTTTTGTTTTATTTTGTTCTCTCTTTTATGAATCAGCACAGAATTTACCTCAATGGGGCAAAGCCTCTTTTAGAATCACATCTTACTGGGGTGCACTGCTCCTGGACCTACAGACCCATCCTCCTCCCTCAGATTTCTGCCCCTTCAGGAGGACACAGACCTGGGTTTACTTCAGCCCAGGCCCTCGGACGGCCAGCCCTCCCTGTCTTCAGGAGTCCCATGCCAAAGATGATCTGAAGAGTCCTCACACTCTATATGCCATCATAAGGCTGAGAGGCCAGCAAGAAAACCGTGGTCCACCCTGCCCCCAAACCACTGTACCTACATTCATGAGGCTTACTCTCCACAAGGGGCTCTGCAGGAGGCAAGCCCCCCCCCTCCCCCCCCCCCCCCGTCCCACCCCAGACCAGGCACAGCAGGCAGCTGGAGTCACAGCAGGATCCACCCCACACCTCCTACTCCCCACCCCCATAGAAGGACCCTGACACGATCTGCTGCCCCTCTAAAGGATTGCATCAACAGACTGTCATATCCACCCAGTGTATCCAGGCATGACAATCCCACTTCTTGCAGGAGACAGTGGAGGCTCAGAATCATGAAGCCACTTACCAACACTAGCCAGGAGTGTGAGGCTGGCATTGGCAGGGAAAAAGGACTATCATTTTTTTTACAACCTCTATCCTGAGCAGGGTGTGAAAGGGTTTGCAGCCAGGGAAAGGGAGCAGCTTGGTGAGTAAGTGGGGTCTTAGGGGAGCTCAGAACCCCCAAGGGAGACTCTGTAAGCCAGTCTCCCTGTCCTCACTCCTAGTCTCAGTGAAGGACAGATTCACAGATGACAATGTCAGGAAAAGAAGAAACATTGTTTTGGAAACATCAAAAACTGTCCCCAATAAAGACTTGCATCAAAATAAAGGGAACACTAAACACCAGTTATTTTGTTATTTCCAAGCCGGCAGAGTGTCGGTGATTCCATGTGACTTCCCTGGATTTCTGTTTATTCAGATTTTTTTCCTCTTGCAGAAGTCTCTCTGTAAGCCACTGCAAAGACGAACAATACACAACCTCTAAAGAAATAAATGCAGGGGCTGGAGAGATGGCTTAGAGGTTAAGAGCACTGACTGCTCTTCCAGAGGTCCTGAGTTCAATTCCCAGCAACCACATGGTGGCTCACAACCATCCGATATGAGATCTGGTGCTGTCTTCTGATGTGCAGATATACATGGAAGCAGAATGCTGAATACATAATAAATAAATAAAATCTCTTAAAAAAAAAAAGAAAGAAATGCAGTCAATTGTTTTAGGATAGTGATGGTGATCTGTTTCCCAAGTTCAAACCCAGGCACTGGTGATCACAGGCTCAGAACAGACTAGAGGGGATTCAACTATGTGAGGCCCTCATCAGGGCCAGGTGTTGAGGCACTGAGGACCTGTGACCACACACGGGGTCTCAGTTCCACTCTGAACGAGCAGCATGTCCCATGTCAACCTCAAAGGGCTTTCCAGCCCTGTTCCTAGACTCACTGTCCCACGGTTCTGAAACTTACTGCGGTGGGGGTGCAGGAGCCTAGGAGACCACTGTCAACTGCTTCCTCCACCCTCCATTGTCAACTTGTCCCTCAGTGTAACAATTGCCAGACCCCTTGTAACCTTGTAAGCTGGGAATTCAGGAGGGACCCACAGCCAGTGTCAGGGAGTCTGGTGTCATGGGAGAGATGGATAAACAAATGTTAGGATTCCTCGGCAAGAGAGAGGAAGAGGGCAGGGCTATCCCTGAGGAACCAAAATGCAAACCAGGACATCAACGCTACAGGAGACATGGCCTTGGGTCCTGTGGCCTCAGTCTGCTGCACACACACACACACAGCCCACAGCTCCCGACCTCCTTGGCAGTAAAGGAGGCTCAAGTCAGTGCCACATGGGCAGTTGAGAAGCTCCACTGGGAGCCGTGGCCTGTAATCTTGGCTCCCTCACCAGCCAAGGCAGAGGACACCAAAGACCAGGGGGAAATCAGAACCAACGACAGAAAGAGCCTGGATTCCCAAATCGCCACATGTGAAACCATTTACAGGATGAGAGGGCCGGAAGTGCCACTGCATATATGAGAAAGAAGAAACTGTGTAAAGCCATGGAGACTTGGGGCCTATCTGGGACAGCAGCTGTTATCTCCCTAATTTCAACCAAGTAGGAGTGGAGAATAAAATATTTTAGAAAAAAAAATTAAATGTTATAAAAAAAAATACGAGGCCAGCCTGGTCTCCAGAGCGAATGCCAGGATAGGTTCCAAAGCTACACAGAGAAACCCTGTCTCGAAAAAACAAAACAAAACAAACAAACAGAACAACCTGACTTCAGGGAGTAGGAGACTGGGTGGGATGAATGGGAGTCAAAAACAGGATCAAATTGTCGATACTGCCCAGCTGTGTGGTCATTGGAAACTCGGCCTGTCTGAACCTTGCTTTTCTAGGTTGTAAAGTGAAGATAAGCTGTCCCTTCTGGGATGTTTAGCATTGCTTGTCTACTTAACAGTCTCTAGAAGCACTTAGAAGACAAGCTTCGGGGCTCTAGATTAGACCAGCTTCTTGGGGAGTATCTAGATTATGTGCACTGAGGCGGGTGGCAGGACTCTATGGACTGGGGTCTCCAACTGAAGAAAAAAGGAGAAAACAAGCCGAGCACCAGCGTTCATCTCTCTCTGCTTCCTGACTGGAGATGCAGCATGACCAGCTGCCTCAAACTCGGGTAGCTTTGACTTCCTCACTAAGTCAGACCGTACTCTCAAACTGAGGAAAAAAATTCTTTTCCCTTAAGTAGCCTTTGTCCGGCCTGGTAGTTTTGAACACAGCCACAGGAAAAGCAGCACATGCCTCTCCTAAAGGCTGGGGGTGGTGAGGTACTTGCCCCGTGTGTGCGAGGCCTTGGGTTCTAGCCCCAGCATGGATTCTGGAGAGCATTAATTTCTAATTCATAAAGGGCTTACCATGTCACAATTCCCCTATTCTTAAATATATGCATACTTACATAGACATCTAGTTATTAATATGCTCTGATAACTGGTAACATTTATAAACTTGGCAAGCATTTATCAAGAACTAATTATGGCCGAGGCACCATTGTAATTGCTGACATGTATAAATTGATCTCTTCCTCACTCTTAGGAATGAGCCTGTTCTGCTCCAAGTTTGCAGATAAGGAAACTGAGGCACAGGCTTGTTCAGCGATATATCCACGCTCAACAGCTGATTGACAATGTCCACACTGCAGATGATGTATAGAGAGACAGAGTAATTCACATGAAGTAAGGGCCTCTGGGAGTTGGGGAGAGGCCCAGAACTAGCTGTGGCAGTCCAGAGAGAAAGCCTCTTCCTCCTGAAGGAGAAACACCATCTCTTGCACGTGGACAAGTGTGCTGGTAGACTTGGCAGCAAGGACACAGAACAAGAACAAATTCTGCTCCTCTGCCACCTGAATGCCGCACCCTCCCGGCACCTCTGTTCAGGCCCTTTCTGGCTCTGCAATGAGCTGGGAGCTTGGGAGGTTTATAAGATCGAGACTTTCCCCGGTTCTAGAAAATTCACACCTGAGCACCTCACTGAATATAAATGGCTCTCAACCTCAGAAAAGTAAACTAGTTCTAAGAAACCTAGTTCCTGGGAAACAAATCAGAAACAGAAGAAATAGCCAATCTGAGACATGAGACGGGTTAAGGCCAAAAATGACCACCAGAGGGCAGCAAAGACACTGATTAGAGGGGCAGCTTGTTCCCATCTCAGAAGGGAATCCTCAGAGGGCCTCCCGCTGGGCTCAAGGGGGATTCTCCAGACCCAGCTCTGGGCTGTTTCTTAGGGCCATGTAACAGATGCCTGGGAGTTTTAGAAAGTTTGGCAAATATAGAAATAAGTGAATCAAAGTGAGTGAGTAGCGCATACCCATAGCCCCAGCAGTGGGGAATCAGAAGCCAGGGATCAAGGTGTGATCTGAAAACAGGGTGGGGGGATGGGGGGGAGGGGGGAGGAAAGAGGTGAGAGAAAAAAATCAAATTATTCACCTGATTAAAGAAAATAAAATTAAACTATTATACTTCTATCATCCAGGGAGTCATAGGTTTACATACACACATAATACAGATTTTTATTTTATAAAACTGGTTTCTGTCACAATACTCAAATTTAGTGATCTGCTTAAAAAACACAACATATATTTAATCCCAGCACTCAGGAGGCAGAGGCAGGAGGATCGCTGTGAGTTCAAGGCCAGCCTGGTCTCCAGATCGAGTGCCAGGACAGGCTCCAAAGCTACACAGAGAAACCCTGTCTCAAAAAACCAAAACAAAACAAAAAAAAACCAAAACAAAAAAAAACCAAATATATCCTTATATGTGTATGTGTTTGTGTCTCTCTGTGTGTATAAAGTATTCACCCACATGTGTCTCACTTTCCCACCTGGGCCCCTTTAGGCCAGGAGTGCAGGCACTGGAGCAATGAGGGCAGGAGCAGCTTCTCTTAGGCTGTTGGTCCCTCTGCTGGGTCTCAGCTTCCTGGGGTCTGTAAAGAGGGGAGATGTGGGGCTTTCTATCCAAAAATACTCCAGTGTGTGCAGGTGTTCCGAGTTCGTTGAGTTTCATCAAAATGAGTCACTGGAGGTGTGAAGGACCATCAAGGTTTAAGGAGTTACCACTTCCTGGTCCCATGCCAACACACCCTGCACCCCAGAGTGAGGCACCCCTCCCGTCAGCCATCAGGCAGCAGCAACCTTAGGCTTTTGCTTTCCAAAACACTTCTTTGTAGTTCCCCCCACCCCCCAAGTAAAGCCTACATATCCTTTACTCAGCTGCTGCCCTGCTCACTGCCAGGGGAGCTTCAAGGCTAAACCCCAGTGAGAGTGCAGCCATGCCTGAATACCCTAACCGACAGGCAAGTGTGCACCAGGTCAAGAGGCTCCCACCACCTGCACTCAGGAGCCACAGTTCCTTATTCTCACAGTAAAGGGGATGCCACTGTCCCCAACAGAATTTATTGCCTGTGCCCTGGAAGGCAGCCTATCTGGTTCTGACTTTCTGTTCTCCCATAAGTCACATGAACTGGCGGGCTGAAAGGAGCCAAAGTGAAGACACAGAGACAGGGAAGTTTACGAGGAAGTACCAGCTATGCAGTTCAGTTGGGGCCAGGGCAGGGAGGTGGGACAAAGAACACAGGGAAGATGATCCTGAGGGTGCAGCTGGGACAGCCACCAGGAGCTACCACAGTACTGTGACATATAATGTATTGTTTTATTTATTTGTTTGAGGCAGGGATTCATGTACCCTAAACTGGCCTGGAACTCACTAAGTAGCCAAGGATATCCTCAAACTCCTTCAGTGAACAGAGCTAGGAAACACACACACACACACACACACACACACACACACACACACACACACACACGCTTTAGAAAGGTAAGTGCTGAAACTGCAGGTATGCACCATGTCCAGTTTATGCAATGCTGGCAACCAAACCTATAGCTTCATAAATGCCACCCTCTACCATCTGAACTATCATCCCAGTCCATGACATAACAGCAGCAGCTTTGCCTGTTGTATAAGAGTTAAGGAACAAAGGACAGGGAAGGAAGTGCTCTGTAAGCTAGACACACATGTCACTGTCTTTCTTCTCTTTGGATGCCTATCCTGTCTCCATAGCAACTGGGCAGGCTTCCCAGTCCTCCTCTCCACTCTAGCCATGCCCACAAGATAGCTGCAGGGTGTGCCATCCCCTGCCTTCTTAGATGGGTTGCAGTCCTATTCAGATGGTGATCCTTAACCTGCAGCCTAACCAAGTGGGGGTTAGTGGGGTACAGACGTGGGGACAAGGCAAAGGGAAAGAGGCATTTCCAGCAGCTGAGGATTCCTGGGCAGCCACAGAGGGGTGACCTTCAAAGGCAAAGTGACTGGCAACAGAAAGAAGCCCAAGTTGTTACAACAGGTATAAGCGGCCACACCTCCCCTACAGCCTTTCATTCAGCCTTTTCTGCTCCAATGGCCGGGCAGGGCTACAGAATGTCAGGATCTGTGAGTCAGCCTGTGAGTCACATAGACTTGGTTGAAGTCCTTCTCTGTCCCTGACAGGCTTATCACCTAGACCAGTGAGGAGAACTCTCTCTGGGACTCCATTTCATTGCTTGTCCAGTATAATATATATATATATATATATATATATATATATATATATATATCATCAGGTTGGGCAAGGTGGTCCATGCCTATAATCCTGGCAGTCAGAAAACTGAGGCAGGAGGATCTCTGTGGGGTGTGAGGCCAGACTGGACTGTATAGTGCAACTGAGACCCTGGGTCCAAAATTAAAATAAACAAATTATCTATGAACCCCCTTGGTTATTGAAAGCCCTATATGTACTCAGTATGTGGTAGTTTGAATATAATTGGCCCCCATAATCTCACAGGGAGTGGCACTATTAGGAGGTGTGGCTTTGTTGGAGGAAGTGTGTCACTGTGGGGGCGGACTTTGAGATTTCCTATGCCAGGATACTGTCCAGTGTGTCCGTCGACTTCCTGTTGCCTGCAAGATGTAGGACCTCCAGCACCATGTCTGCTGCACCCACCATGATGATAATGGACTGAACCTCTGAAGCTGTGAGCCACCATCTCAATTATGTTTTCATTTATAAGAGTTGCCATGGTCATGGTGTCTCCTCGCAGCAAGAAAAACCCTAACTAAGACACAGTACATCCAAGTGAGACTCTTCGTTAATAAAATGAAAGTTTTGTTTCCATGCCTCCATTGCTGGACTGAAGTCTCCCAGGAGGGTTGAATACCTGCATGCTCTATGCTCACCTTCCATGACAAGAAACATTGACTTATCCATTAGGCCCTATGGAAGCAGTACATGAGGTTGATGGGGAATGTACTTCTGTGTATGTTCATTTTATTGATTGTTGGATAAAGTACTGTTTGGCCAATGAGGCAGCAAGTTAGGCGGGACTAGGAGTCGAGGAGGATTCTGGGAAATGTAGTAAAGAAGTGGTGATCCAGACAGGAAGTGACATAACAAGGAGACTCATATTTAAGGAAGGACAAGCAGGAAGTGGTCCCTTTTCCATTTCGCTCTTCCTCCAGCAGCGCCATGTGATCCACGGACAAGGGAGGATGCCAATGGCAGGCGTCCGATAAAATAAGTCTTATAAGATATATAGATTTATGATAATTAAGACTGAGCTAACAGATGAGAATCCTAGTCATTAGCCAAGCAGCATTTGTACCTAATATAAGTCTCTGTGCATTAATTGGGGGCCCTAACTCGGTGGGCAGAACTCAGGCGGCTGACAGAGACAGCCCACGTGGCAGTAGGGCTCGGGCGGCTTTTGGCGGAAAGATTTGTCATAACATGAGGTTTTGGATATTTTAGGGGCACATGAAAAATGTTTTCATTTCTTTCTCTGTGTGACTCTGCATGATCTACAGTATTGGAGGTGGGGACCTAGGGATGGGCAGGCCATGGCATGCATGTGGAGGTCAGCGGACAACCTCAGATGTCTGTCTTCACCCCTCACCTCCCATCCTGCCTGAGGCAGACTCTGCTGTCTGTGGCTGTGTGGGCTGGGCCAGCTGGCCCTCCAGCTTCCAGGCAATCTCTCGTCTTCAGGTCCCATCTCACTGTAGGAGTGCAAGGTTAGAGACACGCGCTGTCACATGCAGCTTTATGTGGGAGCTGGGGCTCTGAACTCGGGTCCCCATGCCTATGCAGCAAGCACATCACCTTCTGAGCCTTCTCCCCAGCCCATAATTTTTTTAAAAAATAGGAGGAAACTCACAGTAACCTAGCCCAATTCTGTTAACATATTAATTTTCTAAAGCAGAAGGAGCCTTTGGGGAAAATGTCTATGGTTTAATGAAGGTCCGGGGACAAGTAGGTAGGAGGCAATCAGGAGAGATCCAGCTCCACGCCAACCAAGAGCAAGACCTGGAGGATGGTACCAAATCATTAGCTCATCTGAAGAAAGTGTCCTTTGAAAATCCTATCTCTGGAGGAGTGGTGAGCAAGGAGGTCCAGACCAGGCTGGAGAAACTCACAGAAACAGCTGACCTGAACAAGGGGGAGCTCATGGACCCCAGGCTGGGAAACCAGCATAAGACTGATCCAGACCCCCTGAATGTGGGTGTCAGTTTGGAGGCCTAGACAATCTATGGGGCCTCTGATAGTGGGTCAGTATTTATCCCGAGTACACCAATGGACTTTGGGAGCCCATTCCACATAGAGGGATACTCTCTCAGCCTAGACACACGGGGGAGGGCCTGGGCCCTGCTCCAAATGATATGACAGACTTTGAAGATCACCCATGGAGGGCCTCATCCTCCCTGGGGAGCAAAAAGACGGTGGGGTAGGGTGTCTGTGGGGGGAAGGAGAGGAGGGGAGAGAGAGGGAACTGGGATTGACATGTAAAACAAGTTTGTTTCTAATTTAAATTTAAAAACACGAAGAAAAAGAAAAAAATCCTACCTCTCAGACCAGTGAGTTCCACACCCTCCACCCCACCCCACCCCCGACCCCCGCTTTTCTCCACTGCTCACTCTGTAATAGTATTTAACACCTCCTTTTCCCTAAGCTTGAGCTCCATGAAGGCAGGGGCTTTGTCTGCTTTTCACCCCCATATGGGTGACAGTCATACTGTGTGCCACATGCTGTACTGAATGCCTTCTATGTATGGTGTCTGTCAGGGGTTACTTTAGGCTCATTTTACAGATCAGCAGTCTAAAGTCAAATCCAAATCACACAGTAGGGAGTTTAGGAGCCCAGGATTGGAGCTCTGGAACCTCCAGTCTACCATGACCTGCCACCATGAGGCTTAGCAGAGAGCCTGGCAGGCCAGAGGGAGAAAGGAAGGGGTGGGGCATATTCCAGAGGATAATACCCCTCTCTGCCACTCTAATAAACAGAGATAAGATCTGTCTGTGGGCTGAGACATCAAGGAGGCTGGTGAAATGTTTGAGGGGGAACACTCAGGTGTGAGAATGCTCTGAGCACAGTGGCCAGCTGGTCATCTGAGAATTCCAAGGCAGCCCTCTGAGCCACAGGACAGCACAGCCTCAACCTGAACAGGGCACAGCTTCGCAACCTGCACCCCCACCCCCACCACCCCCACCACCTGCTCTCTTTACAGCATCTCTTGAGTAAGAGGACTTGACTTTATGTTTTTCAAATTGATTTTTTTACAAAGATGATCTTTTCTACACCTTTAATCTCTGTGCTTGGGAGATTGAGGCAGTACGATCTCTTTGAGTTGTCTTAGGGTTTCTATTGCTAATGGAGGTAGTAGTTTACATTTAGAGGTTCAATCGGTTATCATCAGGGTTGTGATATGGTGGTGTGCAGACAGACATGGTGCTGGAGAGGCAGCTGAGAGTTCTGCATCTCTCAGGTAGCAAGAAGTGATCTGAGTGCCACCCTGAGCAAAGCTTGAGATCTCAAAGCCCACCCCCACAGTGACACACTTCCTCCAGCAAGGCCATACCTCCTAAGAGTGCCATTCCTTTGGGGGCCATTTTCTTTCAAACCACTACAAAGTTCAAAGCTAGGAGTGAGTTCCAGGCTAGCCTGGACTACAAAGTGAGACCCTCTTTTAAAAACTACATCTTTTTATTCTTCCTATTTTTTCTTTTTTTCATTCATTTATTTAGTTCATGAATAGAGTCATGCACAATTATGATACAGAATACAGTATGTTCACAATGGCATGGCTAAATTAAACCAATTAACATGTTATATCACACATATTCATCATTTTTGTTTTGAGAACACTTAAAGTATACTATCTCACAACTTTTAAAATATATCATATTGTTATCAACCATATTAATCATGCTCTCAGTAGATCTCAAAAAACTACATCTTTTCTAATTAAAAATAATACAAAAAGAAAGAAATTTTAAAAATAAAGGTACATAAAAATGAACATAAGGAAGTCACCCATAATCACACCACTAGGAATATTTCATCTTCCACTACTTTTTTAGTCTGTTTTTTTTAATTTCATATGAACACTTCTTTGCCCTGGGTGATCACATAATAGAGCTTTTTACAAACAATTATGCAAAGTCCAGGGCCTGCAACATGGTTCAGGATGTACAGGCACTTATCACCAAGACTGAAGACCTGAGTTCTAACCCCAGCACCCTCATAGCAGAAGGACAGAGCTAACTACCACAGGTTGTCCCTTGACCTCTACAAGTATATTGTGGTCCATCCTATACACATTCAGAATAAATTAAAAACCTAACATTAAAAAAGCAAAAGCTTAGAGTCATCAGAGAGGAAGGAGTCTCAGCTGAGGAGATGCCTCCATGAGATCCAGCTATGAGACATTTTCTCAATTAGTGATCAATGGGGGAGGACCAAGCCCATGGTGGGTGGTGCTATCCCTGGGCTTGAGGTCCTGGGTTCTATAAGAAAGGAGGCTTAGAAAGCCATGGGGAACAAGCCAATAAGAAGTATCCTTCATGGCCTCTGCATCAGCTCCTGCCTCCAGGTTCCTGTCCTATTGGAGTTTCTGTCCTGACTTTCTTCAGTGATGAACACCAATATGGAAGTGTAAGTGAAATAAACCGTTTCCCACCCTTAAAAAAAAAGAGCAAAAGCTTGAAGGAACAATTACAACTAGAATTTTAAAAATATATAAAATAAAACTTAAACTGGACTCCACTCCTTACTTCCTTCTAGATACTGAGACCGGAGGGCCAGCGTTCCAGGTCACTCCCATGACTGTCAAGTCCACGGCAGAGGGACACTGATAACCACAGACTGAAAACCTCAGCAACTGTGAGCTTGATGGACTTTCCTCTTACACTGATTCTCTCTGGGATTTGTTCACAGCAATGAAAGATCTGACTTGCACAGTATGTGTGTACGTGTGTGTGCGTGTGCGCATGTGCGTGCATGTGTGTTATGCATACATGCATGTGTTTAGACATGCAAAAAATGCAAGTGTCTTAGTTACTTCTTTCATTACCGTAACAAAAATACCTGTCAAAAGTAGCTTGAAGAAGGAAGGATTTATTCTGGTACCCAGTTTGAGGGTGCAGTCCATCGTGATGGGAAAGGCATTTTACAAAATATCTCCCAAACTCAGCCACAGGCCAGTCTGATTCAGGCAATTCTTCTGTTGAGTTTCCCAGGTCTAAGGTTCGTAAACAGTTTTCATACCTATGCAAATCACTTCATAAATCCCAGCCACCATGGAATCTATCAGTCTATGATGGAAACCAATTTCTTTTCACAAGTTCCAGCTTCCTCAGTGTGGAAGCGGTGGGAACAGAGGCCCCACAGGGTCACCTGCTCATTGGTGGAGGAGTCCAGGTAGAAATGGAGTCTGTTGTCATGGCTGCCTACCCTTCCACCTGCCTCATACCAAACAGACCATGGCCCCATGGCCCTTCCCTAAGGACCTGATGGTTATTTATGCTTATTTCCTAGATCCCAGCAACAATGACCTTGGACTTTTCCCTCACCCCAGTTCCCTCTCTTTCTAACAGAGCAGGGATGTCTCTAGACCGGTGGTCCTCAACCTACCTAATGCGGAGACCATTTAATACAGTTCCTCATGTTGTGGCGACCTCTAACCATAAAATTATTTTCATTGCTACTCCGTAACTGTAATTTTGCTAGTTATAAATTGTATTGTAAATACCTGGTACAGGATTCAAATGTGTCACGACTCATAGGTTGAGAACCTCTGCTCTAGAGCCTGGCTAGATGCTGTGGTGGGAATGCCTACGTCTCAGTTCATGGACCTGACCGCATCCAAGAGAAGACTCTGCTGTTCACAGAACCCTGTGGCTCAGTTGAAATGTGCCCGCCTCGTATGCAAGAAAACTCAGGTTCAATCCCTGGCACCTTGCAGTTATCATAGCATTCTGGAGGCCAGCCTGGTGTACAGAAGACCCTGCTCATGCCAACACCACACACACACACACACACACACACACACACACACACACACACACACACACACACACACACAGTGCTTTTCAGCAACTCTGAATAACATGAAGAAATCAGCCATTCAGGTCCCAGAGCCTGGAGGAGTTGTCTTACTGTCATCGTTATCCAAAGCTGAGTTAATAGAAGGGTGGCCTGAGCCTATATTTCAAGAAGAAAAAAAACAACATAGAATGAGGGCACTCCAACCCTTCCCACTGGAGCTATAAATACTGCAGAAAGCAGGGCTAGAAGGACTCGGGGCCACGGGAAGGTGGATCTGCTGAGGCCGGGGGCCAGCCTTCTCTTTTCTGAAGGGCTGCTGAGCTTCGAGACTGACTGGTGGCACCAAGGGCAAAAGTCTCCCGAGACAGGGACAGCTTCTGGTCACTTAGATGAAGCAGCTCTGGGATATCTGAGGAGCAACACCTGTGCTGTAGAGACCAGGGAGCGGGGCCAGGGCTGCTATGAAAATATTGAAATGTTGGTACACACAAAAACAGCAAAATCCCTAAACTACTGCACATGCTGAATTGAAGGAAGATTTGGCTTTTCATAGGAAAGAATGTGGTTTGTAGTTACCTCAGACCGAAGCCTAATCCTTACCACACAGGCCTGCCCATGGCCCAAGAAATCGTGGTCTCCCTGAAGATGAAGATTTTATTGGTTCTATACTTGCTGTCTAGCCTGGAAGACACTAGTGCTAGCATTTCAGAGCAGAGTAGACCCAAAAGGAGGGTGACCTGTTTTGGAGCACAGTCTCCATTATTTCTAGGCTGCTGTGAGGCAGAGCAACAAGATGAGAAGAGATGTTCTTCCTATGGTGGCTCAGAAGCAGGAGAGACAGAAAGGGCACAGGGACAAAGTTTGTCTTCCAGGGCATGTCCCCACAGACCTACTTCCTCCAACTAAGCCCCACCTCTTTATCTCTACAGCAACCTACAAGAAGATTACTTCACTGATGGTGCTGCCACCCTCATCATCAGACCTTCATGAACCTCTAAACCCCTCTGCTTTGGGAACCCGGCCTTGACGAGGGTATGTGTCACACCTAACGCATAGTAGAGCTCAGCTAACACTGGTTGAACTAAATGGAGCAGTTAGTTGTGTGATGCTGAATGAGTCCCTGAGCCAAGTCTCAGTTTCTTCAGCCATAGGATGAGTCTCAGTAATCCGACCAATCTCAGAAGAACCCAGCAGGTGTTTTAAGTGCTCAGTTGAGGTTTCCATCTTTTGTTCATCCTAGCGCAGCAGGTGGCCTGCTATTGTGTGTGTGTGTGTGTGTGTGTGTGTGTGTGTGTGTGTGTGTGTGTGTGTGTGTGTGGTTGTAAATGCTAGGTAAAAGTTCTAACGTTGACTCACATAGTCCTACTGGATATGACGCCCTCTTGTGGCATTTTCAGGCACTGCACATATGTGGTACCCAGACGTACATAAAATAAATACAAAAAAGGGAATTTTTTATTAAGGTATTAACAGAGATAGCAAGGCACAGAAGGTCTGAATCCAGGTCACCATGTGCAGAACTGTTTCTAGGATGGCTGTACCCTTACCTGTTTTGAGATCTGATCCTGGAGAGATGGGGCTAGCTTTGCAGAACAAACAAACAAAAAAATCGTCCGATGGGATCACATCCTCTCATGCCCCAGCATGTATCCTCCCCGGCCTCCAAGCTAGAGGAGGAGGAGGCCATTTCAAGAAACTCTTGTGTTGAGTGGAGTCCATATACCCTGAGTGTTTCTGGGCAAGGGACTACACAGGACTTCCCAGCGCCCAGTGTAGTTTAGTGTGGACTACTATGGGCTCTGTTTAGTGGCGTCATCTAGAGGAGGCCGGATGTGCCATGGCCTCCTTTGGCTCTGCTGTATTTTGAGTTACATAGTGTAAAATGGCAAACAGCAGCTACAACTGCAGTCCAGACCAGTTGCAGAGCCTCATAGTTGGCAGCCTTCCAAGCCACTGCCATGTGGGTTAGTTAGAGCACTATCCCTAACACAGAATGTAGGTTGTCTCCAAATCCACAGGTCTGCGAAGGCCCCATGCCTCTTTCTCTGTGGCAGGTGTAACATGCAATAGCTTGAGCTTCATTTTGAAGGCCACGCTTCAGGACGCTTCAGACCACTAGGAACGCCGTCAACGGGGCAGGCCGACAAGTCCATCTAGGGTTTCTTTCCCACTGTCAACCACCTCTGTGGCTTACTGTGCATCCAGTCATTGCCACTTCTTGCACTGTGGGTCTCATGTGCATAGTGACATTCGTCCAGTGGGAGCTTTGAGACACCGTGGAACATCAAGAGACTCAAATGTCCCACGGATCATACCAGGATGGAGAAGAGAGAGTCAAAGTAATCCTCACGCTAGATAGTAAATGGGCACCACTGCCTTTCCCGTGTGAAAGTGAGCGATTTTTTCTTTTCCCCTATGGGTGAAACTTGAGAAGAAAATATTTACCAATTAGTAGACTTGCAAACAATTGCCATCTGTATTGTTGGCTTCCCATCACTATAACACAATACCTGAGGTAATCATGCAATAAGGGGATTAATCGTAGATCATTATTTCTGAGGCTTCAGTTCCAATCTCTCATCCCTGTTGCTTGGACCTGTGATGAGGTAGAATGCATGGCACCAAATGTATAGTCAAGGAAGCCACTCACCTCCCAGCATCCAGGAAACCCAAAAAGAGAGGGGAAGGACCCGGGGTCCCAATATCCTCTTGAAGGGCACCCCACTAGTGACCTAACTTCCTCCTACATAGCTAAACTTCTTGAAAATCCAACCGCCTTCTAACAGCACCACAGGCTAAGGACCAAGTCACTAATGTCTGGATCTTTGGGGAGGCATTCAACATCCAAGCCATGATACCAACGAAAGTGAGCTCCTTTTCGTCCTACTTGATGGAAATTAAGAAGAACACATTGCCGGAGTGATCGGGTGGTGTTACCTGTTCTGAAGATAACCCATCTAGCACAGTGGCAGCAAGCATCTAGATTTACAGTAGTCTACCACCACCCTCTGTAGCCCACCTTTCACAGGAGTCAAACAAGTGGCTGCAGCAGTGGTCTGGTGGGAACCAAGGCCACCTACATCCCTGAGTGATTGCAGTGGGAGCCTTTCCTCTGCATTGCTCAGAGGGAAGCTATCCTTTCTGACTTCTTGTAGGGGTGGAGCAGTTTCAAATGCATCTATTCAGTTTTTCCCATCAAAAGCTGCTGGATGTAAAGAAGGAGTGTGAGGATTCTGCAGCCCCCAAGGAGCTTCATCCCAAGTGCACACTTTCCGGTTAGGCCAACACCAACAGGAAGGGTGTGACTGTAACTCACCACTGGAGACTCTGTGGGGCAGACTAGGGCCGGTCACCATCCATTTCTGCGACACCATCCACTTCTATCGCCGTGACGAAACACCGTGACCAAAAGCAACTTGAGGAAGAAAGTGTTGATTTCAGAGTATAGTTCCACAGTGCTGTCCATCATGGAGGGAAGTCAGGGCAGGAACTCAAACAGGGCAGGAACCTAGAGACAGTGGCTGATGTAGAGGCCATGGAGGGGAGCTGCTTCCTGGCTTGCTCTCTGTGGCTTGCTCGGCCTGCTTTATTATAGCACCCAGGGCCACCAGCCTGTGGGTGTCACTGCCCATAGTGATCTGGGCCCTCCCACATCAATCACCGATTGAGAAAATGCACCATAGGCTAGCCCACAGGCCATTCTAGTGGAGGCATTTTCTCAGTTGAGGTTCCCTCTTCCAAAATGACTCTAGCTGTGTCAAGCTGACATAAATCTGGCCAGCACGGGTACCCCGGGTTATTGTCATCTCACTTCCTTTATATTAATGGGCACGGGGAGATTCAACAGCCCCCAGAAGAGCTGAGAAATCCATTTCCCTACTGTAGAGTGTTCGGGGATGTAGGGATTCCCTCAGGAGGGTCCCTAGTGCCCTTCCATCACTGCAGTCTGGGTCTCTGAGCTGACTTCCATCCAGATACAGATGAGGACTTTGACACCCACAGTATAACAATGCCCTTCATGTATCTCGCAGGCCTTTCCCATTCTGCAATTCCATAATCACCATTGATGGCAGGCAGCTCCAGTCTTAGGGCAGCTTTCCCCATAGTCAACCCTGGCCGCAGAGTGGCCAATGCCCAGCTTCTCTGAGACACTGACATCCCTCACCAGAATGTGCCTGTCACCTGGGGGGATGCCTCTGGGTATCTAGGGAGCATTGTCAGAAGATGATCTTACCATCTCACACGTCAACTTCTCGATGGACCTGGGCCCTTCCCTAACTCCCTGAGGAGGCGCTGCTAGCATGTCTCCACCCCGCTGACAGCCTAGCTTGTAGGCTTCTCACAGCTACACGGACAGTGGAGCAGGGTACATCCCAGATGCTGATGCTGATGCTTGGGTTACGGGTGAGTGCTCCCACTTTTCCAGATGTAACCATTCCCACATATCTTCTGGATCCAGCAGACACCTGTCAGCCAGGGTCTGGGCTTCCTCCAACAAGTGAGCAATTGCTTTTCAAGCAGGAACTGTATTTCTTAGATCTGTGCTGACACATGGTCTTGCTTGTCTCCCTGGACGTGAGTGTGACAGAGGTGGGCCTGGGGACAAACACCATGTGGCAGTTCCTGCTTCTGCAATCTGTGCAGGGGGCCCGATCAACCCTGCTTCCTCACAACATTCAACAGATTCTGGGGATGCATGATTCTCAATCACCCATTTAGGGTGTAGGGTCTGTTGCCCTAGGGTGTTCTCCTTTAGGGCCCCGAATTTGATGCAAAAAGAAAAAATTCATCAAGGGGGCTGGCAAGATGGCTTGGTAGATGAGGGAGCTTGCTGCCAAAGCTGACCACCTGGATGTGATCCTGGGACCCACACATCTCAATCCCCATAGAAGATCTGAGCAGCCGTGCCCGCCCACCCCCCACCCCCCACCCCCCACTGGTGCTAATCCCTCCACCGTCCAGCACCTGGCTTTGCCTGGCTCCCGTAAAGCAGGCCTTGAAGCAAAGCCTTGTACTCCAGTGCTTAGTTAGGTTGGGGTGGGGGCAGGGAGGGAAGGACACAGTAGGACCAGGAGAGAGAGACAACCAATATATGTATCCCAGGCCAAGTGCCAAATTGCTTCTACAGGCCACCTCCTCAGCTCCCACCCCCAGCAGCCACCCTCCACAGCTCTCCCCAACACTCCCCTTCTACAGGCCTTCTCTAACCCTGTAAGACCTCATGGTCTGTGGGACAGGCCTCAGAACCACACACCTGGAGGATGAAAGGGAGAAGCATTCTCCACACGCTCCTCCCCACTAGTAACCACAGAAGGCTCTGGAAGCATCGACGCCCTGAGTCTCCAGGTCTGTGTTCATAGCACAGATGAATTCCAGGGGGAAGTGGAACTTTTAGGGCCTCCACCTGTGAGGGGGCGCCATCTGGTTGTATGTGTGTGAAGTTGCTCATACCTACTCAGAGTAGGTCATTAGGAAAAGCAGAGTCATAAGGCTGGAAACGAACACAACAGGTGTGCAGGACAGACCACCCAGCGTGTACTGTCCTTTTAGAGCAGCGAAGGTTATGTGTCATCTTGCTGTATTAGAAGCCTAGAAAGAAATCAGTCTCCCAAAATAGTTAATGTTTATATTTATTCTTTGAGAATTCCATACATTCATATAATGTATATTGAGCATATACAGCCCTCTCTCCCTCCTTCTAACTCCTCCTGGACACTTCCCATCCACTGCCAACTCCAAGTCCTTTCATTAAAAAATGGTCTATTGAGTCCAACTTGTGCTGCCCATATACACATGGGTGTGGGGAATCCACCGGAGTATGGTCAGCTTTCTAGGGGCCACATGCCTAAATAAAAATGACTTTCTTCCATCAAAGCAACTGTCACATCGCCTCGGCTAGGGGTGAGAGTCACCTGAGCCCTCCCTGCTCCAGGCAGGGATGTTGAGTAGCTTGGTTTTGTGCACGTCTTGTCTCACACAGACTTTAATCTGCAACAGCACATCCAGCTCAATTAACCTCCTTTTTAACCATACTTGGCATTCCCAAATGACCAAGCTATGCCAGTGTGGTGAAGAAGCTCACTATTTTGTATTTAGTGGGCATGTGTCTATGCATTTCTGTGAATATGTGAGCAGGTGGCCTGTGTATTTCTCTCTGTGTTGGGCCATGCCCCTGTGTTTGGATTGTTTCACAGATCTGTGTGCCGGGCACCAGGGTGGGTGGGTGAGGTACACCACACATCTTGTGGTGTTCACAGGGAATGGAGCCAATCTTTCCAGGTAGCAGGAAGGGTCATAGTTAAGAAGTTCCAAGTCTTCATTTCCTGGGCCATCGGCAGAATAACAACCACGCCAGAGAGGGCCACATTCTAATCCTTGGAACCCGTTGTCATAAGCCAGGGGCAACTAAGGTTGCATGTGAAGGTAAGGTGGGGTGGGTTTTGTTTGGTTTTTCAAGATAGGGTTTCTCTGTGTAGCCCTGGCTGTCCTGGAACTCACTCCGGAGACCAGGCTGGCCTTGAACTCACAGGGATCCGCCTGCCTCTGCCTCCCGAGTGCTGGGAATAAAATCATGCGCCACCACTGCCTGGCTCAAGGTAAGGTTGTTAATCAGCCTTAAAAATAAAGAGATTGTCCTTGATGATCTAGGTGGGGACAATCTTATCACAAGGGTCCTTGAAAGACAGAAGGAGCCCGAGACAGTTCAGTGTGTGAACTGATTGCTGTGCAAGCATGAGAACCTGAGTTCAATCTTCAGTGCCCACATGAAGACAGGCACATGCCTGTAATCCCAGCTGGGAGGCAGAGACAGGGGAATCCTTGGGCCGTACAGGCTAGCCACTCTAGCACAACAGGTGAGACTCAGGTTCAGTGAAAGATCCAGTCCCAAAGAGTAAGATGGAGAGTGACTGGGGAGGCATCCAATGTAGACCTCTGACCTCCTTATGTACACACACACACACACATGTACACACACACACACACATGTACACACACACACACACACACACACACACACACACACACACACACGAACATGCACACACATGAACATGCACACACACATGAACACGTACACACACATATGAACATGTACACATATGAACATGTACACACACATGAACTTGTACACACACATGAACATGTACACACACATATGAACATGTACACATATGAACATGTACACACAGATGAACACGTACACACATGAACACGTACACACATGAACATGCACACACAAACTTGCACACACATGAATGTGCACACAGATGAACATGCACACACATGAATGTGCACACACATGAACATGTACACACATGCACACACATGAACATGTACATGCATGTGAACATGTACACACAAGAACATGTACACACACATGAACACGTACACACATGAACATGCACACACAAACATGCACACACAAACAAACAAACATGCACACACACGAACATACACACACATGAACATGCACACACATGAACATGTGCACACATGAACATGTGCACACATGAACATGTACACACACATGAACATGTACACACACATGAACATACACACACAAACATGCACACACACACAAACATGCACACACGCAAACATGCACACACACGAACCATGCACACACATGAACATGCACACACACATGAACATGTACACACACCCCAAAAAAAGACAGATGTGAAAAGAAAAAGAGTCAATATTAGGGAAACAGGGCATGAAAGAACTCGGCATCTACTATTGCTGGCTTTGTAGACAGAAGAGGGTGCGAGCCAAGGACTATGATGTTCTACAAAAACCGAGAACACGGGTTCTCCCCTAGTCTGCAGAAGGGACAGTCCTGTCAACCAACGCCTTGGCATTAGCCCAGGGAGAAGCATTTTACACTCTGAAATCCAGAGCTGTGAGACAATAAAATATGTGTGGCTTGAAGCCATTTTACCCTTTGTAATGTCACAGCAGTGACAGGAAGCAGTGCACCAGAACCCACCGGGTTCTTGTCTTTCAAAAGTCGCCCCCACCCTGTGCTTTCTCTATTGTAGGGCCCCGGGCACAGCCGAGACTTTGCACAGCGGATGGGGCTGCAAAGTCAGGGAAGGAGAGAGTCTAAGAGTGGGAATTAACTCTGAATGCACTTCACACCACCCCAGTGCTCAGGGAGCAGCTAAGCCAGGGCAGAGGGGGGCTCTCCAGGGTAACAGCTGGCAGAGCAGCCTCCCCAGGGCAAGGCCAACTAGATTCACCCTCTGAAGTGCTTCTCTTTTCCTCTAGGCATGCAACTGAATTTGCACAAAGTCAGAGCCAAGTGTTGCAACCCATTGTAATTTCAGAGTGGCTCTTATTTCCTGAGTTTGCTAAGGAAATAATAGGGGAAAAACCAAACCCAAACCCTCTATTTGAATTGGGATTTGCTCTCTTTTTATCAGGAAACTTGAAGCAGACAAAGGAGGAAAAGAATATAAACGGTGCCTCTGAGCACACACGCCACCCCCACAAGCCTGGAGTTACTCTAGACCTGATACCATGCTTAAAAGTGAAGAAACAGTCACACATACAGTTGAAACCCAGTGTCCCACTTACCCTTGTAGAAGCCACTGGGGGTCCCCGCCCACCCCAGTGTCAGTCCCAGCCACTGGTTTTGGTATTTATAACATTCTTGCATTTTCTATTCTGCCTGTTAACCGGATCTCTGTGTGTCCTTAATAACCTATCTATTTCCGTGTTGAGAAACATTCCATACATTACATCCTCCTGTACTTTGCTCCCCTGTCCTTCGGTTCCCCACTGCTTCCGAGATTCATCCTAATGAATAGACGGCTGACGATAGACATAGCCGAGGTTCATTTCTAAGGGCTAACACTTGATTTTGTGAGACACCATCATTTATTTGTCTATACTTACATCCACAGGCAATTAGATCACTTCGTTTCCCTTTAGCACAAACAGCATCAGTGGTGATCCTTGGGCATCAGGGGGAGCCTGTGACAGGGTTCCTCCCAAGTCCAGTCTCAGGTAGGAAACTGCCACGTCACAGGAAGTGCTCTGCCACCACTGGGGGGGGGGTGGAAGCTTCCCGAAGCCATCCTGACCATCCCACTCTTCCACCTGCCTATGTGGTGGTGGCTGGTGGCGAGTGCATCTCACCTGTCTTTTTCAGGCTGTGAATGCACACAACTCAATTGCATCATCCTGCACCCAACACAGTTGTGGGAACCCAGGAGTCTTGGGTCCCAGGCATCTATCATATCACATGACAAGACATGGTCAGAATGTAAACTCTGCAGCCTGCCTTTAAAGAGGCTAAAAGCTATTCAAATAATTTTATTCGATAAATATCAACTAGCCTCTCTAACAGAGGGCAGGATAATGCTCACTTACCGCCATTCCTCCTTTGATCCTGATAACGTCCCCATAAGAAAGACTATGGTCCCACTGTCCCACTTTACAGGTAAGGAAACACAAAGCTCTCATTTGCAGGTGGGCATTAGAGCTTCGGACTCAGTGGGTGCTGCGAACGCATGAGGCTCGGCATTCGTCACTTCTGCCTCCTGCCATGATCCTCTGGCAGCTGAGGGCTCGTCACAGACAAATCAAGCTGAGGTCATTTCAGAGAGGCACAGGCCCAGCTGCTATCCACCAGAGAAGCCTAGAATAGCATCCTGGCACTGCCACCTAACAGGTCTGTGACCTTGGGCGAGGTCCCTCCTCTCTCTGCCTTGTCCATCTATCTGAGACTGTAGCATGGACCTCCCAGGAAGGCCACGTGAACCAGATGAAACACATGCAGTGTGTGACACACAGGAAATACCCTAGAGCTGGCTCTGATGGGGAAGTCATCAGAGTGAGTGCATCTATGAAGGAGAAAGCTACCATGCAGGAACAGCAGTTCAGGCAACTGGTCTGGGTGGGCAGCCACCCACAAAGCCTAAAAAGGGCTGGATCTATGAAAGTTCAGGTCCTGGCATCCCAGAAGGAAACTAAAGAAGCCGCATCCAGGGGTTGGATAGTAACCCTGCAGGGGCATCTATAGGCCTCTAGATGGGCTCTTACAAATTCTTACTTTTACTCCTGGCTGGACAGTGTTAAAGAAACTCAGGTGACAGGTTGTTACTGCGTGCTGCCATGGCAGACAGTGAGCTAGCCAGGCTCTGTCTCCAGATAGATAGACCAAGCAAGTCAGATGGAGAGAATACAAAGAGAGGGACCAACTGTTTATTAGTGACCTATTTTCCATTTCCATCCCTCCCAGAGGCCTCATCTATGATTGAGAGGACACTCAAGGTCACTGGCACACAGATTCAACATCAAGAAGTTACCTGGCCCCAGAAGAACAACATCCCCAGGAAGGAGCATTATGGAGTCTGCTCCCACCTCGCTTCTCTGTAGCCGGGTGAACTTTAAGCTTGGTAAGCCTCCAGATAGAAGGGAGCTAATGACAGCCACCTTGCCTGCCTCACAGAACCCTGACAGAAACAGATAACTGTGCCTTGCAAACTGTAAAGTGCGGAATAACTGGCAGTTGCTGTATGAATGGCAGGGAGCTGCCCTGCCTCTACAGGACAGGAGATGTGACTGTGGAGACCAGACCTATGTGTCCCTAAGTCATGAACTCCTTTGCTGGGAGAGCTGGTCCACTACATCATCATGGGCCAACATAGAACTAACTCTCCAGAGTCTACAGCTTTCTCCCAAATTTTATCAACGATGGTGGCTTCTAAACTTCCTGTTCCCAGAGGTGTGACATTCATCCAAATGGACAATCAGAGACAGCCGGTAATGGGAAAAGCCATGGGTCTCTAGAGGTGGAGTTCTAATACCACTCTTTCTTGCTGGCTGAATGACCTTGGGTAAGTCATGTGCTCTCTCTGAGCCTTAGTTAAGCTACCTGTGTGAGAGGGGAACCTGCTCTGCGTTCTCTCGTTACTCTGTAGGGAGTAAGTGGGACCTCACGCTTATCGTGCAGTATGACTTCAACAAGCGGTAGCTTCATTTTGTCTCTCTGGACCTCCAAATCCCCATCCAAGGTCTGCCCCTTTGACAAAGCTGCCATGCGGATGAAAGGAGATGAGTTTGAAGCAAACAAGCAAGTATGAGATGAACCCATTGTTGGCTCCATAGGGCAAGACCAAGGTTTGTTTATCCCCCAGCAGAGGTTCAGTTCATTACAGTGCCTGGCGCACTCAAGGGTGCTTTCAGAGGACCCAAGTTTGATCCCCTGCCAGCACACCAAGTGCTCACAAGAACCTATAACTCCAGCTCCAGAGGTATCCAAATCCTCTAACCTCTGCGCATATCTACACAAAGACACACATACAATTAAAAATAATAAAAAACAACTATAAAACATTTGTGGCCTAAATAAATGAAACAAGTACCTCAAAATGGTACGTACAGAGTTCTTTAACATTCCCTAGGCCTTGGTCTCCTCATCTGTGAAGTGGGCACATTGAGGCTTACCAGGGAGGGCAGCAACGGAAACTACTCTAAACCCCTCCTGCCCTGGGCATGCCCTCTCCCTGGGCAGACACCACTCGAGGCAGCTGGGTAATTAAGAGCAATGTTTACTGAGCGATACAGGACTGAGTACTAGGAAGGGTTTACAAGGATGGAAATGCACCCCACCCGCCTGGCCACCACCCCCCAACACCCAGAACCTACAGTACTTAGGAATTACAATGGCTGTAACTGGTGGGCGGATGTCCCTAACAACAGACCATAGCATATTTGTACTGTGTCACATCGAGTGATTATAGAAATCCATATATATATTGCTCGTATAAAATCTTTTTTTGTAAAAAATATTAAAAAAAAAGAAAGTATAAAAAAAAAAACGTGTGCAGTTGGAAGCCCCGCCAGGACAGCCAGTCTGTAAACATTCATCGATTGAGTGTGTGCTTTGGAAGGGCGCCCGCGCCTCAGTGCCACAGCAAACTCCAGCAGGGCCACCAGGCTGCACCACCCGGGCAGGGCCATCACAGCCCCACAGTGCACCCCTTTCCATCCGGCTTGGGCAGGGCTGGGGAAGTGGATTGCGGTCCACGCTAAGTTCCATCCTCGGCCACACTGTGTTCGCGACGCATGGCTTTTCTTGGCTGCTCGGTAGTCCTTTGGGTGGGGGTCTTGGCAGAGAGGCCAGAGGAGAGCCTGAGGAGGCTACCTGTTTGGACATCTCTCTGGCTGAGGTGCCCTTCAAGCTGGGCCTTGGAGTGGGACAGCCCCTACCTGCGGGTCAACTTTGGTCTCATCGCTTGGTCCCTCTGGTTTCTTCAGTCTGCTCTTGCTTTTGTGTGGCCGGGCTGAGTTTCAGAAAAGAGCAGACTGGAGGCCAGTTATGCTAAGTCTCATCATAGAGTTTGTCATGCTCCCAGGAGGGGGCCTCCATCACCTTGCTCCTCTTCTCCTTTTGCTGCTCCCCCCACCACTCTTCCTCTGATGCCTCCTCCAGGCCTTCAGTCACTTCTTGTCCAGCTGCTCCAGCAGCGGGTTGCCTTCGGACTCAGGCGTCCTGACACTGTCTGTGCGCACGATGCAGGTGGGGCGGTGGCGGTTAAGCATCAGGATGAGCTGTTGGCGCTCCAGCTTCAGCTCTTCTATCTGGGTCTTCAGCTCTGCATTCATGAGCTCCAGCCGCTCTGACTCCTGTGCAGACAGAGACACTGTCAGCTGTCACTGCCAGCCTGCTCCTTCGAAGTACCATGCACTCGGCCTGGCACCTGTCCCACTGAAGGCTGAGCATCTGGGGTAAGTGACTTTCTGCAGGCAGGGCCCTGTCATACACTAATGACCTCTGCCACAGTAGGATGGGTCAAATTGATATGTGGGGAATAGTCCGAGTCATATCCCTTCTCTCTCCCTTCCCTCTACTCATGGTCTCCTTGCTGTTAACTAAACAACACACCCTAGGGGCTGTAGAGATGGCTCAGAGGTTAAAAACACTGTCTATTCTTCCTAGAGGTCCTGAGTTCAATTCCCAGTGACCACATGGTGGCTCACAACCATCTGTAATGAGATCTGGAGCCCTCTTCTGCTGTGCAGTCTTGAAAAACAAAACAACTAAACAACGCACCCAAAGGCTCCCCTGCAACAAGATTTTTGCACCAAGAGAAGGGGGAGGCAGGCCAAAAAGGAGGCCAGGTGGATCCGGAGCAGGTCCATGAAGGGGAGTCCATGTTGGCCCACAGGTGGCAGCAAAAAACCAAGTGATTTGCTATGTGCCAAATGTATGATGGGAAAGTCTTGATGTTGGGATTAAGAATCCGAGTGTGGACCTTTCCTGCTAAAACATGTGTCTCCTGGCCATTAGCTTGTAATTACTTAGAACTTTCCCGGTCCCCTCAGTATCCCCCATAGTCTAGGAGTTTCGTCCACAGACAATCAACAAACAACCTGCTGGACCCAAAATGAGGTTTTTCAACTGATTTCAGATGAAACTCCTGACACAGTCCCAGCCCTGAGGAGAGGAAGGAAAGCTGAGGGTGTGATGGGATGTGAGGCTGTGTGTTCACAGTGGGGACAAGTGACAAGCACGCCTGGGGTTTGCACAGCAGGACTAACGGACACAGCAATGGCTCTTCCTGCTTTTCAGTTCCAGTTTGTAACTGAAAGTTCTCCTCATGTGTGAACTGAGGAACCTCAAGCCAGCCCTTCACTGGGCGTGACCTTGTCCCCGGGTGTGGAGAAGTGCTTGGCTCTCACAGCTGAAGCAGCGTAACTGGCAGGGGGGGGGGGGGGAGAAGGATGTTGAGACAGTACAGTGACACACAAGGCAACCCTCACAAGGACCTTCCAGTCTAAAACGCCAATGCTGAAGAGGCTGAGTTAGCCACAGAGCAGGCTGAGCTTGCAACTAACTGTCTGTGTGGCAGGTCCTTCTGCCCTGTGGGGTGCAGTTGGGACAGCCTCCCTCTGAGACTCCGGGGCCTTCAATAGAGTTCCCACACCTTCAGTGAGAGGGCAACTTCCTCACACTGCTGGCCCCGCCAGTGCCAGTCGGGATCGTTCCTTGTACACATCTCTGAGGTGGCTGCACAGGCTCCCAGAAAGCTCAGAATGGCTGAGGCAGGCAGGCTTTAGGACCAGACACCTTTTTGAGCAACAGCTTCAAAAAGGAGAAAAAGAAATGCTAAGGGGGAAACTACCAAAAAAGTGTCTATGGTGGCCTTTAATGGGACAGGCTGAGACAAGATTGGAATGCTGGCCTGGTCCACACTTCTCAGAACTCTGAGAGATGGCTAGTGTTTCCTCTATCCTCCCCACCACCCCCAGCCCAAGCTGCTAACACAGTCTTCAGATTGTCCTCAGCCTTTGTATTGAGAAGCCTCAGGGCCATCTACCCACCTCTGATGGCATGCCTCAGCCTGCCATGGCCATGAAGACTTTGGGGAATCCAAAGTGCTCCTCCCATGGCTTGTGAAGAGTATCCACTCAGCACAGGGCAAGGGCCTGCTAATGACCAGCCATTCTGAGTGCAGGAGACCAGCAAGAAGTGCTAATAGCAGGGTGAGGAGCTGACTTCGGATGCTTGAGCAGGGAAGGGAAGGAAGTCTGAGAAAGAACCCCCAATGAAGAAGAGCCACAGGCAAGCTGCCCTGTGTGAAAAGATAACCAGGGACCACAGTGCTCTGCTCTCTAGCACACAGTGGAGAGAGCAGAGAAAGCAGAAGCTATACAAATACTGGAGGTTTAGAATCGGAGTACAGAGCAAGTCATCTTGTTCATCTAGAGGTGATGATCCTTGGGATTAGAAGAGTTCCCACCGGGAAAGCACTGTGTACACTGAAGGGCTAGAGGGGCATAAGGGAGCCTTCTTTTAGCCATTGAGCTGGAAGAGAGTTGGAAAAAGAAAGATGCTTCAAGGACAACTTGGCAAGTCTTGAGGACCACCATCTGTGCTTGAAAAAAAAGGGGCCAGGGCAGAGGGGCAAGGTGCATGCATGGACACTAGAATGGAGCCTGAGAGGGGAGCTGGGCTGGAGAGTGCTAAGTGGGGTCTGGAAGGAGTTTGGCCTTTGTTACAGTGAGCCTAAGTTCAAGCAGGACATGGCTGGCTGAACATAGTGGGATAAGCTTGTAATTCAAGCCCTCAGAGGTCTGAGACAGGAAGTTAGGAGTTCAAGGCCAGCCTTGGCTACATAGTGAGCTTGAAGCCAGCTTGGTTTATACAAGACTCTGTGTCCCAAACCCAAAACAGTAAATAATAATAATAATAATAATGATAACAACAACAATACCAAAACCCTAAGGGAGGAATACAACACAGCACTCAACACCACACAGATCTACCTCCTCCAACCCAGCGTAGGAGAGTCAACCCCTGCTATGGACATCTGTGTCACAGGTAAGGTTTGGGGCAACTTCGCCTGGCTGTTACAGCATCACTAACCTCTTCTTTTTTGTTTTTCAAGACAGGATTTCTTTGTGCTGTCCTGGGGTTCGCTCTGTAGATCAGACTGGTCTTTAACTCACAGAGATCCACCAGCCTCTGCCTTCTGAGTGCTGGGATTAAAGGAATGTGCCACTAAGTCTGGCTTTATATTTAAAAAATGCCCTAGGGGACATAAAACTGAGTCCCATCAACTTTTCTAAGTTGGGAAGCAGCTTGTGCCTGGGCTAAATGCTGGCTGTTTGCTACCTATGCTACTGTGGACAGTGTTCCCTACTTCTTGGAGTCTGAGCAACCTGAGTAGAGAACTGGACAGCAGAGGGGGACCCACCCACTCGCCCCTCAGAAACCTGCCAGCAGAGGGGACCCTTCTCATCCTTCCAGGGCCAGTGTGACCAGGTAGAGGGAACCTAGGGAGAGAGAGCACAGAGTATCTGGGAATGTAAAATGGTCTCGTTGCCTCCAGGGCCCCGAGAACCCGGTGTTGGGTGCAGTGTCACGGCAGAAGCCAGCACCATAGCAGACAGACACCTTGGGCTTTAGATGGAGGCTCTGGGCGAGGCCTAAGATCTGTGGGATGTGAACTGACCCATGCAAAGGCCTGTGCCCACCCAAATTCAGACATTGGCTGATCTAGAGAGGTGAACTCTGAGAGGTTGCCTCTTTGTGTTGCATGTGAGTGCCCAGAGGTCAGGCTGGGGTAAGGGTTAAAAGCTACATTCCTCCAGTCCCTCAGGTCCGCAGGCACTGCCAGCACAGGATGGGGAGCTGTATCTAGGGAAGAAGGGACTGGGCTGGAGCCCACATTGTGCTGCTCTCCAGATCCAAGGTCACATAGTTTTCTCCCTCTTGGCAGCCACATCTCTTGCTGGGACAATACAATACTATTTCAGCCGCCCCAGGCCACTGGAGTGCCCCTGCAGCCAGTGGACTCCTCTGATTGGCTGGCGCCTTACTCCTTCTGAATCCTGTCACGGCTCACCATGACCACAGATATTACACCCATGATAGCGGAGGAAGGTGTCTTAATAACCAGCCTGTACAAAAGGGACACACTGGTCTATTTCAGACAAGCCAGCATGTAGGATCGCTCTACAAATGAGGCTCAGAGTCTGCCTGCCTCTCTGTCTTTCCATGTGCGAATTTAACCTCCAGCCACACTAATAATGTTCTTTTTAATGACCTGAACACATCCTTACACAGCTCCGCCTGCTTTTGTATGTGCTGCTCACAACGACCCCCTCTTCCTGCCTCCCCTATTTTACCTCACAAATGCAATCATTTCCTCAGCCCATCCTCAGGTGGGGCCCCCTGCAGCAGCATTGCATTCCCACAGCACTCTGGGCCACTGATCCTCATTTGCCATCTGCTATTCACAGAGAACAGGGCCCACTGACCCACACAGTGCAGCTGGGCCCTTGAGTATCACCTGCTAGACAGAAAGATGGCTGAGTCTCTGCTCTCTGTTTGCTAGTAGTGTGGCCTTGGGAAAACAACTTGATCTCTCTGAACTATGGACCAATTTCTAAAATGGGAATAACTAAGGTTACCTTATTGAACAGTTGTAACCACATGAAATGACTGGTGTTCAACAAGTTCACCTGGCATCAACTATAGGCCCACAGTAGATGCTTAGCAAATATTAGCAGAATGAAGATCCATTCATCTGGCACTGGCTACCTAGTGTACTGCTGTGTGGCTGAGAGCCTCTGGTGTGGGCACGTCTTGCCTGCTAACTGCCTAACGAGCTCCAGGAAGCTGGAGTCCCATGGGAAGCTTCTCCTGAGAAGCCTGGCTGCACCTCCCACCTCTGCCCATCAAGTGCTCAATGATGGATGTAAAACACAGAGCACTCCCTCATCTTTAAGGCCTGTATCTTAGAAATTGCTGAACAATTTCAAGCCTAGCGTTGCATACCCTCACTTTAAGACCTCCCAGCGGTAAGGAGATTCAGTCCCGGTGATAAGTCCTGCCCTGCCCAGGTGCCCACAGCTAGCGAGGCCTATACATCGCTCATACTGTTCACACCTGTGGCCCCAGAACAGCTCTCTGCTTCTGGCAAGAGTGAGAAGGGAACCACAAACTCCAGTATTGGAGAACATCAGGTCAATCCACCCTTACTTCTTCATAGCTATGTCCCCCCAATAGGTACCTAGTGCACCACTGGACATTTCCTGTGCCTGTTGAATTAAAAAATGAATTTATGAATGAACCAGCCAAGGAGCTGAGAATCAAAGCAGGAATAAGAACATGAAGACCAGCTGGGTGTTGGTGGCGCACGTCTTTAATCCTAGCACTCGGGAGGCAGAGGCAGGCGGACCTCTGTGAGTTCGAGGCCAGCCTGGTCTACAGAGTGAGTACCAGGATACATAGAGAAACCCTGTCTCGAAACAAAGACAAACAAAGAAAGACCAGAGGCTTTGAGGCCAGTAGCAGGCTTTGACATCAGTCCCACCCTTTGGTGGCTGAGAGACCTGGGTGGGTCGCTATCTTCTTCACTGTTCCTTCCTCACCTACAGAAAGTGAACCACAAAGCTTCCAAACTTCATGACTGCTCTGCCAACAAAATGAGATCACACACGCAGCACTCAGCACAGTGCCTGGCTTTGCAAATGTTCACGACTCCTGCTCGTCATTGTGGTGGCTCATAGAACAAAAATGCCTGCCGGTCAGTAACAAAGCAATGACAGGGTTGTTGGGACATTGCTGACTGTCCAGGTTTCCATTCACTTCTCTTCAGTGTCACCATTTTTTGAGACAAAGGCAGCAGGGGCTGAGACGCAGGACCCAGGGGAAGAAAGAGCAAGCACCCTTCTAGGGATATCAAAAGTAAGAAGGCAGGAGACAGTGGGAAACAAGGGGCAGCAACCGGAGGCTGGACTCCACAGATAGATCAGACCTCTGGTCCCTGAGGCAGCAACAGCGAGTTCAGAGGTCATCTTCGGTGGGACTAAGCGCTGGCCAGTGGGGATGCAGGGTGGATGAGACAGTGTAATAGATGGGGTTTTTTCCTGGTAGCCAGCCCAGGAGCTATTTCCACTGACAGAGGCAGCTGGCTTGGCATTGCCCCGACATCCTACTTCATTAGCGTGTACCCTAGCACTGGGGTAGCCACAGGGACCAAAACGGATAGAGTGCCAGGTTTGGGCCACCTGGCTCAGTCAGTACCCAGGATCTAAGCACAGGGGAGGAAAGCACGGATCCTTCTACCTTCTCTGGGTTGCTGTGTCCAATGTCCCAGGCTTCGGAGCACATTGACCCCTTGTAAAGGGCGGGTGCCTCCCCACCACAGCTGCCCCGCTCACCCTCTGCAGAAACTCCGTGCGCTCCTTCTTCTTGTTCCGGCATCTGGCCGCGGCGACTTTGTTCTTCTCCCGGCGCCTTTTCCTTCGCTCTTCTTCCTCATCTAGCTGTGAGGGCACAGAGCCACGGATTAGACACCACGGGTGACCCTGGGCACAGCTTCCCACCTGACACATAGACAGACAGGGGGACAGATCCCCCTTTCGCACCCTCATCTCAGCAAACACCTCTGGCTGCTGAGATGGACAGATCTCCTGGTCATAGGAGGATATACCTCGGGAGCAGGTGGGTATCCTGGGGAGGGGCCAGTGTCCCCTAAGGGTAGAGCTACCAGCTCAGATGGAGTTACTGGGGCTGGGAGCCTGGCTAGTCCACTCACAGGAGGCAGGCGGCTCCCCACAAGGGAGTGGGGCAACCTGTTCTGCCTGGTTCAAGCCCTCTGGGTGTGATTTTTTTCCAGGCCAGCAGCTCCTAGGCACTTCCTTTAAAAACACCTTGGGCAGAGACCCAGGTTCCCACTGTGCACCTGCCCTGCCTAGTCTATCTTCACCCCACCTCTTCGCTGCCATTTCAAACCCATGCCACCCATTCCTACTAATGAGGCTCCTTTTGTTGGTCCCCCAAACTTGTGATCTATTTCCCCAGGCTCTCACAGTGACTCTGTTCTCTCACCTGGCTGGAATTCTCTTTCCCTTCTTTGTTGTCCTCCCCCAAGACTTCAGCTATGAGACAGCTTGGTGTGTGTGTGGGGGGGGGGGGTGCCAGGACACATCCCAGAGTCCCCTGAGATTACCAGCTAGCCTGTCTCTGGAAGGAATTCAGGATGCATAAAGTAAATGCCATAACCCAGGAGGAGGGGCAAAAGCTCACCAAGCAGCCACCCTGCCTGGCAGTTGCTAAAGTTTCACTAGCAGTAATAACTGGAGCTGCCTCTTGCCTGCTTCAGCAAAGGCTTTCAACACGAACCACTCTGTCCTCAAGATCAAGAGACAGCACTGGGAAGGAGCTGCTACTGTCCCATTTTGCAGATAGCAAGTCTGAGGCTTAAAAGGTCACTTTATCCAAGGCCATTCAACAAAGACACGGCAGAGCCAGATCTTGAACTCAGGTTTTACCAGTTTCAACCTTTCTGCTCCCCAAATTAATTAATTAATTAATTAATTAATTAATATTGAGGCAGAGTCTCGTGTAGCCAAGGCTATTCTCGAGCTCACTATGCAGTTAGGATGACCTTGAATTTATAATCATCCTGTCTCCACTTCCTGAGTGTTAGGATTATAGCTCTAGGCTACCACAGATCAATTTATTAGAAACTGGGGATTAAACCTAGGGCTTGTGCATGCTAGGCAAACACTTTGCCAGTTGGGCCACATTCCTGCAGGGGTATTCTGTTGGGGTGGCTTGTGCTGTCCTTGCCAACCAGGGAAATCCAGAGGCCTCAGAGGGCCAGCTGGACCAGGGACAGCTCCAAGTCAGAGGCCACAAGCTGTGGTGTTGCTCTGTGTTTGCCAACTCTGTCACTTCTTGAGTGGGATAAGGTTAGGGGGCGACTCTGGCAGTCCAGAGCCTGTGACAAGGTCTCAGCCCAAAGGAACATCAGCCAGGAAAATAAGGATCCTCTCACCATGCCCTTCTGGCGTGGTCAAGAGCACCGGGAGGGAACCCAGCCCAGCACTCTGGGCCGTGAAACTGGCCCCCTGGGAGGCTGCTGGAGAGGTGCCCCATCGATGCTGCCACACCCGATACCTCCCAGGCCCCTGGCCTCCTTTGAAACCATACCAGAAGTGACAGCTCCTCTGGCTGACCTGCATCTAGAATACAGAAACCTGGCTGAAATAGATTCCGCCCAACCTCAGCCTCACCCCAGAGCCGGCAGAAGTAAGTGTGACATCAGGCAAAGGGAAGGAACTGGAGGAAGTGGCTGCCAGTGCAATCTCCCCTCTGCCAAGAGGCTTTGCCCACAAACTGTCATGACGATGCATGCAGCCTGCCCCTGCCGGACTCCAGGGCCTCAAGCCTTTCCCTAAGCAACCCGAGGAGATGCAGCCCTGTCCCCAGAATCTGGATCCCACCCCTACCCCAGCACAAGGCCTGACCCTGAGTTAGGAGCGACTTGTTCAGGGGCTATGGCTGCAGGTTTAACAGATTGCCTGGGTCAGTTTGACACCAGATCAGTGGACCGTTCCGTCCACTCTGAGCCCATCAATCCCTTCTGTCAATACTTTTCACTCTGGATGCCACGCCCTCCTCCGTGCCAGTCAGACCATCCACCCCGGCTAAGGAGACTTGTCTTTCCTACTTGGTAAACTCATCCTTCAAGAGGAGGTGAATGCCACCTCCTCTAGGAAGGCCCCTTGGATGCCCCTGATAGGAGCCCTGTGCTACCACAGAATTCTACCCCAACCCCAGTTAAAGTGGCCACCTGCCTTCCCTGCTATTCTGGAGGATGGGTACCTACGAATGGCACTCAGTCAGTGATAATGGCCTCAGCTGAAGGAATGGAACACCAGAGTGTGGAGAATGGTGCAGATGGATAACTCACTGTCCAGACTTTTGTGGCTGAGTTGTCAACTATGAGACCTTAGCCCAGCACTCAGGAGGAAACCTGTTCTGCTGGGGTGCCTCTTGCCTGTCTGAAGGGGTTTGGAAGTGTGTTACCTGTCTTCCTCAGAAGCACAGTGACTGAAAACAGTATCCAGATTCGGGGTACAGGGCACTAATGACTGGGGCAAGTCCTATGCAGTCCTGGCAGGAATTTGGGTGTGAATTTAGGTCTAGAGTCCCCCTTTCTGCAGCTCCCACTGTATACACTCACTCGAGGCCACTCCTCCACCCACGCCCACCCTGAGCAACCTTCCTCACCAAATGACATCTCGTGGAATTGAGATGTAGCCCAAGATGCCACTTACCACATCTTCCCCATTAGAATGGGGATGTGTTTCTCACCGCCCCCAACTGCTGCTCTGGAGCTGCCTAGGGGCGACAAGGCTGGCAAGGCCCTTCCAGACACAAGGCAGGGGCTCATGGGGCCTCTGCCTTCTCCACCCACACAGCTCCTCACACTATATCAGTGCCTCAACTGTATACAGACCTCACTAGACAGAGACTAGCCTCTGTGCCCTCCCCCAGCCTCCTCTGACATCTCCAGAAAGGAAGCTGGACCTCCCCCTCCCTGATACCTCCTGAGTTCTCCAAAGCATCTGACAGAATGTTCTCACCACACACAGCCCAGCCATCTAAAACCAGAACCCCAAATGGGGAGGTGGCAGAGCTCCTTACAAGGCAGCTGGAAGAACTGAGGTGTCTGAGGGGGAGGTAGCTTATGGCAGAAGGCATTTAGAGAATGGTGTGATCGAGTTGGCAGCTGGGGAGTCCATCCTCCCCAGCCATCACCCTTAGCTCTGTCTGTGTTCTGCCCAATTCCCAGAAGCCTCAAGAGCAAAGAAGTCTGCACAGCATGAGAAGTGTGTCTGCTGTACTCTGCGTTGAAGAAAAAGGCTCTTCATGGACCAGCGACCTAAAAGGCCCTTCCTCACCCCATCCCATCTCTGATCTCAAGCTGATGGGACAAGGTAAGGATGGCTGATAGGAGATGAGCTGTACTGTGATTTGAAGATTCTGAGGGCTGCACACCAGAGATGTGTGCAACTTCCACCATTGCAGGAGGTGGAAAGGTCGGGCAGTTTAAGTCCACAGGAACAAAAAGAAACCTAAGGGAAACACTCAGCTGCAGGAGGGAGTCACAGGGACAAGGGGAAGGTGTGGGCCAAGGTGGTGAGCAAGATACCGAAGACACACACTGGAGAAGGCTCTCACCCTGGGGCCCCTGTAAGTACAAAGTGGGCACCAGGGAGGGAGTATACCCTTCAGTGTCAAATCTAGGCCCTCGGCCTGCTCACCCTGGCGATGGCCCTGAGAGACAGTCCCAAGTAGAAACAGATACATGTAGAATGAAGAGACAAAGATGGATGATGAGAGGTGGGGCTTGTAGAGATGAACGGGAGACACAGACAGACAGACAGACAATGGCAAACAGAGGCACACAGACAGAAAAAGAAATATCGTGGTCCTCTTGATAGCACCTAGCAGGACCTGACTATGCAGCTTGTCTTTGGGGTTCACGATGGACCCACAAATCCTGAGACTTTTTCCTTTGGCATGGAGTGAGTTTGAGGTTTCTAGCACTTGCTACTGAAAGACACCTGGGACATTAGGCTCCCCCCCTCACATAGTCAGGGATGCCGGGTGATACAGGAAGAGCAGAAGGTGGCCCTCAGTGATCTCAGGAAGCACTACCCAGTACCAATGCCTCTATACTAGAACCAGCCACGGCAGAGTGGCAGAGCATGGATGCAGAGGGCACTTAGACAGCTACAGAGACCAAACAAAAGGCGTCAGCATTGGGAAGATTAATTTCTAAAATTCTCTCTCCCTCCCCACTACTACTATTCTGATGAACGGACACAGAGTTAAGCCGAGTGGACAGCTTGTCATTTTACTCTCAGCCCTCATCAGAGAAGCTCCCATGTGTAGTAGTGTAGTGTAGAGGTGGTTAACAGAGACCCACACCTGGTCAGCATGCTGCGGACGAGTGTGGAGCTCTTGGTCCTAAACGGGCCAGGTAGCTGTCCCGTCCCCTCCCAAGGCCCAGGGATCATCGTAGAAGAGAGAACGGAAGGCGTGTAAGTGCCTGGGGTGGTGGATGACTACAGTGAATCTGTTTTCAGGACACAATTGGGCAGCTGTGCGTATGAACTCAGAACAGTTACGGCTGCATGTGAAAACCTCAGACGGACAAAAGCTCGGGACGGACAAGATCCCAGCACACTGAAAGGGGAGGTGAACATGAAGCTCCACCCCAGCCACGGAGCCAATAGCAACTGATGGCTGCTCGGAAAGGAGAGCCAGTTGTTCTTCAAGGATGCAGCCCTTGAGAGGCCACCCTTACTGCAGAAGACAGCCCTGTATCCACACACCTTCTGGCAGCCCTCGGTTCATTCAGTTGGTAGACACTAAATGCATGGAGCTGGGAGGAAATTGTTGAAGAGAGGCGGCAGAGGAACCTAGCACAGGCAATGAGGGTTTGCTTGATCAAAACACACTGGGTGCAAAAAATATATTTAAAAATACACTAAAATTAGCTTAAAAAAATTTCTCCCTGTCTCCCTGCTGGTGCCTCCTATTAGCCAAGGGACTCTGGGTAATGGTAATTGCTATGATAGGCCACAAGAGGCACACAGCAGACAAGATATACATGGATGAGTGAAAATATCCCTAACATGGCTTTCTATAACCCCATAAAAGCCCACTTGCAGCAGCAGTCCTGGCCAGAGCTGTCAGGCAGGACATAATAATAGGGGATTGGGGTCACCCCACAGTTAGCTCTTTCTTGGCAATTGCCATCAGGCACTGTGGAGCTGGGGTAAGGGTGAGAGCTCCAGCACCCTGAGACTCAGAGTGAAAGTCTATGGACAGTTGTCTGCCTATGGACTGAACCCCACTCCAGACCTTCTGGACTGGAACTTGTCTGTAACCTGAGTCCCAGGGAACTTTCGTGCACAGGAGGGCATGATGAGCCCTTGGCTGTTCTCTCTATAAGTACACTTCTGCGATTGTACTCTTTTCATAAATACCACCATCTACCTGATGGTTTGGCCAGAAACAAGCCTGAAATCACCTTAATCCCACCCCGCCCCGCCCCCACCAACAGCCCATTTAACAGTCTGCAGGGATCACACTTGCAAATTCGATCAGATTGCATCACCACCATCACTCCAACCTCCCCTGTCAAACTCTCACTGCTGCGACAGGGCAATGGCCCCCAGGGGGTGCTCTCCCGGCTAAATTATCAGTTATCTCCTCTACTTTCAACTCTCCACAGCCTCCATCACTTATGGCACAAACCCTGGTCTGTTGGGCAGGATCCAGTGGGAGAAGACCTGGCCCTGACTGCTTCTTCTATAACCTGGCTTTTCTCTACCCTCAACTCCAGCAACAGGGCCTCCCCTCTCATCACCAGAACGCCAAGTTCTCCATCTCTGGACTCTACACATGCTGTCCCCTCTGCTGGGAATTCTTGTTCTAGATTTCACTGTCACCTCAATGGACGGTGCCTTTTTTTTTTTTTTTCTCACCCCTGTCTATTTCTTTCCAGGGGCTTTTCATGAATTGCATTTACCTTTTCCATATAGACTTCTGCCTGCTGTTTGTCAGTTTCCCCTGAGGTTATTAACCTATTTATAGTTAGTCTATCTACATAAATACCTTAGCCTGTCTCTACTGCCATCACCCAGCCTCTAGAGCTGAAAATGCTATGGAAGGAAAGGGCCTTCAATGGATATTTATGAATTAAATCAAAAATATTCACTTTTCCTCCTTGTTAGGCATCTAACATGGTTCTCTCTCAGCTCCCCCACCACCATTTTACAGATAAGGCTGTTGGTATGATTGGTGACTGCTCAGGGTTCTAATCCAGGTCTTTGGCCCCCCAGAGCCCAAGCACTCCTGCTTTTTTTTAAAAGGCCTGTGGTCTACATGTATTCTATATGCATATAACACCTCCCCACCCCTGTCACCACCATGCCAGCCTTTCTGCCTATGTCCTCACAATGGGAACACAGATCTACAACAAAATTTCTAGTTCCGATAGCAATGTTCATTTTGCTCTTTTTCAATTTGAGTCTTTTTAAATTAAAAAAAAAAATTGACCTCACAATGAACAGGAACAAGTAGTTGTTACATAGCTAATGGAGGGACCTCTTCTGTTCTCTTCAGTGTAGTTTCCACCTTGGGGCATGTTCCTCAGGCCACATAACTTCGCCTCAGTGGCTACAGGAGTTCACACGAGACTGATGTGTGACATCTGACATTTCAAAAGCAGTTTCAAAATTATGGCCTTTGAAGGCCAGAGATATGACTCAGCTGACAGTGTTCACCTATTGTGCCCTGGGCCCTGGACTCCATCGTCAGCCCTGCATAAACTGGGTATGCCGGCGCACACCTGTGAGGTGGAGGCAGGGGGATCAGAAGTTCCAAGTCAGCATTGGCTACATTATCTAGGTCAAAGTCAGCTTAGACTACACAAAACTCTGTCTTGGGGAGAGGGGGGTGGTATTCTTTTGTGAGGCCACCAAGGGAGAACAAGAAAGAAAAATGACACGTTTAACCCAAGGTATAGGACATACAGAAACTCTCAACGAGGTCACAAGGACAAAGCAATCAAGGAACGTTAAGAGCAAGCAGGCAGGTAGACGGTGAAAAGCAGAAACAAACAGTATTGTTAGAGTGGAGATATGAAGGGCCAGGAAGCACGCACAGAGAGAGCCAGGCCTGGGCATGGGGGTGAGTTCACAGTCTGAGTTCCTAAGACACTCTGTTGGTAAGGCTGTGGGCTCCTCTCTGAGTTTCCATTCCTCAGTACACATGGATGGCACAGAGTGGAAAGGACACAGCCCCAGCCCAGAGCCCAGAGCACAGGAATGGCTCTGCATACGTCCTTTGCAAGCAGCAAGGCAGCTAACACTCCCACTGCCCAGAGGCAGTCAGCCTCCCTCCTTGGCATGCAAAAGGGAGAGAGATGGAAAGAGTGAAACAGCCTAGCAGCATCCAAACACTAGCCAGGTCCACAGGGAGCCCCCCCTCTCCCCAATACAAGAAGCCACATTTCAACACCAGGGACCCAGGAGCACCCTGGGAAGTAAACACCCAAATGCCAAACATACCAGACATTCCCCCACATAAACAGACTGCACTGAGTCAGGGGTTCCCCTGCCCCCCATCAACAAAGGAGGACAGTTCAGAGGTGAAATCTCGACTGGCTGGCCCGGCTGGCCTACTACCTCACCTACAGGGCTGAGGAAATCCCAGGGTCTGTCCCTCTGCAACCTTCAGGGGCCACGCCTCGGGCCTGCTCTTCCGAAGGCTCAGCTGCTCAAAATCATCTGCCCTTGGTCTCTCCTCTTCCCTGGCCAAGCCTCCTGATGCAAGTAGCCAAGGGCTGAAGTTCTGCTCCTTCTGGAGCAGCAAACCCAAACCACCTTCTGGGCCAGTCTTTTATTAACCATTAATGAATGGTTAATAAAAGAGGAGGGCTATCTGGATTGGGCTGTATCTACAGAGGGAACACCCAGGTTAACACCAGCAAAGCAGTCTCAACGCCACCCAATCTTTCAAATTTTCAGGACCAGCTGAAAATATGAATTTTTTTCCCCCAAGACAGGGTTTCTCTGTGGCTTTTGAGGCTGTCCTGGAACTAGCTCTTGTAGACCAGGCTGGTCTCAAACTCACAGAGATCCGCCTGCCTCTGCCTCCCGAGTGCTGGGATTAAAGGCGTGCACCACCAAAACCCAGCTAAATATGAAATTTTAAAGTAAGGCCTCTCAATTCTTAACGTTGCCAACTAATTCCACTTTGATGCAAACACCGCTTGAGCCTAAAAAAAAACAAACAAGCAAACAACAACAACAAAAATCCATATCCATGGGTTGCACCGCCTCCTGGCTTGCATCTGACTCCAATGGGAGTCTGCCCTCAGAAGTCTGGAGTCTCATCATCACCATCAGTATCCTGCTGAGACCGTGAGCTGATCAATGCACCTCTCTGGACCATCTAAACACTTCACCAACACAACAGTTCCCACTTCTCTCTGACCTTCAGGGACAGCTGTCTGCAAGGGAAGCTGAGGGGCTCGTTCCCTTGTTTTACCAGGGAACAAATTGCAGTTTGGAAAGGTAAAGGCTAGCCTGTAGCTCCACAGGCAGGGAAAAACTGGACTCTGTGATGACAGGCTGCCTCCCTTATGGCTGGCTGAACTAACCCTCTTCTCCGCTGACTTCCCTGGGTTCATTTATCCTGTCCTCCTGGCAGTAACGGTTACATGGCAGGGAGCGAGGGTGAGGTACAGGAAGGACAATGACATCCCCCAGGTCCCCTTTAAGAAGTTTCTGTATTCACAGACCAAATGGCAAACACCAGGACCCCTCCCTAGATTCTACAGATGGGAAACCGAGGCTGGCTCCAGGTTGACACTTGGGGCAAGGGACTGGGTCCCAGAGGACAAGTTCAGAGGACACTTGGGTCCATCCTCTTGGGTCACTACACTGTCCACCTTTGTTCCTGAATTCTCTCCACCTTGATCCAAGCCACTTGACCTGTCTGTCCCCGACCCTGTCACTCCACCTGGGAGGCTCTTCTTGGCCTTGCCACACCATGCTCTAGCCTCCCCGTGGCTTACTATCCTGTCACTTCACCAACACCGCTGTGCGGACCGTGCCATCCACCCCTATGGTTTCACTGCTCCTGTACACGACTACTAACCAAACCTCTCTTTGCACACTCAGATATCCATCTGCCTGGATACTCACTGTGATGGGCTTCCGCCCCAAACACTGTCTCCCTTACTGGTTCCTTCACGCCTGTTCTCCATCCTGCCTGGCATCACCACAGACCACTACAAGCTCTGGCCTACCCTCTCCTATCTTCCTTATTACCTCCAATTTTGATCCTACTAGACACCCAGTTCCATGTCCTACACCAGGAGTGTCCAGCCTCCCACAGTAGAATCATCTACAAATTCAAAGCTAACCTGAGATGCATGTGGCCCAGGCAGCATAGGCTGGATGTGCCCACCCTGCGTGGCTTTCAGATTTGGTCTCCATCTTACATTTCCACCACCCTTTTCCTGAACCTACTTCACAGCTGGAACACTCCATGGCCTCCTGGGAGGACTCCTGGCCCTGCAATGATTATCCTTCCCCTCCCTCCCAGCCACTGAATCCTTCTGAAACGCCCTCTGATGGTGCTAGCGGCTTCCCTTGCTCTACATGCCAAGCTGCTTACTATATCACACAAGGTTCCTGTGACCTGGACACACCTGCCTGTGGCTGCACTGGCTGCCTCATGCCAACTCTACCACTCTGTGCTCCTGAAGCACCCTGTGTCTGTCTGCCTCAGGCTTCCCCGGCCTGCATTTCTCTGCACCACTGTGTCCCTGGCTCACTTCTCAGATCTCCTGTGTACTTAGTGGGAATATCACCTCCATCAGTCCTCCTTGGCTGTAAGCCCTCAGCTGAGAGCCATCCCCATGCTCTGAGCTCCCATTCAACTCTGAGCTTATCTTTGCTCCCCCCCCCCTCCACGTACTGTTTCCCACCCTCTGCTGCTGTCTCCATCACAGTGGGAGCCCCATGGAAACAAAGCCTGTGTCTTGTTGGCTTTTTGTGTGTCCAGTAGATTGCTAAACATTTGCTACGAGGAAAGGAGGTTCCGTCTAGACAAGAGCCTGGGACTTTCCCCCTTTACAGCGCTGGAGACCAGCCCCTATGAGTGCATCCCAAGAGCCCAAGAGCCTGGGACTTTTCCCCTTTACAGCGCTGGAGACCAGCCCCTTGGACTGCAGTCCAAGAGCCCGAGATTTCTGATCCAGGTCTAGTGCTTTGCTACTGCACTCTGCTGCCAGCAGGGCCAGCATGTAACCATGACAACTGCAAGCATCAGTCCCTGCTCCTTCAAGGCCACTTGGTAAACCCCAGGAGAAGGCTCCATGGGAGTACTGATAGAGGCACCAGCTCCCCTGCCTCAGCGGGTAGATGAGGAGTGCTTCCAGCAGCTGCAGCAATGGTAGGGGGGAATGGGGCTGGAAACTAAACCCCAGTGATTCCACAGCTCCTCGCCTCAGCTGGTAGATGAGGTTCCAGAACAGACAAGATCCTAAGATTCTATATCCCTGTGCATCAGTGGGGCCAAAAGCTCACAGAGGGGAGTGAGCACACCCAGGTCCCCAGGTCAGACACAGGCAGGCCAGGCAGAAGGTCACTGTCTTCCAGGAAGATGCACGGACGCCATTTTTATGAACTGGTAGTCCTTTATGAATTGATACACCAGCTCTGCAGGCGCACCCATTAAGCCAACTCCTGTGTTCCCCCCAACCCCTCACCAGAGATGTATATCTCTGACTTTGGCCTTCCACCCACCTAGTACACAGGGGAAAGAAAATCTTCTGGGTCAAGAGAACCTATAAAACAAAAGGCTGCTGTAGGCGTGGGCTGATTTACAGCACACATAGGGAAGGGCCATTTTCGCAAAAAGCCACGCAGAACAGCCTGTTTCCAAGGCTAAGAAAAGACAGCATTGTGTTTGGAACAAAGCCTCCAAACCAGGCTGAGTGGGGTGACACCCATTCGCTGACAGCCCTGCTAGAGAAAGAGCAAACAGCTCGACCACGAACGGGAAAGGAGGAGACACAGGGACAACTGTCTTGGCACAGGCAGGAATCAGTTCTAACAACCGAGAGGAAGAGGACACCGGCCAGGAAAACCTCCACTGAGGAAGGAGCTGTTTGCAGAGTGATGATTTTTATTGAAATGTGTCTATTTCAGGCTTGGTCCACACTTACGGTTTAGTGGGGTCTGGTTTCCCACTGCTAAGCCATCAATCTTTCTCTTGTCCAGTTGGCAATTACTTCAAAAGACGAGAAAGGACTCTCAATACCACCAAAAGGCAGGCACAAAGCAGAAAACAAACGGCAGGAGAAAACCCATTTTTTTTCTTCAAAAAGTTAATAACCCAGTAGAAACTGATTTTTTGGTGTATGTCCACACACAGGCTGACATTGGATGTCCTCTTCAATAGCTCCCCACCTTATTAATTTTATTTTTGAGACCAAGCCTCTCATCAAACCTACAGCTTGCCGATTTACTAAACTGGCCGACCACTGAGGATCTTCCAGTCTCTGCCTCCTCAGCAGTGGGATTACAGCTGTGTGCCACCACTTCTGGCTTTTACGTTGATGCTGGGGATCGAACTCAGGGCCTCATGCTTACGCAGCAAGCACTTTATTGAATGAACTATCTCCCTGGTTCCAAAATGGACTCTCTAACTAACAGCAGTGTGTGGTGTGAAATGTCTGGGAGACACTGGTCAACAAAGGAGAGATAAGCCCTGGCACATGGACTCTACCAACAGTTAGGGGCAGGCTCAGCCACTGTACAGAGTATTTATGAACAGGGCTGCTCTGAAAGCCCCAGCTGGCCAAAGTCGCCCTTTTCAAGTGCCAACCCATTAAAACCTTTGGAAGTCATTTGTCTTTCATTGTGAAGGTGAAAAACAAGGTCCTGGGCTTAATTATTCTCCACTAAGGCAGCTCTGTTTCATCTGTATGCAGGCCGTGCAGCCAAACCACAGGTTTCAGCCAATTTCTCTCAGGCACAAGAAATAGATAACTGACAAATCACTAAGCAGAACGGCCACCTCTCCATCAAGGGAACTGAACGCTGGCTAATAAAAACCCTGCACTTGTGACAAGGTCAAATAAGGTCACAGCCGGGGATGCCTGGCCTGGAGGATGGAAGGAGGATTTCACAAGGATGATAGTTCAGATGGGTGAGAAAGCTTGGCCATACTGAGGCAGATAAAGTATGGCAGACAGCTGTCGCTGGCCAGAGGGATGATGGAGTGACACCCTTCCTAGCCCTTAAGCCAGAATGGTTACAAACTGAAGGACAGCCACAGCAAAGGCAGGCTCCTTGGGCATGGAGACAGCTTATCTGATTGTCCCTCTTATATCAATAAAGGAGCCAGCTTAATGAATCGGGTAAAGTCCCTCAGGGCATGGACCCTGCTGAAGTCAGGCCAGAGATCTCAGGACATGGAAATAAGGGGTTTGGATGCTGACTCAGACCAAGCTCTGCTTGAACAGATCCAGGTTCCACATGCTTTAATAAACACCCAAGGCCAGGTGGATCCATGCAAGATGTGGGAGATAAGTTTGAAAAAAAAAATGTGGTTTTAGATCCCTGTTAGCCATTCTCAGACAGGAGCTTGCCAGGCAGGGCTGGGATGCCCAATCATTTCACAGCATCCAAATTCCCAGAGGGCTTCATGCATAAAGGAGTCCAGGACCCCACCATCCACAGAGTCAGCTTGGGCAAAACCCAACATGGCACTTCTAGCATACTCCTGGCTGCCAGCACCATCGGCCTGTGAACCCCACAGTGGAGAACATCAATACAAACCAGTGAATTCCAGGCTGGTTTTAGCAACAAAAGCCTTTTGTCCATTTGATACCACAAACGTTAAATCTAGAAAATGGTGGAATTTCACTCAAGGGCCTGCAACTGTGTCAATACTTATAGCTATGCCACGGGAATGACTCAGAATTAGCTGGGACAGTTTCGAGGTTCAGAGAGCCTCAGCATCCAAATTTACTTACAACAGTAGGTCAGGTAGCTGGCAGCTAAGTAGATGAATAGACAGAAAATGATGCTATTGCTGCTCATCAGTTAAAGTCAATTCACAGGAAGGCTCCTGTTCTGAAATCTATGCAAAATAGATCATCTTGGCACCAGGAGTCATTAGATCAGGCAACTAAGGAATGCTATCTGTCCAGATAGATCACATACCAAAAGGTCTCATACCAAAAGACAGCTTTCTTTTAAATAGAAGAAAGTCATGTTTACAAGTTTGCTGCTGGCTTGGTCTTGCTGAGTCTCTATACTCTGACAGCTAATGGTCCTCCCACCTACCTCACGTGGAGGCTGGAGCTGATGAGAATTGACATCCAAAAAAGCAGCTTGCTGACCATTGAGGGCAGTGTTCAGAGGAGCCTCCCACCCTAAACACTAGGAGACCCTGACTGCTTTCTACTGTGCTGAGGGTTTCAAACAGTAGACACAGGTTATTGCAGCCTGCCAGTCACATGCGCAAATGAGTCAGAACTGGGGATCCAAATGTGTAGCCAGAGTTAGTGGTCACTCCAGTATACTCCACTTTCTAGAGTTCTGCACAAAATCCTGTCCATGCTGTCTGCTCCCAGATGGCAACTAACAACAAAAAGGAAACAGGGAAAGCTGAGCCACACCAACTCCAGGATTTTGTACAGCTGTTGACACCAAAAGGGGATTTATTTGATTGTCTTTTAGATTTATTTATCCTACTTTTATGTGTATGAATGCTGTGCCTTCAAACCAATATATGCACCATGTATATGCCTGTTGGATCTCCTGGAACTGGGATGGTGGACAGCCATGCGCCACCATGTGGATGCTGGGAATCGAACTTGGGTCCTCTGCAAAACAGCAAGTGCTCTTAACCACTTAGTCCTCCCCAGCACCAAAGAGGGATTTAATAGCCATAAATGCAAACTCTGGAACACTGCTGCATGCTGGGAGAACTGTTATACTAAACCTCCTCAGACCCCTGTGAGGCAGGTATCATGCTTTCTCCAATTCATTGAGTATTATTGAGATAAAATTCACATATACAACTAGCCTACTGAAGTATGTGATTGGACAGCTCTTAGTACCTTGAGTCAGGTAACTTGCATAACCATAACCAACTTTAAAACATTTTACGCTCCCTCTCTAAGACGCTCCCCTCCCCCAGCCCTGCCATTCTCTCTGTTCCTCCTGTCTCCCTAAGGCAGCCAGGGGAGCAGTTCCATGTCTATTTGCCTATTCTGAGCATCTCAGGTATACAGAGTTGTGGAATATTTGATCCTGTGTGACTGACTGCTCCTCAGAACACTGACTTCAGTGTCATGTGTGTTGCCACGCGCATCACTATGTCACCCTTCTTGTGGATGAATAACATTCTGATGTAGTTAGGCCATGGCTTGCTCAAGTGTGTGCAAGTACGTGAGGAGGCACAAAGTGGACGTCGGATGTCTTCCTGATGGCTCTCCATGTTTGCATGGAGGCGGTCTCTCACTGAACCCACTGCTCATCAATTCTGGCGGCCCCTTGGCACCGGGGATCTCAGGTCTCTGTCTCCCGGGGGCTGGGATTACAAGCAGCCTCCACCCTGCCTGGGAATTCTACTCTACCCACCTTCTGGCCTCTCAGCCCCACATGGTTTCCTTTCTATTAGCTATACGAGTGGGATCTCTTTTGTCTGTTAGAAAGTGCCAGACTGTTCTCCGGAAGAGGCTGCACCATTTACACTCCCACTAGAAGCTTCGGTTGGCCTGCACCTCCCAGCTCTCTATTGTCTTATAATTACAGCTATCCCATGGTGAATGGGTGCCATGTGGCAGATCACACATGTGGTTTTGATTGCTGACTTCTCCGTGGATTCATTAGCCATTTAATTTTTTTTCTTTGACAAATATTCCATGTTTTCTTTCATATGTAAGATCTAGGTGTATACATAAATACGATACAAAGGTAAAAGGGGGATGGGGGGGAGAGGAAGGGAGCCAACAAAAGGGAACAGCCCAGGGTAATAGGAGGGGTGAGTGTGGGTAAGGAAAATGACACAAATGTGGGGAAGTGTCATAACAAAACTGAGAGCTCCTTTATTCAATTGAAAAGATTTTTAAAATTAAGAACAACCAATTTTATGGGTAGAAATCCCTGTCCATTTTTAAACTGGGTTATTTGTCTTTTTAATATTGAGGTGCAATCATTCTTTTGAGTGTGTGCACACATGAACACCTATGTGTAGGGGTGCACATGCGTGTGTGTACATGCAGAAGACAGAGAGGTTGACATCATGTGTCTTCCTTGATCATTCTCCACATTTTAGGGGGAGGACAGGATCTCTCGGCCCCCAGTGTTGGGATGCACGTCATGAGGCCTGGCCATCAGGATCCTACTCAGGTTCCCAGGCTTGCACAGCAAGTACTTAACTGACTGAGCCACCCCCCAGTCCCCATGACCATTCTGCATTCTTTGGACACCAGTGCATTATCGGATCTATAACTGCAAAAGCTTTCATCTGTGGATGAGATGTCTAATGTGTGTGTGTGTGTGTGTGTGTGTGTGTCTAAGTAACCAATGCCTAGCTAGTCCAAGGACATAAAAATTTTATTTTGTCTCTTCTAACAATATAATCAATTATTTTCTTTTTGAAAACAAAAATCTTGTTGGTACCGAAGTACAAAACGAGTCCGGGTTGATAAAACATGGTTGCCATCGCCTCTCTAGTCCCAGGTGGCACCAACCAGAACGGTTGCTTTTTCAGCCCTTGTTGACTCTGCTTCTCACCGTGTTACATGTCACCCTCACTTTTACAAGGGTTTATCATGACTTCATAAGAGCCCAGCCCCTTGAGCAACAGATAGCATGGGCTTGGCTGCACTACTGCCACAGAACTGGGCCTTCACTGAGGCTGGGTAGTGGCAAGCAACAAAGTTTGGAGAGGCCGTGCCACCCACAGCATGCACACACACACACACTAGGCTCAATAAAGTGAGACACACTGATGCTAGGAAGCACAGCCAACCACCATCCAGGGGACCTAATCCAGAGGAGGCGCAGGACCTCACTCCCAGAGCCCACCCAGCCTGCCTCAATCCATCTATACATCTCTCCAGAGCTGGTTGCTCAACCTCAAGCCAAGTTGTTCTGTGCTTTGGGGGACAGTAGAGGGGAAAGAGCTTTAAATGGCTTCACATTGCTTAGCCAGATGAATTTTACCTGGGAAAGATGTCAGTTTCCCAATCCATGTTGCCATGGATCTGGGGATAGACTGCAATGCCTGAAGAGGCCACTTTACAGGGATGCTAAAAAAGAATTCAACCAAAAACAAAAACAAGAAAGCAAAACAAACAAACAAACAAACAAAAAAACCCAAAACAGTGGCCAGTGGGCATCCAGTGTGACCTGAACACCACAGGCAACAAAATAAGAGGTCTACAAGGCAGTATAGGGCCAGAGCACCTCCTCATACATAGCGTCTGAAGATAGCAGATTCTAGCTGCTTCTCTACTGCAAGAACAACCAGAAATGGGAAGGTCCACTGCTTCTCTGCAGCCCAAGTCACAAGCCCCACACATCATGACACCAGCCCCATCAGGACAGTTGAGTCACAACAAGTGCACTCATTCCCAGGAGAGGTAATTCCCCAGCTCGGTATGCTCTTTGGTCAAGGTCATCTTTGTACACAATGTCTCCCTTAATCTTTGCATTAAAATTTCTGAGTCTGAGTTTCCTTGTTCTACCACTCAGCATAGCCAATGACTTGCCCAAAGTCACACTGGGAATGGGTGGCATTCTGTTTTAAATCCAGAAGCATAAACTCAAGCTTCATTCTCTTCCCAGATCCCAGGAGTGGCTCCCATGGTTAGGAAACCAGGAGGAAGTGCTACCCCTGGGCACCTCTAAACACTCAGGTTGTCCAGTATTTTAAGGGACAAAGGACTTTCTAGGAAATGAGAGCCCGTGGAACAAGCTCCTTAATTAATCACAAAACTGAACTTGCACAATCAACGTTCTGGATATGTGATACTGGTACCAAGCCCTTCTTCCAGCGAGAGCATGAAGACTCCCAAACATTTTGAAAACTGTTCCATTTCCTCCAAGAAAATACAGATTAGCCCATGAAGACATAGATGTCTTCCATCATCTCTTCAAAGGCCCTGTGTCAGGACAACAGCTATGATCTATACATTTATGCTAAGGATCAAACCTAGCACCCTGAATCCGTTAGGCAAGTACTCTACCACTGAGCTACATCTCCAGCCCCCAAACATTGTTTTCAGGAAAAATTCCTGAAGCCCTCCCTGTACATGCTCAGGGTTTAGTATCAGCTCAGACTCAGGACCACAGGGGCCAACATCAAACACATTCATCACTGCGAGTTCACTCTCTCTCACTCCTCTTTCAATTTATTTGCTTAAAAACAAAAGACCCAGGGCTGTAGGGACAGCTCTGTCAGTAAAGTGCTTGCCATGTGAAGATGAGGGCCTGAGTTCCACCCCCAGGGCCTACCTAAAACTTTGGGCACAGCAGCACAAACTTGTAATTCCAGTGTCATGAGGATCTGTGGCACTCCCTGACCAGCCAGCCTGGCCACAGCTGAGGAGCTAGACTTGGTCTCAAAAATCAAAGTGACTGAGGAAGAACGACATCTCTGGCTTCCACAAACACATGTATGCATGCGTACCTGCATACACCTGAGCATACATACTCACATTTTAAATAGTCAAACCACTTTCTGAAACAGGCTCACAAAGCAATGGAGCCTAAGTGGAAATTCAAGATTTCAAAGATGAGTTGTTCCCAGAAAGGACAAACCAGATTTCTCTGCCAACCAAATATGAGACCAAAAAAAAAAAAAAAAAAAGATCCAAGCCAGGGGGAAGAAGGCCAAGCCTATTCCAAAGAGCCACAAATTAAAAACCAATTATGCAAGGCTTGCTAAAAATGTCAGCGGACTGCCTTTATGTTTCAAGTCTCTAAAAACACAAGCAAGCTTGGGCCAATGTTTACCCAGCACAGTGCTGGCTTGACGCAACTTTGTATGCTCAGGCTAAAACAAGGGTGTATGTCTTGGTCCCTTTTGTGAACACACCCTGGACACACCACTTGTGCTGGGGAGTGAACTGTCTTCTGAGGTCACCCTGGGCCCATGGGTCCCAATTCACCTTCATCCAGTGGGCGAAAGCTTTGAAATGTTCCATAGGGCCCTGGAGAAGGTGGGAAGTCACCAGTGAGATCTGCCGGCAGTAGAGTTCCTCTCTTGCTCTGAAAGTGGCAAGGGGATAGACCCTGCACTCAAGTTGGAAAGTATATATGGATGTTGGAGGTATAGATGCCTGAGAGTCACACCCCCCAAGAGATCTGAGGGCACATAAAGCCTGCTAAGTAGGCAGAGCCCCTAAATTCTGCACCGAGGGCATACCAGGGGGCAGAACAAGGCACGGAAAACCGGGTCTTGAAAAAGCTTCCCAAGTTATGTGGATAATCCACATATTCTCGCTTTCACTCGATCTCCCCTTCCCCCTGTTTCTCCCCCTTCCTTCCCTACTCCCATTTAAATTCAGAAATAGGAAAGCCAAGGAAGGTAAGACTTGGAAGAAAGAGCAAATGAGAGAAGAGATTTAAGTACCTTTCTAAGCTGACAGTTAATAATGACCAGCCGGATAAGCAGGTGTGAAACACACCACTCTCACAAGGAGCTACAGGACCAGACAGAAGAAGTAAAATGGAAATTAAGACCCGGCCCCTGCACCGGAACCCAGAGCACAAACTGGAAAATCCACCCAGTGAGTATAGTGAGAAGTGGACCAGTGCAAGACAACAGAGAGGGCAGTGTGACACAGTGACACAGTAAGTATCTACACACAGAAGGCTATAGGCCTGCAGTGTCCACACATACACACACACACACACACACACACACACACACACACACACACACACACACGCCTGAGAAGGGAGAGGCTCAGGAGGCTGAGACAGGAGGTTCATAAGTTCAAGTCTGGGCTACTTAGGAAGAACTTAGCTTAGAAAACAAACTAACAAAAAGGGAGGAGAAAGAAGAGAGAAAGGAAGTGGGGGGGGGCACTGACTGTTTAGATATTTCACAGCACCAAGACTCACTCTGCAGGCTCACAACCAACAACCCCGCCTGACAGTTTACAGCCTCTGTCCTGGGGGAGGGGGTCACCCAGACCTGTCTCCCTCTGAACCCTTAAACTTTCTCCAAACACTGCAGTGCAGTGGTGGAGTGTAGAGGCCCTGTCCACCAGGGTGAGGGCACGCCTGGTGTGTGGCTGAGTGTGCAAGGGTGAGGCTTCTGGCGTCCTTCCCTCCCAACTAAAAATGAATTTCAGGTCACCAGGCCACAGCTGCCCAATGTAGCAGGTTTGTGATCTCTGGGTCAGAAGAGACTAGATGGCCAAGAGGTGCCATCATGAGGGGATGCAGGACACAGAATAACAGAAGAGCCTGGAGTGTCCTAGAAAGATGCTTTCTTAAAAAGCAGGGAGGGACAAGAAAGAAGCATTGGCTCTTACACACACACACACACACACACACACACACACACACACACACACACACACACGCACACACACACACCTAAATCCTCAACAGGACAGAATGTCCCTAGAGGCCCTGGCCAGTCATCAGAACGAAGAGCATGCCATCTCATAAGATAGAGCTGACTTGACCACTACCTGGCCTTTAATACTATAAATTAATTGCCTTCTTTTTTTGGCTGAGCTCATGATAATAGCTCCGAGGGAGGGGAGGAGTCTTATTTCCTTTGTTGATAGCTCCAGCCTCAGGGAACAGCACAAAGTTGGTCAAGTAGTAAATACTTAGTGAATGGATCGAAGACAAGTCATTGGCCCCAAACCATTCTGCTACCATGCCAGCCATTAATAGAAGCAAAATCAGCACAAAGCGCTTAGTAATCCACAACCTGTTGCTCAATGCCTCTGACTTTCTCTAACTGAACTGCTGTGTGTGTTTGGATGTGGCCCAGGAGACCACTGGTCTTTGCAAGGCAGACAGCCCAAAAGCCAACTCTGACAGACCTGCCTGCACAGCAGCTTGACCCTTGCTCCTTTAGGACCCTGAAACAGGGCCACTTCTGAACCACCACGTCTTTGAATGGATGAGTGTATTAGGGCTCAGTGTATCCGGCTTTCTCAGGCTGAGAGAGCTCAAAAGCCTCACAGAAACATGGGACATGGGAAAAGTGCTGACGAAGGTTAAATTTGTTGACTTCAAAGTCACACTGCTTTGGTATTCTCCTAGCTGGTGACCTTCGACCTCACTTAGACCTCACCTGTAACAACTATGTAATAGCAATCATGACTTCAGGCAGCTCAGTGGGTAAAAGCACTTTGTCCAAGTGTGAGGACCTGAGATGGAATCCCTGGAACTCTTATAAAATCTGGACACACACACATCCTGAGTGTCTGTCATCCTACTCCTCTGGGAAGATGAGAAATGGAGACCAAAGAATCTTCCAAAGCTTTGGAGCCAGCTAGCCTGACAGACACAGTGGGAAAACAACAGAGACCCTATTTCAAGATGGAATGTGTGGGACTGACACCTGAGGTTGTCCTCTAACCTCTGCAGGCAAGCCGTGACATGAAAGTACCCATGGTTACACACAGGAATGCACAGAGAGAGGAGGGGGAGAGGGAGATAGAGAATGACTTTCTAGTGGTCTGTGAGGCAAACCGGGAGGCTCTTGGAATGACAACACTACACCTGCTGCCGGACTCGGGGCAAGAGAGACAGAGCTGTGAGGACAGCCACAGGCATCCTTTTCCAGGGCTGTGAAGGCCACTGTACAACAGCATGGACTCCAGTCACTCGCCTGCTTCCTAAGCCTCAAATTCCTGTTCTCTGCTACAGGGAGGACATGGTCACCAGGACTAGGTAAGGAGCAAAAGATCAAGTGTGTTCAGAACTCCTCACGAGCCCAGCACAGTCGATGTGAGCAGGAAGTTGTGCGAGCCTAAAATGCCAATGGGGAAATCCACAAAGGCTGTTTGCCATACACAATAGGTCTTCCACGCAGCCTCAACAGCTGCAAGGTCCTCCACCAGCTCCAAGAAAGAGCTTCCCTCTGTCTGACCTGTCAGTTCTAGGGGCATGACAGCCCTTCCCCAGGGAGGCGAAATTCAGCTGCTCCAACTGCCTCTGCCCCCATAGTGCTGCACCAGGATGGTGAGCAGTGAGTGCAAGAGGACATGCAAATATGCCCTAAAAACAGCTTGTCGTCTTCACGGCCTGGATGGTACATGTCTGTGGGTGCCTGTGAGGACAGATCGTCACTATCAAGTACAGGGCATATGCCACCAGTCTGGGGGTGGCTGTGAAATGTAAAAATACCAACCCCAAAATGTTTTTTTTTTTTTCCTCCAAAAAAAGGAAGCTCCTCCAAGGTCTTTGGGGGAGGTGAGAAGTGGAAAACGTTGCACCCCAGGCAGGTCACAGCTGGGCCAATGCTTACCCAAAGTTGCTGGTTTCATGGTCTCAAAGTTACACTGTTCAGTTAGTGGCTCTCATAACAGAAAAACCCAGAAGGGACCACTTTCAGGCAGTGGGCCTAGGAAGGGGAGAAGCAGAGGACCAAAGACCAAGGTCTTTTGTGTCAGGAATATAGTCAGTCAGTTCCCATCTTGTAATCAGTAGTCTTTAGTAGATGCCAGTGATCTCAATCTAGGTGTCTCAAGCCCAGAGGCTCCAGGAGGAACCATGCAGTGGTGGGGAAAGCAACTCGTGATGAGATAGGTAAAACAACAGCAAAGGCAGGACCAAGGTCCTAGGAAGGCATCAAGTCTATGGTAGTCGAGATTGAGACAAATCTCTCCATCCATTTAGCTTCTGATGCCTGACCAGAGAACATCGTGCAACCAGATTTTTCAAACTGTTTGTTGAAAATTTTAAATGAAATATCGGGTTGGGTTGCTCTGAAAACACTGAGCAGGCCAAACCAAACACATCTGAAAGCCAACTCCAGTCTGCAAGGAGTGAGCTTGCTACTCAGGGTGAGCCCCCAGAAGCCCTGGTAGTCACATGGAAAGAAGGGGCAAGCAGAACAAAAACCCAGTAAATGCACATGGTGCATTTCTCCATCCCTTCTCCATCCCAAAGGCCCATCTCCACAGCTGGCAACCTCCAAGCTCTGAGTATCCACTAAGGTTCACCTATACATGTAAATGAACGATTTCTCCAGGCAGGACCACACACACACACACACACACACACACACACACACACACACACACACACACACACACACACGATGCTTGGCCACTGACTGCTCCTAGCCCACTCTTACCTCTCTACCTCTTACCCGTGGCTCCTTCCAGGTGGTGGATTTTTGGAAGAAATAGCCCTGCAGGAACCCTAACCAGGTGGGCCTTGGCACAAACCAAATCACCAGCTCTGGGTAAATGCATAAGGCATGCACTACACTGGTACCCACGCTAGGGACAGTTGCCTCTCACTAGTCACTGGGGAACAGCTGTGCTGACACAGGAGGTCCTGAGAACAGCAGGTGCAGGAGACCTCAGGAGGGGGTGCTTCCATGAGTCAGTCCCCTGCAAAGCTCATCTCACGCAGATGGTGCTGGGGACTGAAGCCATGCCTATCTTTGCAGTAGCATAAAGAGGAAGGCTACACTCTTCTTTTTCCTTACTTCCCTTGTTTAGCCCCCAGATGGGAGCCAAAAAGGGTAAAAACAATGATGTGACCATTGACATAGACTTTTAAAAAGAAGTCGGTGCTCTCTATACTTTTTAAAACAAGCCATGGCATGCACATCTCCATAACCTCTGTAGATGCTCACAGCACCCCATAGAGACTGCTAAGAGTCTCTATGGGTATTAGCATCACTCCCCTCTCACCTCCTGGACCTGCTACCCTAGCCCAGGTCTGATGCTCAAACTTGAATGCATGCATGAGTCTCCCAGAGCTTGGTAAAAATATGGGTTCTGACTCAGCAGGCCTGGGGTGGAGCCTAAGCGTTCCCCTTCCTCCTGCCGGTCCTCGGATCACGCATTGAAGAACATGGCTAAGGTTCCAAGAAGTGTTTAGAACCAAACCTGGAAGCCTGGGCTTTGTCTGGAGAACAAGAGTCTCACCTCACTCTTCACGGGTTGGGGCCTCTTGCCCAGTTTCACCTCCAGGAAGTGCAAGGGCGCAATCATGGCCCCAATGTTGCGGATGTCAGCGTATTTCAGCTCCTCTGTGGTCAGAGCAGAGCTGGGAAGTCCGGTGAGGGGGCCGAGCCCTGGCAGAGAGCCTGCGGTCACTGAAGGGTCCGGGATCTGCCCAGGCATCATAGCAGGAGGAATGGCAGGCCGGCCTGAGGGGTTGGAGAAAGCAGGATGGATAGGTTAGCTTGAGGAGAAGAGGCTTTGTGAGCAGCCAGGGCCCCCCATCCTTTCCTCACCCGGGTTCCCCTGAATCCTTTCTCCCTCTGGGTGTTCTTCCTGCCTGTAAGCCCCAAGTCCTGGCAATGCAGGGACCTCAGCCAATCAACTCATACTAAAGTCATCTATCTTTGGCACACAGGGACGAGTTAGCCCTTTCTAAAAGGCGATGCTTAGCCCAACTGTGGGCAACGTTTATCTGGCACTGGCTTGGCACCAGGCTGCCCATAGTCATCCCACCCACCACACCAGACCTGGCAAAATCCCTCACAAAAGCAGAAAGGTAGCTCCTCAGGGCCCTGCAGGAAAGCTGATGGGCTGGGTTTAAACAGCAGTGGCAGCCTCTGAGGAGACTGAGCATAGATAGCACTGGAATCTTAGGCACCTTCACACCTGTTCAAGAGGCAGCTATTTTTGGTCTGGCACGGTGCCTCCCCTCAAATCACACATCCTACTCTGCACACTTGTTAAGACACCATGAATACAAGATGAAACTAAGCAAAGTTAAAGGTGACTTCGTACGTGTCTGATGCCCAGGGAAGAGACCGGGGTAGAGAAGATGGAATTAATTTGCATGTACTTTCTCCATGCACCACCAGAAAAGTCCTTCAAGATCTCTCTATTCTCAGGGTCCCATACAAGGAAAGACAGAAGCAAACTTGAAAGGACATAAAAGGGGGATGAACACCCAGGGAATTCTTATTTCTTCCTTCCCTTTACTGAGGAAGACAGAGTCATTTCCAGGCACGGATACAAGGGAAGAAAATCTGTCTGCAGATAAACATATCTAAACATTCAGACCTATCTAGTCCTCCAGTCCACCCATCCATCTATCCATTCACTAGTCATCTTTCCATCCATCCAATTACTGAGCAGCTATTATGAGCCAGCAGACACAGCAATATGGAGGTCCGAGGTTCATAGCCCCTAAGCAGCCTTGTATGAAACAAAACCACTCACACACTCCAGTGTAATAAGAGAAGTAAGTTCTTGTTTTTCCCACCTCTCTGCCTACGCCCATAAAATCCAATTTTTACAGGCTTAGAGATCAAGGGTAGTGGGTTAGCAATGAGCATGTGTTCTCTCCTTCCATCTTCATCTGTCTCTTTGTGGAGGACACATAGGTCAGGACAGGGGAGACAGACATCTGCTGGGCCAGGCTTCTCCACTGTCAGAGTTCAAGCACCCAAAAGGCTATGATGTCTGGAGCTATCTGTCTTCATACATAAGTGACCCTGGAGAACGACCCCCACCACCTGTCCTTATTCCATTTCTCAGATCTACAATCAAGAGAAGAGTGTACCCACAGCCCATTTTATCCATGAATACAAAACACATTCTCCATTTCACCTCCGAGGGTAAAATCTGCTTTTCTATCTAAGTCTTGGGCCTACTTATTTTTATTTTTCATTTTACTTGGTGTGTGAAGGTGTTTTGCCTGCATGTATGTCTGTGCAGTGTGTGAGTGCAGTGCCCTTGAAGGCCAGAAGAAAGTGACAGATACCCTGAGACTGGAGTTACAGACAGTTGGGTATAGTTGGGTTTTATTTTTCCCCTGCTACCCAGCTACCAAATAAATACATGGATACTTATTTTTACTTATGAATGCCTGGCCTTAGCTTGGCTTGTTTCTAGCTGACTTTTCTTAAACTATCCTATCTACCTTTGCCTCTGGGCTTTTATCTTTCTCTATTCTCTATACCTCTCTTTTCTTCTTACTCCATGGCTGGTTGTGTGGCTGGGTGGCTGGTCCAGGCTTCCTCCTCTCCTTTTCCTTTTCTCCTTCCTCTCTCCTCGGATTTATTCTCTCTGCATCCCAACCCCGCCTATGCTTTCTCCTGCCTTGCTATTGGCCGCTCAGTTCTTTATTAGACCAACCAGGTGTTTTACACAAGCAAAGTGACACAGCTTCAGAGTTAAGCAGAGGCAACATAAAAGAATGCAACACATCTTTGCATCCTTAAAGAAATATTCCACAGCATAAATGAATGTAGCACATTTTAAGCTAACATTCCACAACAGCTGTGAGCTGCCATGTGAATGCTAGGACTCAAACCCAGGGCCTTTGGAAGAGAAGCCAGTGCTCTTAACTTCTGAGTCATCTCTCAAGCCCCCGGGGCCTGTCTCTTAAAAACACATGAGTGATTTGCACCTTCAAACGACAGACTTCATTGGATGGTGAGCTGGCCATTCCTGCAGTACCGCATGGCTTCTGTCCATCACATTGCCAGCAGAGTCCCTGTCTTGTAGGGATCTTTCACCTGAGCCCCACCTACAATACCCTCAACATCTGGTCCTCCTTGCTTGCTCTTCAACCCGCCCCCACACCTCCTGAGCACCCAGGGTGCTCTGGGCCACCTCAGAAAAGGACCCGAGGCTCGTTCACACTGAGTGACAGTCTCACAGCTGGGGAAGGCCCTGAACTCATCCGAACCACATCCTCTTTTTGCACGATGGGGCTGAAGCTCAGAGAAGTTAAATGACTTGTCCAAGGTCACACAGCTAGATAAGGACAGAACCAAGACTAGACTCTGGTCTCCAGTTTTAGGACCCTGCCTTTTTGTTTCATCTCCCTTCCGGACGTTCAAGAGGCGCTAATGCCTTCAGTAAAAGGCAGTGTTTCTCACGGACAAACTTTCACCTAAGAGCCACAGTACAGGACCCTCTGTTTCCTAAAGAGACCCAGTTCTAAGAAGTTTCCCCCTAATAGCTCCAAAGCAGCTTGAGTAGGAGGATCCCACATAAAACAGGCCCCTCCCACATGGACATACCTTAGCCCCAAGGTGGATCCAGGGTCAGTGACAGTTGGGTCTAAAGCTAGCACAGGAAGAGGCCTCCCCACACCAGGACCTTAGGCAAGCTGCCATCTCCCTAGGAGAACAGGGAAGGGGCAGGTGCCAAGCCTTCCTCCTCTGGGCAAAGCTTTGCCAGGTACACACATGGGGGCGTGCGAGCACACACATACACACACACACACACAGACACACACAGACACACACAGACACACACAGACACACATCCACCAGAACAGGTCATGCTGGTTGTGATCCAGGTGACCCCATGGCCTATGATCATTTCTGGCACACAAAGCATAATGAAGAAATGAGTGAGTGAAGAAATGAACAATAGCAAATTCATGGCGGCAAACTTTAGTATGTAGGGTGCGGATCTCTCTGGAATCTTACAGGCTCTCTGCTAAACCACTCTTTTACCTCCAGGCCATTCATTCCCATAGGAAAGCCCAAGAGAAAGCCCCAAGGGCTTTGGCCTGCGTTTCATCGTGGAGATGGAAGCCAGACCTCGTTCTGTTCCTGGAACGGCAGGCTCTGTTTGCAGCTTCTGTTTATGTCCATACAGATGGTATACACGAGACACTAACAAATGCTCCTAATGAATAATGAATTTTCTGCTACCAAGGAACCCCCCTGGGAATATTTGCCCCCCAAATTCTTGCCATTCCTGCTCCCATGAATGCATCCCAAAGACAAATCTTGGTCAGGGGACTAGGCACCAGGCTTTCCTTTGTAGAAGCAAAAATCACCCTCTCCTTCCCCTACTTGGGAGCCCTAACTGCTCAGATGGAAACCACAAAGTCCTTAACACATGCCATTCCTAGGAGACAGCCACAGCACTGACATTCACCAGGGAGGAGTCATCCCGCCTGTCTCAGGGGGAGGGAGGGCAGAGGAGCTGCAGCAAAATGGAAACCCATTCATTGCAACGCCACCAGTTGGCTAGCCAAAAGGCAGCTTTGGTGTTTTGGAAGACAAAACAATTACATGTGATTTAGGGAATCTGTAAAAGCAGAAAGGTTGGAAACAGAAGGAACTCTTAGCAGCTAAGATGACATGCTTCCACTTCAAGGAAGTCACGGGAAAGATGACAAGAGGCAAAGTCATGCCCCACAGTATTTGTTCCAGACAGAAACAATTCAGTGGGAAAGTAGAAGCACACACTGGATGCCCTAGAAGAAAGACCTGGATTTTTCTTCCCTTCAGGGCCTAGGAGGTCTGAAGTGAAGATAGACACCCTCTATGTCTCCATTCTATGATCAAGAATACAGCTCCCAATTTTCCCTGTTTGGGTGTTTTGCCTAAAAACACAGGAGAGAATCCAAAGTGACTATGGTGATTGGGACAATGACCAGGGATAATTTGGAAGCTGGCCAATGAAGGAAACCCAAGCTAGGTATGTATCAAAGTATCACCTGCAATTTTGCATGCAAAAACAAAATGATTTTTTAAAGACGGAAAAAAAAAAAGCAAAAAGAAAATCTGGGAAGTGCCCAAAGCCAAGATGACAAGCTCAGTACAAATAAGACTTTTAGGGGAAAAAAGGCTCAAACGATCACAGGGACCCTAAGCCATTATGGAATTAAGATAACGGGGGAACTGACACAGCCCCTGAAAGCCAGCTTGGAGAAAATGGGCCAGATGGGCTCAACAGGAAAGAACTGGAGGAAATATCTAATATTTATATGTCTGTGCTGACTTCCTTGGGGACTTGGAAGAACACAGCAGGGTGCTGCATCGGATGAGCAGAATAAAAACCCACAGAGCTTTTCCAGACCCAAAATAGCCAGTGGCAGATATTAACACGCAGAGTCCTTCCACTCAGGAGAACAAAGGTAGCAGAAACTCACTCAGCTTCCCCACTGCCTTTCTTGCTAACCAATGGAAAGCCACACAATACCTCACATCTTTTTGTACACCTGTAAGTCACAGTCTTACTTTGGCAAGCTACACATGTGAAGGGTTCTCTTTAAATAATCAGCGCCTTCCTCTAGAATACCAGAAATAGGTTTGTAAAATTAAAAAAAAAAACAAAAAAACAAAGGCTAGTTGAAAGGAACACAGAACCAAACTTCTAGAACATCAAAAAAAGTGCAAACTCCCTGGGCTGCCATACAGACAGCCACTCTCCACATAAGCAGCCAGCCTGGGCTGCCATAGGGAATGGTGCTCAAGATGGCCTCAGGTTTGAGGTTCTGGGCTGAGAGAAAGTAGAACAGAAAGAATAGAGCAGAGAATGAGTGAGATTGCCAGTGTAACCTCAAGAGCAAGCATGGAGCCAAAGTCACAGACAGGGAGCAATGATCAAAAATCAGGAAGACTTGGGAGCTGGACTCTGGGAGGTTCCCAGGAGGGTTGGAGATGTCTACGGAAGGGGACAGAAAGGTGGCAGGCCAGTGACTATAGAGCACAGGACCGATGGTTAGGAATCTCAGGAAAGTGAGGTATGGTGGAGTTAGGGAATCTGGTCAGTCTCACAGCCAGGAAACAAGGCCAAGCCTCTTCTTGGAGATACACAATCGGGCGACGATTTATTTCCAATAATCTGAATGTTATTGCCAAGCAGCCTCCAAAACCTAAAGAGACCCAGAGGACAAGGAGCTTAGGGAAGGGGAAAGCACCTGGATGGCAAGTCTACAGGCCAGTAACAGGGAGCCGGTGGTTGAATGTAAAACCTTGCTGACTATGTGATCTAAGGTCTCTCTGGGCATCACTTTCTGCACTATATAGTGGTGATGACATCATTTGCCTCATAAGGCAGTAGAGAAAATTAGATTATTTAGCATTTGCGAAGCACCTGGAACAGCCCTTCACTTGATGGATGTGGAGTCGGCGTGGCCCAGTATTGTTTCCTGTGGAAGCAGCAGCCTCAGATGGCTCCTCAAGACCACCTCTAGATCGTCCCTATCTAGCAACGGTCTCTCTTCTCATAGTCATAAAAAGGTTTCTCCTCACGGGATCCCCTGCTCTCCCACTTCCCACCTCTAAGCCCCAAGAAGGCAGGGCCTTGTTGCACCCTGACAGTAAACTACAGCAAAGGAAGGAAAGATATTCACTCAGGGCTGAGTACAAAAGACCAGGAATGAGGCCTGGCACCTTCAACCTCCTCGGTGTCCTGAAACTTACAGGCCAGAGTGCAGTGGCATGGATTCCCAGCCTCAGGTGCTGCTGGTGGGCTAGGGCTCTGGTCCTGCTCCATACTTCTTTGGCTGGCCATTAGGGATCACTCATGGGCTGTCATGGGAAGACCGAGAGCGGCAGCTTGGATCAGGAGAAGCCATAGAGTGCTGGCAGGAGTGACATTTGCAGGGCTCTCCCAGACATGGAAGAAGCCAGAACTGTCCCCCAGCAGACTCCTGCCCCTCCCTGGAGACCAGAAAAATGTCTTTCACAAAGCTCTGCCTGAAAACATAGCTCTGTCCTCTGCCCAATGTAGAGGATCAATAAATGGCGCCAAATGGTTCCTGCCAGAACCCATACTGAGGAAGGCTATAGGGAAGCAAGAAGTCCTACCACTAGACAGAAAATCTCTCTCCTCCACCTTCCTTCAGCCCTGCCCTTTAGTGGCAAGGCTATGCACAATGCAGGGGACAGACCATGGTGTATGATATCTTTGGTCCTAAAATAATAATAATTTTTTAAAAAAGACATTGGCCAGCTGAAGTTTTGGAAACCCCAACCTCATAGACTATATCCAGAAATAAGGCTTGATGGTGGGCTCTGGCCAGCCCTCTCACCTCTAGAGTGCAAAGAAAGACTGGAAATTCCAAGCCTGGGTCACTAAGGCATTTGTCTCTGCTGAATCTCAACAAACCACACACACACACACACACACACACACACACACACTGAGCTTGGCAGCCCCGGAGCTCAGAGAGCTGGTAACACAAGCCGTGGAAGTGACTGCCAAGACAAGCAATAGAATGAGCCAGACCAAGTTTCATTGGCCACCATACGTTGCATATGGCCCAGGACGAAGCCAAAACAGTGTTCTCACCCTCCTCAACGGCATAGGAGACCCTCTGTTTTCAAACACACCTCCACAGAGCCTTAATTAAAGGAAAATGGAAAAATAGTGTGCCTGTTGCTCTCCCCCTGCCTATAGAGGTATTCGCACACAGTGCCCCGCACACTCACTCTCTTTCTCTTCCTCCAACTTTGGGCTTCAAACATAATTCATTCCCATGGAAAGAAAAGTCCACCACATTCTGCCACAGAAAAGAATATAAGTTGTCCTCAGTCCTGGAGGGTTAGAGGGGCCAAGGAGAGGTAGAGCTGAATGAATACAGGGCAGGCCAGCCTAGAATCTGTGCTGGCTCCTTCCTTTCCAGCATGGAGAGAGAGAAGGAGGGAAGGAAGGAGAGAGGAAGAGAGGGAGATGGGAAGGGGGAGCGGGCATATGGACTGAAACACCAGTAGTAACTCCATTAACAACCTAACTCTGCAGGCTAAAAAAGCTAGGCGAGAGGACACCCTGCAAACAGGTAGGAGAAACAGCAGATCCAGGGGGACTGGGGAGTTCCCTGGTGGCTGCAAAAGTAGGCAGTGGATGAATAAAGGAGACATGTACTGAAGCTTTTCCTAAGTGACACAGTCACCATGATAGACATATCTCTTTGGAGATGACTGCAACCAATTTATTGACAAAAAAAAAAAAAAAAAATTCAGAGGCCTTCTCCCCAGTCCTTCCTGCAGCCTTTCAAACCACCCAGCACTTCAGGAAGATTCTGCTCCTCTGAACTGAAGCCAACATGTAGGGAAAACAAGATTCTTTGAGAAATCCATCCTCCCTGCTTTAAGCAAAGTGAAACTTCCAGCACCCGGAGGCAAAAGAATAGTTCTTGTTTCTATTCCCCTGAACCTCAGGTCCGGCTCACACCTGATCCTTGGTTCAACTCTCCCCCAGAAACCTGCACAGGAAGATAAGCCTGCCATCCACCCTGCAGCCAGATTTGTTGAAAAGCAGTGAAAGCAAACCGGAGGTGATTTTTAAACCTCTAGGGCAAGGGATACTTTGGGATGAGGGGGAGGTGTGAAGACAGTTGTTAATACCCTTAAGACAAGCAGGTACCCACCCTACTGTGGTTCAGACCCTGTTTCCTCATGTTCACTGAACTAAGATCCTAGGCAGAGTGGACCAAGAGTTAACAGAGCACAAAGTGCAAGCCCTTCTCAAACACAGACCTACCCTGACTGCCACCGGGGAGATGCCACTCCACCACACTAGGGCTGGGCAATCTAGCTGGAGCTGTCTCAGTCAATAGATTCCCTCCTTGCACCAGTCTCTCCACCGCTATCCCCAAATGGCCCATCCATTTCTGCAAATGAGCCAAGGCTTCCCAGGTTTGCCCACTCCCCCGGAGATCCAGGCAAAGCCTATCCCTGCCACCCCAGGATCCAGGTGTCCAGATGCAAGGCCTAGACTTCTTGGAGAAGAGAGACGGATGAGTTCCTTCTAAAACCGGGATGTTACCTAAAGAAGCCTGCTTACCTTCTTATGTAACCTGATGTGCAAGATCCCAAGGGGACCCGGGACTACCCCGTGGTTCCCTCCTAACCCAGCCAGAGCCTGCAGCAATGGTCCTTAGCAAAGAAAGCACTGTTGGTTAGATACCTTTCCCAATACCCTCCCGGTATTGGGGCGCGACCTGTCAGCAGGTCTGGGGCGTGCATGCCCCCTCGAGTTCCCCCGCAGTCTCCACGACAGTTTTCTCCCGCTCACCCCGCCCTCTCCGCGGTCCGTGCACAGCACCTCCCAGCACACGCACTGGGGGAGGAGAACGAGGAGGGAGCGCCCCGCTGTCCCGGCCTCACACAGGACTGCCCGGCCCAGCCCGGGAAACCACGGGTGGGCAGCGCCTGCAGCTCTCCCGTAGAGAGCTCGGGGCCCCGGGTCGGTGGGAGTCCCCAGCGGTAGCTACTACGACGGTGGCCGCCCCAGGTGCCCGCGGCCGCGCGCCCCGCCTACTCCCCCCGCCTCCCCCGGGGACCCACCGTGCAGAAGCCGCTGGCGGAGGCGGCGCCCCCGGGCCCAGAACCAGGCTGCAGGCGCCGTGCCCACTCCGCGCCTCTGCCGCCCGCTGCCAGGCCCGTCGGCGCGGGAGCCGCCGCGGCGCAGCCCCGCCGCCGCGCAGCCTCTGTCGCCGCAGCGGCCGCCCCGTCGCGGCCCCGCGCGAGCGTCCCTCCCCGCAGGCTGTGGCGGGCGGCAGGGACGGGTTGCATCAGCCCCGGCTATATAGCGGGCCCTGAGTCGCGGCGGGGAGGGGTCGGGAATGCGGAACCGGCCGAGCTGCCAGCTCCACACGTCAGAGGGGGACGGAGAGGAAGAGAAGGAGGGGACGGGGAGGAGGGGGTGTGGATCGCGCGCTTCACACCCACTGACCTTCACCTCCCCCGCTGCCGGCGCCCTCCTCCTGCCGCGGCTCGCGCTCCTCCGCCTGCCCGGCCGGCCGGGACCCAGCCGTGCTTGTCCCGGCAGCATCGCGGTCCCGCGGCGCGCCCCGCCCGCGGCTCCCGAGAGCGCGAGGCAGCAGGACCCGGCGAGCGGTTATGTAAGCGCATCCTCTGCTCGGCCGCAGGGCCGCCACCCCCGAGGCGCTGCACAGCCAGGGAGGCAGCGACACGAAGGCGGCGGCCGGACGTGCAGAGAACCCCTTCCAGCTCAGCCCGCGCTGAACCATCCTCCTCCGTCCGGTGCGCTCTCCCGCAAAGCCCAGAGCGAGGGTGACGTTCAGCGCAGCAGTGATGTCTTCGGACGCAGGATCTCGCAAGCCTGTTTTGTTTTTTCCGTGGAGGAGCATGGGCGGGGAGATTAAGGCGTTTGGGAGCCTCTGTCCCTATCCACTGTCCACCAAAGCGCCCTGGGGTCCTGAAGCCATGCTGTGAGTGGCCAGAGACCCAGACTGGAGCTGCAGTCTGAGGCCACCGTTGTGTCAGTGGCTGGCCCAGTTTGACCCAAAGCTCTTTGCCCAGCTCCCACAGGCTTTCGCCTCCCTTTGACAGAACGCAGTAATGAGGACCTGACTTCTGCAAAACCTCCAAAGGCCTTCTTCCTCAAGGACTCCCAGCGCTAGCTTCCACGCCCTCCTCTTAACCTCCTTCAGGGGTAGATGGTAAAGAACGCTCCAGAGAAAATAATAATGACAGTCCTTTGAAGGCTAGTACACAGAGCCCTCAGGCAGAAATACATGTGGCACCTAAGAACAATTGCTGTCATCCCCAGTCTCCAGACCCTTGGGTGATCAGCCAGCTCTGCCCCCGACACGCGTACCTTTCTGTTTAAGCCTGAGAAGGTTGGCAATGTTGACACTCAGTGACCTTCAGATTCCTTCTCAGAGAGAAGGCAGGTCATCACCCATAGAAGAAAGGAAGTGAAAGAAAAAGTTCATGCCTTCGTAGAGTACAGATGCTCAGAGTGAGACTTCAAATCAGAGCCAAGCCTGACAAGCACAGATCCATGAGCCTGCCTGCAGGGAGGCATCCTGCAGGAGAGGACAGGTTGAATAGACAGAGACAGACCAAGTCCCAGTGACATGGCTTGTCCATCTTCACAGTCACCATCAGCAACTTCCCTTACAACACTGGTGCAAAAACAAAGAAAGTGTAACTCCAAAAGAACACACTCTGCCAACTCAGTAGTAATGTGATAGTTTTGTAGAAGAACATTACTCTCCGACCCAGAAAAGCCAGCAACACCTTTACCAAGGCACAGAGATCAAAGCTGGACGGCGTGAAACTGGCTTACATGATATTTCTCCCCCAAGATGAGAGTCTGGACATTTATGTGAAAGAAAACACTGAATTCGGGAAACATTACTTTATACATCCTCTGTTGGGACTTTGAAAAAGCTAAACTGATCTCTGTGCTGGGACTAATAATTAACATGTGTGGTTAAAGCTGGTAGTCCCCAGGGCGTACTTTGGATCATGGCTGGGTGACTGGTAGTCCTACTGGGCCTTTACTTCCTACGGTGATTAAATATGTTATAGGGAAAGCACCAGGAGGGTCACTAAGGAATCTTTATTCCCTCCCACCTCCCATAATATCCACTAGGCCTCCCTTTTTTTGATACCGATGTTCTCCAGTTTTATATACAAACACACCTCAAGATCTCTCTTCTAGCCGTACCGTTTCCTACCACAATCTCCTCTGGAAGAGGCGAAAGGGAAAGGCCATAGCTGGCTCCTTAGGGCAGACTTACATGTCTCCTGATGTAACTGATCTACCTCGGGCTCTTAGGGAAACAATGGTCTAGCCTAAAGCACTCTCAATTTTGGTGCCTTGTCTCTTGAAACTAAAAAGATCCTGATTAAGATACGCTGTCATGGCCAGTGGGCTGATTCAAAGACAATCACATAGTCCAGGTCAAATTGATGAGACTAGTTTTCCTAGTCGGCTGGAAAGAGAGGCTACCAGAAGCTGACCTGAAATTAGTAGGCGCCACCTCAGCAAAGGCGTTTACCGAGGAGGGAGTAACACTGGAGTGCTGATGACACCCAGTGCCTACATTCAGCCAGGCCTGCTCTCCTCCCTACCACTGGAGATTTCAGTTAGGAATCTGTAAACTGTGGCTTGTCTGAAGCAGCTTGGGTTTAGATTTCCTAGTATTTGCTGCTGAAGTTCAATGGAGCACGTGCATGCCGGGGTGGTGACAAAGCCCAGTTTGCAGAGTGCTCTCCTAGCATGCATACTCCCTACATCAGCATACACTGGGCATGGTGAAGCATACCTATGAACTCAGTGTTTGTGTGGTAGGGCCAGGAGGATCTGGAGTTCAAGTTCACCCTCAGCCACATGAGTTTCAGGCCAGCCTGGTATACGTGAGACCCTAGCTAAATAAATAAATATATACTGGTTGTCATATCTCTTTCTTGGACTATCCTGTTTTAAAGGTTGATGGATATTGATAAATCCCAAGCTCTTTGAAGAGGAAAAGCGAATTGACGAGGTAAAACAGTTCCCCAGAACTGTCCCTCAACATCAAAAGGGGAAGCGATAGTTCTGACTAACCAACCAGTCAGCTCACCGTTACACTCAGTATTTACTGAAAATCTGTTATATGCCTGTGACCTGTGACGTGCACAAAGACGTGGTTCCTCACCTATCCCCACCTCTCATCTAGTTAGGAAAAGGGAGTTAAAAGCAAAAAAAAAAAAAAAAAAAAAAAGCAAAAAAAAAAAAAGCAAGGTCAAGTGTAGCTAAGAGGTAATCACATGACTCGAACCATAGGCACTACAGGGATCCAGGCAGAATTCCCACTTCAGTCGCCATTCCAACTGTGTCCACCAAGATTATAAGGGCGTTATGCTGTGGCAAACCCACCGTGACCTGAAATTCCGTAAGTCAAAGATGCATTTAATTCATCTAGCTTACAAAATACCAGGGCTTAGCCTAACCTACCCTCAGCTTTGCTCAAAACACTTGAGCCAAGTCTTCTAACACATGGCTTATTCCATGTGTTCTTAGTTCATTCGATTTACCCATGGTGGAACTGAAAGGGAAAAATGGAGCGGTTGTCTGAAGATGAGCTAACACCACTGTAAAGTTGAAAGATGGTCTATCAAATCACTGAAGTTGGGGATCCCAAGGAGCAAGCTGATGGGCTTCTGGATCAGGCTTTGTATTAGTTACTTTTTCATTGCTGTGATCAAATACCTGTCAGGAAAGGAAAGGTTTATTTCACCTCATGGCTCAGGGGATAGCCAGAGAGTCTTAGTCCTATCTGTGAACATCAGAAACCGAGAGGGGAGCCATGCTGCACCTACTGGCTTGCTGTCTCCTGTTTTCACTTTTATTTCGCCCAGGGCCCTACGCGTGGAATGGTGCCATGCCCATCCAGGTAGGTGTTCTCTCAGTTAAACCTCCCTTGAGTTAAACCTCTCTTTCTGCTCCTCCTTCTCTTCCTCTGCCTCCTGCCCGCCCCCAAGACAGGGTTTCTCTATAGCTTTGGAGGCTGTCCTGGAACTAGCTCTTGTAGACCAGGCTGGTCTCAAACTCACAGAGATCTGCCTGCCTCTGCCTCCTCTTTCTCATCCTCTGTGTACCAAATATTTCACTCAAAGCTTATGTTTCTACCTTCTCTTAAAAAAGCAAAGCCAAAGGCTGCAGAGATGGCTCAGCCATTAAAGGCTAAAGCTCACAACCAAAAAACTCAAAGCCAGGCAACTTTGGGTACCCATCCAGGAGTGAGATCAGGCTAGTCTTTCTAGAAGTAGCAAACATCCCCCAATCCATTGACTTGACACAAGATAAGTTACTCCTCTCTGTTGTGTAGCAAAACTTTTCCTAGGGAAACACAATATACACATTTACTCACCCTAGATAGGGAGCCCACAACAGACCAACACACAGATACCACCCAAGTCCAATTTGGTGAACCCTGAGTTTTATTGAGGTTACCTATAGGAGCAGAAATGACTCAAAGACATCTTTGTCACCAAAGCCCACCCCACCATGGATGACAGCTCACATAAGCTGGAATCCTGGAGCACACTGCACAGCCTGCAGGCAGCTCAACAGATTGCGGAGTGCCCTTCCCAGGTGCCTCAGTTGCTCTAAAAGTCTTCCAGGCAGCTCTGCTGGTTTCTGCTTCTCCCAGGCAGGCAGGGGGTATGCTCTAGATGTTCTTTGCAAGTCTGTTCTGCTATTCTCAGCTTTTTTTTTTTTTTTTTCTTACTTCTGGCAGGGAGAGGCCTAGGCAATCTGGTCAGTTTCAGGGACTTCCTAAAGTTCCTTTGAGTTGTTTACCTTCCTGCTTGAGGAGCTTCCCTACAAAGTATAGTGTTTCTACCTTGGAGGAACCCGTTATACAACCCTCACAAAAGACAACTACGGGGCTGGAGAGATGGCTCAGAGGTTAAGAGCACTGACTGCTCTTCCAGAGGTCCTGAGTTCAATTCCCAGCAACCACATGGTGGCTCACAACCATCTGTTATGAGATCTGGTGCTCTCTTCTGATATGCAGATATACATGGATACATAAGAAATAAAATCTTTTTCAGCTATGGATCCATGTGATTGGCCAAGGCACTTATCGTACAGGTGAGGGCTTGGTATTGTACCTTTGTGTTAGCAAGGCCACCGTGGCAAAGAGAGAAGAGGACCACACACCAGCAGTTCAGTCATCCCTCACTTTAGCTTCATTTCATTGGCCAAAGTAAGGTGGTTCTTGATTTCAAAGTTCACAGAGAAGAGAACCAGGAATTAGCGAGCAATTAACATCTACCACAGCATGTACTCTCTCTTGACAAATGATGGACTGAAAGCCACTTGAAACTGCTCCCTGGACATGGCATGTAAACACCCTAGTTGGACACAGTTCCATCCTCTTTCAGTCATTTCCACTGCCTGTCTGGATTCACAGGATGCTTGTTTTTACAAGTCCTGGTCTAGACAAAGCCAGTCTCAGTATTAGACTGTCAAATATCCCTAATGATCTATGGTATTATCACCATCCCCCCCCCCCACCACCACCACAGGCTCACTTTTTGAGTCTTGGTCTCCAGCTGCTAGTATTAGTTTGGGAGGTGGGTTGTAGCTTCAGGAAGTCACTGGGGATGAGTTCTTGGGAGTGTGTTATCCCTGCCTACTTCCTGTCTCACTGTTTCCACAGCTGTCTTGATGTGAACAGCCTCTGTACACACGATTGCTGTCACACCTTCCCTGCCATGGTGTACTGAAACTCTATGAAACCATGATCCCAAACAAACCTTTCCTCCATCACTTTGTTTCTTTGAGGGACTGTGATCACAGCAAGCCCAAAATAACAAATACAGTATGTGACCTGAATTGTCCAGTCACAGTAGTTTACTTTCAAGACTATAGTGATTGATTGGTTCAGGGATAGTTTCATGATCCAAACAGCCAGAGCCTCCCCTGAGATTTGGTATGTGAATGCTTAGGAAGAGTAGCTTCTTTAAAATATCACTGGGGGCCTGGAGAGATGACTCAGAAGTTAAGAGCACTGGCTGTTCTTCCAGAGGATCCGGGTTCAATTCCCAGCACCACACGGCAGTTCACAACGGTCTATAACTCCAGTTCTAGGGGATCCAGCACCCTCACACAGACACACATGTAGGCAAAACACCATCGTGACACAAAACAAATAAATTATTGAAGAATCATTAGAGGCATATAGAGTGCAGGTATTGGTGGTCATTTTCCTATCATGTGACAAGAGTCGTACCTAGAAAGGAACCAATGCGTAGAGGAAAAAAAAGTTCAGACATACGAGAAGAGACCTAGACACTGTAGTGATGGAGTCAAACCCCTCTTCCTTTCTTGATAAGATTGCTTGAGTCAGGTTTTCTGACACTTGCCACTAAAAGAATGTTGAAGAATACATACAGAAGATATCCAAAGTTCAGCTTTTAAAGGAATGCTGAATTGGCTCCCTTATAGATCTTGTTTCTATTATTGCTCATCCATCAAATGCCACTCAACCTCTGAGAGACTAAATACAGAACTATAGAAACTGCTTTCTCATGGTTCACAGTTGAGTTAGTCATTTCAATAATTTAGTCAGACAACCTCATTTGAATATCTGCTTGGAGCTGGTATCACCCTTATAGAGGAAGCAAAGTAAAAAGAAAATATTATTACTTCCTGACCATAAAGAATGACCTATACTCCCTCTAGGCTGGGAGTATATGTCAGGTGGTACAGTGAACAAAGCCCTGGGTTTGATCCCCAGCATCACAGAAACCAATTATGTTGGCCTACCTATAATTCCAACACTCAAGAGTTGGAGGTGTAAGGATAATGAATTCAAAGTCATTCTAAGTCACATAGCAAGTTGGAGGTCAACTTGGCCTATGGGAGACACTATCTCTAAAATAAATAAATAATAAACTGGTTAATTTAATTAATAAAACAAAAAGCACACAAAACAAACAAATCTAAACCAGCCTCAAGGTGCAGGAAGATGAGGTTTGTTCATGGAATTGAGGCAGTGAATGATTGAGACCAAAGGAAAACCTGACACATTCTGTTCCCAGAGTCCCTGAAGGCAGTACTAGGATTGTGTGTAAACTCTCTGAACTCTGTTAGATCAAAAATGATGTTTCAGGCACATTAAATTTCAAACCATGAGTTATTAACAAATAAGTGCTGACTAAATAAGTGAATGAAGTAACAGATTCTGGATAGAACCAAGTCTTAGGGCAAGTCAGCATGAGGCAAGTAAGAAAAGGCATACAAGCTAGGGGTGGTGGCACATACCAGCAATCCTAGCACTCAGGAGGCTGAGGCAGAAGGATTTCAAACTTGAAATCAGCCTGGAATACATGTTGAATTCAAAGCCAACATGGGTGCATACTAAGATCTTGTCTCAAACATAAACCAGCAAAATGAAGGAAAGAAGTAGGGGGGGGGAAGAGAAGTGAGATGGAGCGGGGAGGGGAGAAGGAAGGAAGGAAGGAAGGAAGGAAGTAAGAAAGGAAGAAAGGAAGGAAGGAAGGAAGGAAGGAAGGAAGGAAGGAAGGAAGGAAGGAAACAACACAAGTATAACACAGAAATAAGATCTGAGATGAGCTTGGTGTGTTTGCCTAGGTCTGGAGGGCACATTATAATCTTAGAGATACACACTGAAGACACATCCGTTGTTTTACTAGAGGGGGTTTAATGATGTTTCCACTTAGCCCCATAGGATGCTGCTTCTAGAGCACCAAAGACTCTCCCACTTCTTTTTTATTTATTCCTGCTTCTCACCCCAAGGAAGTGTTGGGATAGATTGATCCGATTTTAACACAAGCAGTCTGGACCTCGTACCGGGCATGGTGGTTCATACCTGTAATTCCAGCTCTTAGGCAGTAGAGTCAAGAGGATAAGGAGTTGGAGGCCAACCTAAGCTACATTCTTACTGAGTTAGAGACCAACCCGGGCCACCTGAGACCTTTTTTTCTTTTCTTTTCTTTCTTTTTTTTTTTTAAGAAAGAGAATAAAACAGCTGAATCTTTCTTTCCTCCTTTGTAAAATGAGGATATAGAGCATCAGTATCTACCATGTGTTAAGAGCTCAATAAATTTTACTGATTTCCTGAACACCATCATTGTCTTAGTTACTTTTCTCGTTACTTGATGAAATACCCTGACAAAAGCAACTTTAGAGAGACAAGAGTTTATATTGGCTCATAGATCAAGGGTACAGTCCATCGTGGTGGGCAAGTCAGGGCCTTGGGAACGTGAAGTATCTGGTCACATGACATCCACAGTCAGGAAGAAGAGGTAATGAATGCTGGCTCTCAGCTCACTTTTTCCTTGCTACACAGCTCATGGTCTCAGCCCAGGGAATGGTGCCACCCACTGTGGGTGAGTCTTCTGACTTCACCCTAACAAGATACTCTGTTACAGGTATGTCTAAAGGCCCATCTCCCAGGTGATTTTAGATCTCAAGTTGACAATTGAGGTGAGCCATCAAAATCGTCATCCAGATTATAACATGATATTTATGATCCAACACAGACCCTGTTGTCATGTAGCCTTCTCAGATCGGGGTGGACTCAGGGTGATTCCTCTGTCTCCTGCGCTGAGTAGCTAGCTCTTCCCCTCCAACATCTGATCATCTTCAATTTTAAACTCTGCTCCTTATTTCATATTGAAAGACCCCCGAAGGCTCAGGCCCCCAGGATCTCAGCCCAGGACCATGGCCACCCGAATCACTATACGGAGGGGAAAGCTTGATGCCAACTGCACGAGGCTTTATTGTAGTTGTTTAATGAGCTAACCCCATGTTAGCTCTGGTCTTTCATCCACCCACCATGGCGGATGGCTAGCAAAGACAGCTCGAAGTGTCTGCATAGAGATTTTGTAGGGCAGCGTAAGGGGATGTCTAGGGGTACACACAGGCTCAGGATTGGTGTGCCTCCAGGCTTGGAGGGCTTGCCCTGTGTTGATTGGTCAACTGATTGCTATGGCCCATAGGCCTTCCCAGGGTGGTTGCTATGCTCTTCGAGTCATTGCTATGCACTTGTCCGTAAAAGCACACCCAGAGCCGTAAAGCATAACACCACCAGCTAACTTCTGATTGGTTCCTTGCCACAAGGCAGGTATCTAACCTCCTAGTGACAAGACAAGGTCAGACAAGCACGTGTTGGCTGTTATGGCTGCCGAAATGGGGAGCTGGTCCCTTCACAACGAGAGTGGGTAGCCAAAATGGCTGGATTATATAAGAGAAGAACAGCCCAGCCCTTGGGCTGGAGAGCACAGGGTGAGGGGTGGGGTGTGACAGCCAGGAAGTCCCTGTAACAAGTTGGGATCCAGGGATGCAAAAGTGGCCACTTTGATATGTTAAATAGGCACCTAGGCTGTGTTTGTTCAGGGTTTGAAACTTAACTACAGGCACCACCACTCCCATCTGTTTAGATCTGCTGTAGTAGAGACAGTATCTTACATTCTTTTGTTGTTTGTTTTGTTTTTGGATGGAGACAGGGTTTCTCTGTGTAGCCCTTGCTGATCTGGAACTCACTCTTTAGACCAGGGTGGTCTCAAACTCACAGATCGGCCTGCTTCTGTCTCCTGAGTGCTGGGATTAAAGGTGTGCATGGCCAGCACCGGGCTAAATTTTTTTCAACTGGGGGAACACCAACCATGTGCTGAGCTTCGGATTGGCACTGGTCGGATATTTTAATAAGCCATGGGGAGGGCCTAGGGGATAATTTGTTTTGAATCTACGATGAGGCAGAAGGCAATCTGGCGGTTAAGAATCTTCACGGGCAGGGGCCGGCAGACACAGAATTATCAGTCATATAGCTCACAGAGCACACCACCTCGCCTGTGAGGAAAGGGCTGTATTTCATCTTGGAGGGAACTAAGACCCACACCGATGACACAGATCCAGCTGAACAAAAGTTACGGTGGGGATAATTCTCGGGCCTCTTTTTCTGCTGCATGTCTTAAAACAACTTTCAATAAAAAGTTATTTCAGTGAATGTTTATGGAAGGGGGGGCATCCCCCAGGTGAGGTGGCGTTTCCTCCGACACTCATCAGTCTTGGTGTGGGGGAGAGAAGTGTGGGAAGGCGCTCCAGGGGCAGTGACTGGGCTAGTGTGTGGGCTCCGGTGGAGGAGGGGTGGGATTGCCACTTCGAGGAAGGCTCTTCCGCTCCAGGCAAGGCAGCCAGGTTTGACGCCTGGGTTTTCTAAGCACACTGCCCTAAGTGAGCCAGTGTGTGCTCTTGAGAACAGCACTCCTCTAGCTCAGCTGAGGGAGGCCCCGCTTTGGGGTGGAGGATGGGAATGCGCCCTCAGAGACAAGTGAAGCTTCCTACCCGTGTCGCCTTGGAATCTGCTGTCATCCACGGCGGGGATGTAATGAATGCAACTCCGTAAGGGGACACCTCTCTGGCAGGCCTCAGGGATTTCACACAAGAGAGACCCCAACCCACTTTAGGGAAGCCTGGGGACAAGGCCTCTTTGGTACCCCAGGCTAGTTCACAGGCTCCTTTTCAGCTTCATGCCCACAACTCCTCTGTCCTCCCACCCGGCCTCTGGCCAGCCTTCCTCTATCTCCTAAACACACCTCCTTAATCCTCCTCTTCCTCCTTCTAAAAACCCGCCTTTCCTTTCAAATGCTTCCTCAGACTCCGGCTTGTTATTTTTGTGCTTACCCCTTCAAGGTACTCCCTAGAGAGCTCTGGATGAAGGCAGGTTTCAGACCACAGGCCCCGGTTTTATTCATCCCTTCATTGAGCGGCCATTCATTCTGCAAATATTTGATTAGGTGCACGAGCAAGGTCATTGTTGTCAGAAATCGATGAACAAGCCTAGCCCAGTTGTTTGGTGCATAAATAATTAGCCAACTAACTAAATAATTACAAGAGTGAATGGGAGAATTAAGAAGTGTCACAAAGCAGAAAAGTCGCTGCAACCAACTTCTCCAATTTATCAGAAATTGTTATCCAGCCGTGCTCGGTAGCGCACACCTAAAATCCTAGAACAAACAGGAGGATCATGAATTTGAAGCCAGCCTGAACTCTAAAGTAAGTTCCACCACACGCTGGGCTACATAAAGAGATCTTAGCTAACAACAAAACAAAAGCAGAAATTCTTATTGAAACCAGCGTGGTGCTCCAGGACTATCACTCACTGGGCATGGCTAAGATGAAAAAGTCTCTCCAGGAGCTTTCCCCATTTTCCTCCTCCCACAGTTGAGTTTCCGTGCCACAGAATACTCTACAGACTCCCACCCAGTCATGATTCCTTCAGATCTGCTGGCCACCTTAGTGTCTCACTTTTTAACTAATAACCTCATTTGTTAAGATGAGTACATAACGCAAAACAGTCGGGCATGGTGGGGGAGGGGAGGATTCTGGATCCTGGCTGCCCATTTGCCTGACTCTGTGATCTGTACACGTTATGTGGCCTTTGGCAAGTTATAAGCACCCCGTGTTCGGTTTCCCCCACCATTAATAGGGTCTGTTTGACAATGCCCAGCCCACAGGTGTATTATAAAGCTGTGGAGTTACTACCCATTTGGAACAACGCTCATAGTGTAATAAGGGCTGGAAGCAGCTGTTGGATGGTCCATCTGGACCGCCACAGCAATGTGGTATCTAGCTGCTCAGAGTCAGCCAAGTCTCGGGATGCTGCTAGTCTTGGAGGAGGGGCTGGAAAACTTATCAAAGGGACCAATCACTGACATGAAGGATGCTCCAGAGGTAAAGAGACACAGAAGGAAGGTCGTTCTCTAAAACCGGCAGGCATCTGTCCATTGCTCAGGCAGTGAAAAAGGAAAGCAGGGGCTTGTGAGCAGTGCTCACCCATCCATCACTTCTTGTATGGCTCTCAGTGATGTCCACTTTCTATGCTTCATCCCATTCTTTAATGACGGAGGA